>NC_137813.1:11543807-11558807 GCF_963921795.1 Nannobrachium achirus | reverse complement strand
GACATAGAAAGGTAGACGCCTCTTCCGGCTGGGGGGTGCTGGTCCAAGACCGCTGGCAAGCCTCCCAATAACTCTACGCAAGCCTCCAGAATTCTGAGGCGGGGCTCTTGGGAATTCTGAAGGAGGCTTCCTTGTGCGTCACAGAATGGGAAGCTCGGTAGTCCAATCAGATGCAGGACTGGCAGGACTCCCTCTTTCCCATTGGAGGGGGCAGAGTGCCTTCCGCAGTTCCACAGTTATGCACTTCCGCCAGAGGTGTTTGACCAGTCGCGCTAATGAACTGCAGCGGCGGAGGAGGTATCTAGCTTTTTATATCTGTGGTATCAAGTACTGAAAATAGCCGTCGCGCTGCAACGCGTTGTGAGCTTGGAGGTCTGCTATTTTCAATATTTTCACCAAAAGGCCCTTTTAGATATTTCAGCCCCCGCCTCATCTATGGCCCATAGATGAGTGCATTGTCTTCTTTACTTTGAAAGCAAGATTACAGGTTATAACATCTAAACATAATCTCTCCATCTGGTTTCCTGGCAATCATTCTCGTCATGTATTCATCATGGCAATGAGCAAATAGTTGAAGCCATGTCCCACCTTAAATGGTTGCCATGTACAGTATACAGGGGCCTCTACATAAATAGGCCTGACAGAATAGTAGATTTGATATCAAAAGATGAATTTTCTATTTTTAATTCCTCCATCATGCTCTATAAGCATTCTACTGTGAAGCCGAGCATTTTTAACCTTCGTAATGATGATTCTGTGTTCTCAAACATTACACCTATGACCCATGATGTTATAAATGAAAACCTTAGGGAGGTGTTTATTTTCGAGGTCAGCTGTACTTTTGACTACAGCTTGAAAGAAGCATTTCTAACCAACGTGCTGAAATATCAACAGCTAGAGCAGACCATCTCACAGCTAGGCTACAGATGTAAACGTTTAGTTTTTATCTTTGGCAGCCTAGGGCATGTGCACAAGTTGGTTGTGAGGGGCTTACAAAAACAGTTAGCAAGGTATTGCTCAGTGTCAGCCATTACAGGAAGCCACTCATTTTGGAGGAGGCGTTGTTTCCTTTACCCATGATTTATGTCCACTGCGTCTTAAGTATGTCAACTATACTGTATGTAACGATGTTCTGCTGTTTAGGCTCTTTGTAACTGGTTGTTCTTTCATGTTGTCTGACTGCACTGTCAGTGTTTATGACCTTTGTACGAGGCATCCTTGTACTTCTATTCATGTGGTCATAAATAAACAAATCAAATGTGTGTGCGTGTGTGTGTGTGTGTGTGTGTGTGTGTGTGTGTGTGTGTGTGTGTGTGTGTGTGTGTGTGTGTGTGTGTGTGTGTGTGTGTGTGTGTGTGTGTGTGTGTGTGTGTACACACAGAGCCTGTGTGAGTTAAATTTGGGCGTTCGGTGGAACTTTGTCTGACTTTAACTCTGGCTTTGGTTTCTCCTGGTTGTTTTCTCTTTCTTCAGGACCAGGTAAGAATAAGAGTTTTTCTCTTTGTGGAAATGAAGCTTTAAGTGCTTATAGTTGAAGACTGGGTCAAATTAGAAGCCGTGCTGACTCAGTACATCTGGGAGCCGTAAAAGTGTTAAAAGCCAAATTTATATTTTGTAATTTTTTGTCTCACAATGGTGTCCCACACCATGAATAGCCTAGATCTACCCTACAAGCTCACAACATGTCAAGTCATACCATCTTGTGAGCTTGGAGATTTGTAATTCTTGTCAGGGAATGTAAAGTCCTTCATTTGCACCACCACGCCACTGTTACTGGAGGTTGTTTCATAGCTGCTGTTCTTCCACTGAGAACGTCATCATGGATAGGAGCAGGGTTTGCTGCTGCAATGGGCCTCGACAACCATGTATGAGCTACGAAGGCTCTCAAATAGCTTTGGGAAACCCGGCCATTGCCATTATAGGACTATTTCATCACACATCAGTGTGTGTGTGTGTGTGTGTGTGTGTGTGTGTGCGTGCGTGCGTGCGTGCGTGCGTGCGTGCGTGCGTGCGTGCGTGCGTGCGTGTAAAGGACTATTTCATTACACATCAGTGAAAATAGCTGATCGACAAGGGCACAACACCTCGCAACGCAAGGCCTTGTGTGCTTGTATATCGGCTATTTTCACTAATTTAAATAATTCTAAAAATGATAATTACAAAACAAACGGTTTTGGATATATAAGGTTTCCACCCGACAACCACAATAACAGTTTCTTTTTTACAGATCCAGGTTTAACAGTATAAGAGGTTTTGTGTATTATCCAACGAGGGAGACGAGGTATGTTGGCTGCTTGAGAGCAACGTTGGCAAAGACAATCTCTCTCATGCTTCCCAGATGAATAACGTTTTTCTTTCTTTCTTTTTTAAATACGTAGCAGTAGTCAGTAGTCAGTGCAGCTGGTGGAAAGTGTTTACAAACCCTGTGTTTGTACAAGTCTCACCATTGGATGTTTCGTCAACCAGAGTGACTGTGTCAGGGGTACCACTGTTTATTCCTGGCCTGAATCCATCAAATTGTGGTGGCCGTAAATGTCAGCGATTTATCTTTTTTGAGTGGTATATGTTTTGATCCTTGGGGTTCTTTAAAGACGTGGTGCCATAGTTTTGTACCTGACAACCAGGCATACCTAATGAACTGGAGAGTCTGGCCACATAAAAACACAGTTTTAACTCGTTCTGTACACTTTTTTTTTTAAGTCTTCCTCCTAGTATAATCATAATTCCTGTTTTCATCATGTTTTAGGGGAGAAGAAAATCATGGCACTGCATCTTTAAAGTCATTTTTCCCCCTGAAGAACCAATAAATACAAGGTGTTATACTTGTTGTCTTACAGAGTCTGAGCGTCACCATGAAGGCTGCTTTCCTTCTCTTCCTGTTGTGTGTGGCTGAGGCTGATGACATCCGCTGGGAGATGGACGCCAAGTTCAAACAGATGAACAGCAGCCTGGAGGAGAGGCTGGCAGGTTAGGATGCTTACCTTTCAAACATTGTTATACTTTTTTATATTTTGATATTTGATATGCATTTGATCAGATGCACCATGTCTTTTCAATTCGTTTTTGCATTTGTATATTTTGAGAATAAAATAAAAGAAATACATAAAAATAAATGAAATTAAAATAAATGAAAAAAGTGAAGGAAAAATCACAGCCCCCTCACACATTAGAAGAACAATATCAGTCACCAGAAGCAGAGACGTTGATTTTGAGAGATTTTGAATACCAGACTTGTACTGTATTTCTACATTATTAATACTTTTTACTTAAAGGTGGGAGGACACCAGTAAGACTCCCTAATCGGGTCACATGTATGCGCTCGGGGGCCAAGTTACGGCCTTTTTAGCGGAATGCAGTGGCGGGGGTCCGCCGCTAGGTGGCGCTCTACACACGGCTGTCTCCGTGGCACGGAGGCGGACGCGTGGGTACCGGCCCCCGGCTCTCCCGAGGGCAAAAGTGTGACGTTTGACGTGTGACAGACAGACTGACTGACTGACAGACTGACTGACAGCCGGTGGAGGTTTTGACAGTAACTGCGACCTGACGGTCGCAATTATGCTACAGTAGGTCACGTGGTCTTCTCTAGGCCTGTGACGATTCACTTTTTCCTGATTCGATTCGATTTCGATTCATAGGCTGACGATTCGATAATATCACGATTATTGCGTTTTCCTGCGATTTGCGATTCGAATCACGATTATTGCGATTTTTCCCCAAAAATTACAGCTTTTTTATATTGAAACATTTTAAAACAATTCTAAACAATATAAAACATTAAAAGTTGAATCATATACTTCAAATCAATGCAGCCAAATAAAGTCAGTCAATCTTTCTGACATTTATTTCAGCCAAAGTGCCAGTGGTACAACATTACAACAACATGTTCCTGGTCAAGATGCCAGAAAACACAGAACAAAACAGTCATAAAAAAAGAAGAAAAAAAAGAGAAATGGCTGTGCTGCAGTCCTAGCACTGTGCTAGCTTTAGCCATAACATGACATCCTCATGACCTAAAACTGTTCCTTTAGGACCTGTACTTACTTTTTTTTTAAATAAATAAATAAAATCGGGAAAATCGATTCTGAACTTTGAAAATCGATTAATTGAATCGCCTGCATTAACATCACGATAATATAGTGAATCGATTTTTTTGCACAGGCCTAGTCTTCTCCAAACAGTCTGAAAAGGGGGCGGGACTGTATTAGTTAGAAGTGAATGTATACTTTGCTGCGCACAACATACCTTGTGAGCTTTTGAAGGATGGACATGGACACACACACACACACACACACACACACACACACACACACACACACACACACACACACACACACACACACACACACACACGTTTAGTGATAGGGCGAGAGGAGGAGAAGTGCTCACTGCTGAACAACTACTACAGTGAAAAACGGCTCACGGAAAATAACAGATCTACATGCGTCCGCGATGCGTTTTCGAGAGCTTTCAGTACAGTAACTGCAATAAATTGATTTCGCTGTTTTGGGCGTGTCCCTCCCACTTTAAGTAAAATATGTACTTTTTCCACCACTGAATTACACATGAGTTTTCTCTGTGATTAAATATATTTTTCAGATATGACTGCCAAAATAGAAGAGCTCCAGAGGCAGGTGGAAGAACTGCAGAAACACAAAGGTATTGAGAATAATCTACAAAACTCCAACAGTCAAAAAAGGTCTGAAGTGATGCTGTCAATAATGATCTTCCTCAGATACACATAGAAACTATAAGTGAACACATTTGAAAGTCCTAAACCAAAAACCAAGTTAATTTTAGTCGGTATCTTAAAGGAAGGGTAAGTGATATTATTATTTAACTCAAAGAGTTTTGGTTAAAAGGTTAAAGCTATATTCTGATAGTAATTATAGTGTTGGTTGAGTAACAATGTTAAATAGCTCTATATTGTGATCATTGCTAATCAAAATATAGAGCTATTTAAAGGGACTACACCATGCATATTAGAACATAATATTGTATGTAAATATATGCCCATAAACGTTTCTTTATTCAGTGTGGGTTCAGTGTGTGATGTGCGCTATGGCGTCTGCATGCTTTTTTACACAATATTCTCTATATATTTGTTTAGATGGATTTGTAAGTGTTCCTTAAAAGGCCACATTATGGTATTTTTTTAATACTTTTAAAAACACAAAAAGAAACTAATAACAAGACTGTTAGTATTAGATTATTTTGGGCGGTCGTACCCTGAACATTTTGGGAACCCTTGCCATAATGTTATCATACTCATGGCAGTGGGTCTCAATCCTTGTTTTCACTAAGGACTCCAGTTTGACTTACATTAGAGTTCAGACCCAAGGCTTTTTAATATCTAAATCAAATACACTGTAACGTGTTCATTCACCTTTGATACACTTAAAGCGCCAGTTCACCTCTGGGACAACCAGATCTTATTTTATTGTTGTTTGGCACAAGATCAACACAATTCTGAGTTATTCTTTTGTGTTCAATCTGTGTTTTGAGATATTTTAGTATTTCAGCATGAATGATGATGCATTTTGCATCATATGATGCATCATGCTGCATCATATGATGCAAAATGGATTGTGTTGATCTTGTCCCAAACAACAATAAAATAAGACCTGGTTGTCCCAGAGGTGAACTGGCCCTTTAAGGCCCATTCCCACTGGGCCAGATAACAGATAATAATCCAGATATTTCTCCATTCAAGTGGATGGTAGATACAGATAAAAAATATCTATCACAGATAAAAAAGAATATCTGTGATAGATATTTTTTTGTATCTGTATCTACCATCCACTTGAATGGAGAAATATCTGGAGAAAGAGATTTTTTTTTATCGGTTATCTGGCCCAGTGGGAATGGGCCTTTAGAGTCACAGAACTGTAAGGGTCCAACTATAAATCATTTAGCTGGGGGTCCCTGGGCCCCACTTTAAGAACCACAACCACATGGTTTCTTATGGTAAGGCCATAAGTTGCAGTTTTATTTATCTGTGTCCCCAGTTCAAATATGATTATTTTGGAGGGGGTCTCTGCCTGAAAGGTTTGGGAACCCTTATGCTTTAAGGATCTTAGGTCTTAACATTTTTATTATTGGCACCAACACTCTCAATTGGCACCTTTCTTTTTTCTGTGTGTGTGTGTGTGTGTGTGTGTGTGCGTGCGTGCGTGCGTGCGTGCGTGCGTGTGTTCATGTGCCTGTGCCTGTGCCTGTGCCTGTGCCTGTGCATGTGCATGTGCATGTGCATGTGCATGTGCATGTGTGTGCGTGTGTGTGTGTGTGTGTGTGTGTGTGTGTGTTCATGTGCGTGCGTGCGTGCGTGCGTGCATGTGTGCGCGCGTGCGTGCGTGCGTGCGTGTGTGTGTGTGTGTGTGTGTGTGTGTGTGTGTTTGTAGGCACCATGCACGCCAGTCTCTCTGCTGAACTGCAGCTGGTGCGTGTACCAGCGAGTACACGCACCAGCGAGTGTGGAATCGGCTGGTCCAGCTACAACGGTGGCTGCTACAACTACGTAACTTCCAAGCTGACCTGGAACGCAGCAGAGAAGAACTGCCAGTCTCAAAGTGCCCACCTGGTGTCTGTACACAGCAAGGAGGAGCACGACTTCATCCTGGCCCTGATCGGGAACTTTGACCCATCACTGCTGCAGACCTGGATTGGACTGAATGACCTGTACGTAGAGGGTAGATGGATGTGGTCTGATGAGTCCAAGGTCAACTACACCGGGTGGCAGAGTAGTCAGCCAAATGGTGGTACAGCTCAAAACTGTGTGATTACATACAAAGGAAATCTAATGTATGACGATCCATGTTCTACTACATTTCCTTCTGTGTGTGTACTTCGTACAGAAACATGTCCTTGTTGAGTGGAATGTGTGATTCAACCCACTGATTGGGTACTACTGTCTCCACTAGAGGATGACACGGGAGTGGATTTTCACTCCTGTCCCGTCCCACTCCCGCAGAAAAAATCCTGTCCCATCCCAATCCTGGGCCAGAGTAAAAAAAATAAATCCTGTCCTGTCCCACTCCTGTATGTTTCCATAAACTTATTCGAATTAGGGAAGCGAATTATCAGAAATACGCATTAAGCTGATTTTTTTCAGACCGAACCTGAGCACTGCACGTCTGACTGCTGTGACTCGGTTGCTGTCTAGTAGTGGGAAGAAGTATACTTATCAGTCATCATCATGGCCCCAAATAACTTTTACGAAATTGGCAAGAGTTCCTCTCAATACACAAAGAAAGCTATATAACCTCTCCATCATGGTGTGTGTTCCCCACACTCCCACGCCCCCACCGTTGCGCTCAGGTAAAACCGCGGTCGCGTCGCTGCACAGTGGTCATCCTGCAAGTTTCAGCGTCCTCTGGAAGGCGGCCGATCTGCAAGCTCACAACGTGGCGCGGAGACGCGGATGCGAGCTGCTGGGAGCTTGTAGATCGGCCACTTTCGGCACGCAACACTGTATGATGAGGAAGGGTTAGCCACGGATGCCTTGACTCTGGTGAAAACGGGAGGAATTTACACACGGTCCGTGTCACAACAAACGTGTGTAACAAACAACCGGTTTGTTTTGATGGGCTAACGGACGTTAAGCAGCAGGGGAAAGTGTTCAATTGGAGGACGATATGGACCCAGAACGTCATAATCTATTTGCATATGCGCATTTAGTTTATTCGATAAAGCCTCAAAATCCACCTCCTCCAAGCGGATAATTATTTTTGCGAATAATGAAAGTTTATTTGCATTTTGAAGTGTTTCCATAAAAAGATTTAGCGAATAAGCCGTTAATGCGCAAAAAGTGGCTTTATGGGAATGCCACTAGTGACTCCTGGTCCCATCCCGCTCCTGGTCAAAATCACCCCCGTTCCCATCCCGCTCCCGAACAAAAATAAAAAAATAAAATCGTGCAGATGTTTTTCTATTTTGATCCATATTATATTTGATATCATGTTTATTATTATAGCCTATAATGTATAATTTTATAATGTTCGCAGTTCAAAGACCTCACTTTCCTGTGCAATTTATTTATGCGAATTGATGAACTGGTCTGGGATGATTCCCGCTCCTGCCCACTCCTGTTGATTTTCATTCCTGTCCCGATCCTGGCATTAATACAAATTTTACTCCTGTCCTGCGGGAATCCCACGGGACCCACGGGACCCACGGGAATTCCTGTCAAATGTCATTCTCTAGTATCCACACATATAATCCATGTGTTTACTGGCGCCATCATTTCAGAGTGTCTCCATTGTGAAGCACATTGAGAGACATATTAAACTATATTAGCAACGCAGGACAATGTATGCTTGAAGTTAAAGCTATACTGTGTAAGATTCTCAACTAGTGGTCAGTAGCCATATAGCAAACCGCGGTCGCGTTCGCGTCTTTCGCCCGTTTTTCGTACCTTCACACCCCCGCGTCTGCCTCCACAACGCCGAGAGCTATCTTTAGAGGGGTCCCTGGTTCCTGGGCGTTCAGGCATTCCGGAGAAACGGACGACTTCACCCTGCCTGGTAGGCGAGATTAGCTTTTGAGTAAAGAGACACACGGGCGACTACAAATATGGCGACCCCACTTCAAGATGCGCTGCATTGGCCGGTAGTGTACCATGTGTGCATGATCGGCGATGTGATTGGGCAACGTATACACAACGTATACAGATGATGCAGATTACGTCATCATGGCGCGAAAACCGGTCCACGGCCAGGATCATAGAAAACATATAAAGAGAAGGCTTCAGAAGCTGAAAATAACGGAGTGGGTGTTCTAAAACTTTAGCGATTTAACAGTTAGGACAATTTTAAGATTTGTTTTATAAAAAAAGTTACATAGTAAAACTTTAATAATGTATCAGTATCACAATGTTCAATACTTCAATATTGAATTCAATACTTCAATGTTTTAAACACCATGACATTTATCCTACTTTTTTCTTTCATTTTAATGTTGCATTACATTGTATTATTATAATGACATTAAAATCACAGTGCTTTGCCAATTATTTTGGGCTCCATATCCTCATGAAGCAACACACACACACACACACACACACACTGTACTCACTAATTTGTTTATTTCCCCATATTTCCCATATTCATCTGACTATTACGCACACACAGTCACACGCAAACACACATGCGCGCATGCACACACACACACGCACACGCACACACGCACGCACGCGCGCACACACACACACACACACACACACGCGCGCGCACACACACTCTGACATACACACACTCTGACATACACACACACTGACATAGCTCTATTAGGTCTGGGTCGGCTGAAGTACTCTGATCTGATGTTTTACTTAAAACTAGGAGAGTTCACCCATTTTTATTTATTTCAATCAATCACTATCAATTCATGGAGTTTCTACTGTTCACTTTCCTTTGCATTCCTGATCTAACAAATAGGGATCTCAGTCAGTAGAGCTCTCCCTTTAGACCAGCGGTTCCCAAACCTTTTAGCCTGTGACCCAAAAGAGAAATCAGATGTTTGCCCGGGACCCAAACTGGTGAAAACAGCAGATCTACAAGCTCACAACACGTCGCTTCGTGCCACGTTGTTAGCTTGTAGATCTGCTCACTCACTCACTACGTCTTAAACATTTGTTTTCTAATTTATGGGATTTCATAGATATTTCCTTTATTTATTAATGAAATTACTTAGAAAAATGATTGATCTTTTTATTATTATTCATGAACCTCTTGTTTTGAAATAATAATAATAATTTAAAACTAAATGTAGGAATCCAAAAATTAAGTGACCCACAAAAATGTGTCCGAGACCCACAAATGGGTCCAGACCCAGTGCTTGGGAAACGGTGCTTTAGAGTAGACTACAAGATCATGTGAACCATCCTGGGCACCGCCAACTCAGTCGTGCAGCAAGTACTGGGTGCTGATGGCAGGTGTGGCTCCACCTCAGCGATCCATCTCCCAGACATTTAGATCGTGTCAAAGGTTATGTCTCCCCTAGACACAAGATCTGACATGAGTTTTGACCTGATGGTCAAGATTAAATGTATCCCCTGAGCAAGCAGGCAGGCTCCTATTAGCTCAATGGTAAAAATGTCAGGACTTTGAAACCGCGTTCAAATCTGGGGTAGAAAGAGATAGCTGTGCAGGCATGTGCACACATAGACATGAAAGGGGGCTTGAGCCCCTGCCCTTTTACGTGTCTGTAAAAAGTGCCCTCTCAAGACCATGTATGCAGTTTTTACAATGCTGAAAGAAATGCAAATGTCCCCCCCTTTCCATGCCATACCTGAAGGCGGCATTCAAAAGAATTGCCTTTTCCTGAACTTGAATGCAGCATCTTATGTTGAAAGAATTGCCCTAGAAATCCATGCTGTATGCCACATTGCCTTTTTTATGCTTCGTTTAGTGTGGTATCAAGTACTGAAAATAGCTGCGACGCGTTGTTGTGAGCTTGGAGGTCTGCTATTTTCAATATTTTCACCAAAAGGCCCCTTTAGATATTTCAGGCCCCGCCTCATCTATGGCCCATAGATGAGTGCATCGTTGTCTTTACTTTGAAAGCAAGATTACAGGTTATAACATCTAAACATAATCTCTCCATCTGGTTTCCAGGCAATCATTCTCGTCACTGTATTCATCATGGCAATGAGCAAATAGTTGAAGCCATGTCCCACCTTAAATGTTTGCAATGTACAGTATACAGGGGCCTCTATATAAGTAGGAATGACAGAATATTAGATTTGATATCAAAAGATGAATTTTCTATTTTTAAATCCTCCATCATGCTCTATAAGCATTCTACAGTGAAGCAGGGCATGTTTAACCTGTGTAATGATGATTCTGTGTTCTCAAACATTACAGCTAAGACCCCTGGGGCCCTATTATGATCCAGGTCTTATGCCTTATGCCTTACCTTCTTTGCCTTTTTTTACTATTTTATTTTAGTTTTTTAAATATTTCAAATAGCTGATCTGCAAGTTCACAACGTGCAGATGTAGATCAGCATTTGAAGTATTTAAAAAAGTTTTTCAAAATAGTGAAAAAAAGGTAAATAAGTTAAGGCATAACATAAGGCATAAGACCTGGATCATAATAGGGCCCCTGATGTCTTTGTTGTAAATGAAAACGGTGTTTATTTTCGAGGTCAGCTGTACTTTTGACTACAGCTTGGAAGAAGCCTTTATAGCCAAAGTGCTGAAATGTCAACAGGTAGAGCAGACCATCTCACAGCTAGGCTACAGATGTAAACATTCAGTTTTTATCTTTGGCAGCCTAGGGCATGTGCACAAGTTGGTTGTGAGGGGCTTACAAAAACAGTTAGTTTCCTTTACCCATGCATGATTTATGTCCGCTGCGTCTTAAGTATGTCAACTATACTGTATGTGACGATGTTCTGCTGTTTAGGCTCTTTGTATCTGGCTGTTCTTTCATATTGTCTAACTGCACTGTCAGTGTTTATGACCTTTGTACGAGGCATCCTTGTACTTCTATTCATGTGGTCATAAATAAACAAATCAAATGTGTGTGTGTGTGTGTGTGTGTGTGTGTGTGTGTGTGTGTGTGTGTGTGTGTGTGTGTGTGTGTGTGTGTGTGTGTGTGTGTGTGTGTGTGTGTGTGTGTGTGTGTGTGTGTGTGTGCGTGTGTACAGAACCTGTAGAGTTTGGGTGTTCGTTGGAACTTTGTCTGACTTTAACTCTGGCTTTGGTTTCTCCTGGTTGTTTTCTCTTTCTTCAGGACCAGGTAAGACTTGTGTTTTTCTCTTTGTGGAAATGAAGCTTTAAGTGCTTATAGTTGAAGACTGGGTCAAATTAGAAGCGGTGCTGACTCAGTACATCTGGGAGCCGTAAAAGTGTTAAAAGCCAAATTTATATTTTGTAATTTTTTGTCTCACAATGGTGTCCCACACCATGAATAGCCTAGATCTACCCTACAAGCTCACAACACGTCAAGTCATACCATCTTGTGAGCTTGGAGATTTGTAATTCTTGTCAGGGAATGTAAAGTCCTTCATTTGCACCACCACGCCACTGTTACTGGAGGTTGTTTCATAGCTGCTGTTCCTCCACTGAGAACGTCATCATGGATAGGAGCAGGGTTTGCTGCTGCAATGGGCCTCGACAACCATGTATGAGCTACGAAGGCTCTCAAATAGCTTTGGGAAACCCGGCCATTGCCATTAAAGGACTATTTCATCACACATCAGTGTGTGTGTGTGTGTGTGTGTGTGTGTGTGTGTGTGTGTGTGCGCGTGCGTGCGTGCGTGCGTGCGTGCGTGCGTGCGTGCGTGCGTGCGTGCGTGTAAAGGACTATTTCATTACACATCAGTGAAAATAGCTGATCTACAAGGGCACAACACCTCGCGACGCAAGGCCTTGTGTGCTTGTAGATCGGCTATTTTCACTAATTTAAATAATTCTAAAAATGATAATTACAAAACAAACGGTTTTGGATATACAAGGTTTCCACCCGACAACAACGATAAGAGTCTTTTTTGTTGTTACAGATCCAGGTTTAACAGTATAAGAGGTTTTGGTTTTATCCAACGAGGGAGACGAGGTATGTTGGCTGCTTGAGAGCAACGTTGGCAAAGACAATCTCTCTCATGCTTCCCCTTTCTTTTTTAAATACGTAGCAGTAGTCAGTGCAGCTGGTGGAAAGTGTTTACAAACCCTGTGTTTGTACAAGTCTCACCCTTGGATGTTCCGTCAACCAGAGTGACTGTGTCAGGGGTACCACTGTTTATTCCTGGCCTGAATCCATCAAATTGTGGTGGCCTTAAATGTCAGCGATTTATCTTTTTTTAGTGGTATGTTTTGATCCTTGGGGTTCTTTAAAGACGTGGTGCCATAGTTTTGTACCTGACAACCAGGCATACCTAATGAACTGGAGAGTCTGGCCACATAAAAACACAGTTTTAACTCGTTCTGTACACTTTTTCTTTTAAGTCTTCCTCCTAGTATAATCATAATTCCTGTTTTCATCATGTTTTAGGGGAGAAGAAAATCATGGCACTGCATCTTTAAAGTCATTTTTTCCCCAGAACGAACCAATAAATACAAGGTGTTATACTTGTTGTCTTACAGAGTCTGAGCGTCACCATGAAGGCTGCTTTCCTTCTCTTCCTGTTGTGTGTGGCTGAGGCTGATGACATCCGCTGGGAGGTGAAGGACATGTTCAAACAGATGAACAGCAGCCTGGAGGAGAGGCTGAGAGGACACAATGCAGGTTAGGATGCTTACCTTTCAAACATTGTTATACTTTTTTATATTTTGATATTTGATATGCATTTGATCAGATGCACCATGTCTTTTCAATTCATTTTTGCATTTGTATATTTTGAGAATAAAATAAAAGAAAAAAGTGAAGGAAAAATCACAGCCCCCTCACACATTAGAAGAACAATATCAGTCACCAGAAGCATAGACGTTGATTTTGAGAGATTTTGAATACCAGACTTGTACTGTATTTCTACATTATTAATACTTTTTACTTAAAGGTGGGAGGACACCAGTAAGACTCCCTAATCGGGTCACATGTATGCGCTCAGGGGCCAAGTTACGGCCTATTTAGCGGAATGCAGTGGCGGGGGTCCGCCGCTAGGTGGCGCTCTACACACGGCTGTCTCCGTGTCTCCGACGGTCGCAATTATGCTACAGTAGGTCACGTGGTCTTCTCTAAGCCTGTGACGATTCACTTTTTCCTGATTCAATTCGATTTCGATTCATAGGCTGACGATTCGATAATATCACGATTATTGCGTTTTCCTGCGATTTGCGATTCGAATCACGATTATTGCGATTTTTCCCCAAGAATTACAGCTTTTTTATATTGAAACATTTTAAAACAATTCTAAACAATATAAAACATTAAAAGTTGAATCATATACTTCAAATCAATGCAGCCAAATAAAGTCAGTCAATCTTTCTGACATTTATTTCAGCCAAAGTGCCAGTGGTACAACATTACAACAACATGTTCCTGGTCAAGATGCCAGAAAACACAGAACAAAACAGTCATAAAAAAAAGAAGAAAAAAAAGAGAAATGGCTGTGCTGCAGTCCTACAGCACTGTGCTAGCTTTAGCCATAACATGACATCCTCATGACCTAAAACTGTTCCTTTAGGATCTGTACTTACTTTTTTTTTTTATAAATAAATAAAGTCGGTAAAATCGATTCTGAACTTTGAAAATCGATTAATTGAATCGCCTGCATTAACATCACGATAATATAGTGAATCGATTTTTTTGCACAGGCCTAGTCTTCTCCAAACAGTCTGAAAAGGGGGCGGGACTGTATTAGTTAGAAGTGAATGTATACTTTGCTGCGCACAACATACCTTGTGAGCTTTTGAAGGATGGACATGGACACACACACACACACACACACACACACACACACACACACACACACACACACACACACACACACACACACACACACACACACACACACACACGTTTAGTGTTAGGGCGAGAGGAGGAGAAGTGCTCACTGCTGAACAACTACTACAGTGAAAAACGGCTCACGGAAAATAACAGATCTACATGCGTCCGCGATGCGTTTTCGAGAGCTTTCAGTACAGTAACTGCAATAAATTGATTTCGCTGTTTTGGGCGTGTCCCTCCCACTTTAAGTAAAATATGTACTTTTTCCACCACTGAATTACACATGAGTTTTCTCTGTGATTATATACATATTTTCAGATATGACTGCCAAAATAGAAGAGCTCCAGAGGCAGATGGAAGAACTGCAGAAACACAAAGGTATTGAGCATAATCTACAAAACTCCAACAGTCAAAAAAGGTCTGAAGTGATGCTGTCAATAATGATCTT
Source organism: Nannobrachium achirus (assembly GCF_963921795.1). Lineage (NCBI taxonomy): Eukaryota > Metazoa > Chordata > Actinopteri > Myctophiformes > Myctophidae > Nannobrachium > Nannobrachium achirus. The sequence continues at coordinate 11,543,978 of NC_137813.1, read as the reverse complement.
CCTCAGATACACATAGAAACTATAAGTGAACACATTTGAAAGTCCTAAACCAAAAACCAAGTTAATTTTAGTCGGTATCTTAAAGGAAGGGTAAGTGATATATATTATTATTTAACTCAAAGAGTTTTGGTTAAAAGGTTAAAGCTATATTCTGATAGTAATTATAGTGTT
>NC_137813.1:11526307-11538807 GCF_963921795.1 Nannobrachium achirus | reverse complement strand
AGGTCCAGGGGGACCGAAACATCCTGTCAATTTGATAATATTTGGAATTCAGCAATATCCCCCTACATCAATATCACTTCACTATGCTTAGTAAAACAGACCTGATTTTCACTACTACTTGATGAGTTTTTTTCTCCATCTACGACAACCAAAAATAGCCGATCTACAAGCTCACAACGTGCCGCGTGAGCTTGTAGATCAGCTATTTTTGGTGAACCTTCCCCACAGAATAGGCATGCTGGGGTTCAAGTGGTTAAATTTCAGGTATAACATTAATTTCAGTCAGTTCTGATGGAAACAGATATTTCTCCAATAGGAAGTAAAATTCTAAAAATGAACAGTGTAATTCAGGGGGGGAGGCTCTCTCCATTCCGACATGTCGCCACTCCGAAATTGACTTCCTATTGTCGGAGTGGCGACACTCCCATGGGGGTTCGGTTTAGGGTTAGGGTTAGAGATATGGTTAGTGTCGGAATGGAGACATGTCGGAAAGGAGACATGTCGGAAAGGAGACATGTCGGAAAGGAGACATGTCGGAGTGGAGAGATGCACTCATTCAGGGGTGCCGTGGATGAAAAGGTTGTTTACCGGGGTGCCCTGAGTCAAAAAAAGTTTGAAAACCCCTGATCTACAAAACACCAACAGTCTAAAAAGTCTGAAGTGATGACAGTCCGGCTGCCAACAGGCCTTGCTTGGCTTAAGTATGACATTTGGTATATTGTTTTTTTTTGTTTTATTGTCCTAATTCATCTGCTGACCGCCTGTCAGCATTGAGCAATTTTGTTTATAGGGGGTAAAGGTTTGGGCCCATTCACTTACTATACACAAGGCTTTTTTATCTGTAAATCCAATCTACACTGTAACATGTTCATTTAACTCTGATAAACTTAGAGCCACAGAACTGTAAGCTTCCATTTGGTTCGGGTCCAACTATAAATCATTTAGCTGGGGGTCCCTGGGCCCCACTTTAAGAACAACCACCACATGGTTTCTTATGGTAAGGCCATATGTTTGCAGCTTTAGTTATCTGTGTCCCCAGTTGAAATTATGATTCTTTTGGAGGGGGTCTCTGCCTGAAAGTGTGTGTGTGTGCGCGCGTGCCTGTGCCTGTGCGCGTGTGTGCGCGCGCACGTGTGTGTGTGTGTGTAGGCACGGTGCACGCCAGTCCCTCTGCTGAACTGCAGTTGGTGCGTGGACAGTGTGGAATCGGCTGGTCCGGCTACAACGGTCGTTGCTACAAGTACGTACCTACACCCATGACCTGGGGCGCTGCAGAGGATATCTGCCAGTCTCAAGGTGGCCACCTGGCGTCTGTACACAGCAAGGAGGAGCACAACTTCATCCAGGCCCTGATCCAGAGCTTTAGGCCATCGCAGCAGCACACCTAGATTGGACTGAATGACCTGTTTGTAGAGGGTAGATGGAAGTGGTCGGATGGGTCCAAGATGAACTACAACGGGTGGGTTGGTGCTGAGCCAAATGGTGGTACAGGTGAAAACTGTGCGTTCACAAGAACTGGAAATGAAATGCATGACAATCCATGTTCTAAAACATATCCTTCTGTGTGTGCACTTTGTCCAGTAACATGTCCTTGTTGAATGGAATGTGTGATTAAACCCACTGAATGGGTAATGGGTCTCCACAATAAAAGGGCATGAAATATAATATAATGTGTTTACAGGTGACGTCATTTCAGCTCACAAGCTTGTAGATCAGCTATTTTCACTACTTCTTTCTTATAATCATTATAATGTTTTGTAAAACATTATATTATTAAAATGTATGCATTTCTTAGCGTTGACATGTTGCGAGCTTGAGCAGCTATTGATCTGCTATTTTTGGCAAATGTGCCACCCAGTATAGGCATTAGTGATGCGCGGGTCAGGTTTTTTTCATAACCCGCACGGCCCACAGCCCGCACCGAGCATAACCCGCCCGCCCGCACCGCAGAACAATATACAAATCAACGAATCCGCCCGCCCCGCAACCCGCATTTAAAAAAAAAGATGGTATATCATCTCCACAATAGCTCATCTTTATATACGGCTCTATTAAGTACCCAAAGTCGCTTTACAGAAGGTTTACAGTAGCACAATATTGTCATAGGCTAAATAAACAAACGTGTTGTTCAAATTGGGGTTTAACCTATTTGACAGCAAAAAGACATTCATTCAAAGACGTTCATTCTCTCTAAATCGCGGGGGCATCGTCGGGGTAAGAATGGCGTTTCAGGTTTTATGTCAATCATATTTATACAGCGCCTCGCACTTCAAACAGACAGCAAAAGACGGACAATATTAAATCCTGTTGATTAATCACCAGATTGGAGAGATGGGAGCGACTCGAGGTGAGCGTGGTTCATTCAGTCAAAGAATCCGTCTCACTAGCGAAAGTTGTGTTTCAAATCGTATCCGTTGACAGGCTGGTTATGTAACTTAACCGACACAAAGTATTTATAAAGAGACTTGTGTGGATGACAGAGACATTTAAGTGAAATCCAGGTTGGCGGGCGCCGCGGGCACCGGGTCGGCCCGCGCATGACTAATAGGCATGCTCACTCCACTGGCTTCATAGTCCATCCTGATTGGCTAGGATTGATTGATTGATTGATTGAAGGCTTTATTAGAAGTTTGCATAGGAAAATGTACAGATTCATGACGGTACAGTTCACTGGTACAAGGTCTACTAAAAGGAGATCCATGAAAAGACTAAGCTTATTTCAATTGGCTTCCAAAGTTTGCAAGAGTGATCCCTTTTGAACAAAATGCCTCAAATCATGGACACAGAGTGTCTGTGATATTTTGCCTGCACATTACCACATTTTTTTGCCATGTTGATCAATTGAATACTAGTCCACTAGTAGTTCTATTATCCTAAATGTCTCTGCGCTGTTTACATCTCTGTCTAACAAAGTATGTAATCAATCAATTCCTGCATGCACGCCATACTCGTTCAAAGTGCGTCCCACAGCCAATATTTGTCTCCTTGGCTGAACCATGCTGCAGAAGTGGGACGCGTACGTTTCCTGTCGTTCAGCTTTGTACTGAAGTGAAGTCAGTTGTTGCTTACAGTCGTTGTCAACATGTCTGCTGTCTGGTTCACACTCATCACCATCTCCATTCTCTCCTGCACAGCCATGAGCGACCATGAAGGTAAGAGGACCTCTACCACACATTACTACTAGCCTATACGCATCTATTTTCAGTGATGTAAAGCAGGTGTCTTCAACGTTTTCAGGCCAAGGACCCCTTAGCTGAGAGAGAGATGAAGCAGGGACCCCCACAACCTGTTCATAGATTCCATATAGTTTCATCGTTTGACAGCACAATCATCAGTGTATTTGCATGTCAATTTGTGTTTTCAGATATTTAACCACTGGAACCATCAATATTTAATAAACTTGACCTTTCACTCTGTGCTCTTTTTCCCTTCTAGACCAAAGCTCTTTGCCAAAAATAACTGATCAACAAGCTCAGGTGTCGTGAGCTTGTAGATCTGCTATTTTTGGCTAAAGTTCTCAGAATAAGGACACTAGGGTTCAAGTGGTTAATATAAAAAAGGAGAAAAAAAAATAATTCTATCACCCTAAGTTTTGGAGGACCCCCCAGTAGTAACTCTGAGGACCCCCTAGGGGTCCCACACCCCCTGTTGAAGACGCCTGGTGTAAAGGTTAAGCAAGTATAGGCCTATTTCCAATTTTCAATACTTCTACTTCACTACATCTCAGAGGCAAATGTTGTACTTTTACTCCACTACAATTTATTGAAAACGTTGGATACTATAGTTAGTAGTTGCTTTGTAGATTGTAGATTATCATTGCATAACATTTACATTTACCACTTCAGCCCTTTATACATTTTGCCCCTTTGACAATAGCCGATCTACAAGCTCACAATGTTTTGCTAAGCAACACATTGGGAGCTTGTAGATCTGCCATTTTAAATTGACTTTAAATACATTTTATATGATACATTTGAAAACTTGTGAAATGGGACGTTCTGCATCATGAATATACTTTACTTTTGTTACTTTAAGTACCAATTTGGTACCAATAAGTCTCTTTTATTGTACTTGTTTCTTGAACCCTTTTAGCCAGGCAGCTCTCACATGAGGAATATCTTTAATATCACTCTTTGTTCAAACACATCCTTAGTCTTTCCGTCTATAAACAAACCTGCAACCTGTTATGACTACGAGCTTCAATCCAAGATAGCATATCAACGTGTAAGAATTGTCCGAAGAAAGGAGTCTTCACAGCCTCAGCCAGACAAGGCAAGCCCAGTGCATCTTCTAGACTCTGAGAGGGAGATCGACACATCAGTTATTATCTATTTGCAATGGCACCTTAAATCCTTTTAGAACAGGGGTCTTCACTAGGGGGTCCTCAGAGTTACTACAGGGGGTCCTCCAAATCTTCCAATCCTTTTTATATTAACAACTTGAAACCTAGTGCCATAGTCTGTAGTGTTGTAGTACTCGAGTCAATGACTCGTCTCGAGTCAGGACTCGAGTCCAAATTTTCACTGACTCGGTCTCGTCTCGGTCTCGCCCTTAATTTGACTTGGACTCGTCTCGGTCTCGGTCTAATTTGACTTGGACTCGCCCCCCACCGAGTCCACTCGAGTCAAGTCACTACAATGCAATAGAATACATGTTATATCCATATGAGGAGCGCATTCACGTTAACATTAAGAGAGCTGCCTTGTTAAGTAACGGAGCATTCTGACGCGCATCTAATAGGCACACAGCACGCACGCACACACACAGGCACACACACGTAGAGCCCCCTGCTCAGCACAGCAGCAAGCTTCTAATCTTCCCAGAAGTTATTTTTTTCGCCAAACAGACAACAGCACAACAGTCCACTTTCCTCTTACCTGCAGGATATCCTTGTGTCCCCAAATAAATAAGTCCTAACAGCTTCCAAACACAAGCCTTTGTGATCATGTGTAGTTTAATCCACCTGCACAGCTGGATTAAGAATTTACGTCTTTTTGTATTTCCAGGTGTAGTCTATTACTCGTTAAGCAAGCCTCGTCCGAAAGTTTTAAAGTGCACTGATCAACAGAGAGAAGTGTAACATTGTAAGTCCCTGTAGAGAGGTTAAAACGAATCAAAACAACTTGAAGCAGTGACATGGGGTATTGTTTTGCCTTGTATATACTTGAAAGGCATCAGACTAATGACATAGGGTAGTCTACATTTCTCACCTTAAACAATGAAATGCAGACAGGCACGTAGGCTACTGCTATGTGTTTGAATGGGGAAACCTTATTTATTTATTTTAGCTTTTAGTCAAAATAAAATATTAAGATAGGAGTTTGTTTGAAAAACCTTTTGCTGTAATCATGCATGCTCAATTTCAATGCAACTATAACAGCAATATTTAAAAATGTTATAGATTACAGTAGTAGACATACTTCTGTTTTAAATAATATTATTTTTGTTATCACTTGGCCTTTTGGTGCATAGGCATCAATATTATATCCATATCATGATATTAGACTGGATAGGCCTAATTATCGTCTGTGATTTGGGATATTGTACTGCAGTACATGCCAAGTCTTATTTGTACACTAAAGTACTTGTTCTCTGCCTGGGAGAAAATGCAATTGTAGCAACTCAAATGTCTAGTTCTTAGACAGAAAATTGGTATGAGAAAAAACTACCTCTCCAAAAAACTCCCTCAAACCTAAACCACAGCATTGACAGCAACCAAAGGTAATTTGGGGAGACCTATTGATTTAATTTGAAGACAAGCCATTAATTTGAAAGGTATTGGTAGGAAACACCAGACAGGTGAATGCACATGAACGGGGGGTTCTTGCATTGTTTGTGTGTGTGTGTGTGTGTGTGTGTGTGTGTGTGTGTGTGTGTGTGTGTGTGTGTGTGTGTGTGTGTGTGTGTGTGTGTGTGTGTGTGTGTGTGTGTGTGTGTCCGGAAAAAAAATATATATTGTTTTCTGCAGCCTACCTATCAAAAAACAAAGAAAAGAAAACTGGACTCGGCACGGTCTCGCCTACCATTGGTCTCGGACTCGACTCGGACTCGCCTCCCATTGGTCTCGGACTCGACTCGGACTCGACCCCCTCCCAGGGGCTCTTGACTCGGACTCGACTCGGACTCGAACCCCATATGACTTGGACTTGACTTGGACTCGCTTTAGGTGGACTCGACTACAACACTAATAGTCTGAGAACTGTAGCCAAAGATAGCAGATCTACAAGCTTGTGAGCTTGTAGATTGGCTATTTTTGGCAAAGAGGTTGAGGGGGGAAAGAGCAGACTAAGTACAGAGTAAAAGGTTCAAGTAGTTAAATAACTGAAAACACAAATTGACATGAATTCAAAATACACTGACGATTGTGCTGTCAAACGATGAAACTATATGGAATCTATGACAAGGTTGTGGGGGGTCCCTGCTTCATTTCTCTCTCAGCTAAGGGGTCCTTGGCCTGAAAACGTTGAAGACCCCTGTTTTAGACCAAGTGTATGTGTATGACTGTACTCGACTGGCTTTAATTGTCTGAGTGGCTATTTTGTGTTCTCTTCTGTAAGAAATGTCAATTTTATTGTTGTCGGAGTGTGAGAGTCACTGTGAATGTCTTCATACCTGTGCGCGTCTGTATGCCCATCTTTTGTCTGTGTTTCCTGACTGAAGGCAGCAGTGGGGTGACATGGAAAACAATTGGAACGTCCATCACCATCACCTGCAGCCCCTCCATGGAAGAGGACCCCGTGGAGGCTGTACGTTTGAAGAAAGGTCTGCACGAAGAGGTACAGAGGTTGTGTTCCTGGACCAGACAGGCAACGTTACAATTAAACAGGACCTACACACCAGAGTGAAGACCGACGGCCAGATGAACATGTTTGAGGTGACCATCGCCAACCTGAGCAGAGCAGACACAGGACTGTACCAGTGTATTTACACCGAACTGGGGGAAAACGTCCCTCCCATTCAGACAGAAGGCACCGGCTCTGTCCTCCTGGTGGTAGACGGTGAGATTCAGGGACGTGCTGGCTATTGGGAAAAGCGGGACAACTCCCGAACGGCCGGTTCATTCCTGGCCGGCCATTAGGAAAAAGATAAAAATAGAATGTCGGCCTTCGTTCCATTTTGGGGGCTGGGTGGCCAATAAAGTAAATTGTCACTGTCGGGCAGAAACCTCGTATCTCCAAGTTTCAAATGTGTAAATCTTTTCGCAAAGCAAAGCCATGCTTCATCATACAAGGCTGTCGCACAAAAGTAGTGAAAACAGCAGATCTACAAGCACACAACAGTGCTTGTAGATCGGCTGTTTTCACTAGTTTAATTAATTTTTTAAATGATAAATACAAAACAAACGGTTTGGGACATACAAGGTTTCCACCCGACAATGACGAAATATAACTCATGTAATTGGCCCACTGGCTTGTCACTTGTCATGATCTGAAATGGCAAATCTTTGAGTAGCAGCAGCGCTATAGAGAGAGATCTCTCTCTATAGCGCGCAATGAGGGCCTCTACAACTCTTTTTCCCGGGCTGAATCAGGGGCCCAGCACGTCCCTGGTGAGATTTACGGAGTGTTAAAATCTGCATCATTTTACATTTTGCCATTTATAAAATGCTATAAGAGGAACCAGTATTGTGATACTTCAGATTCAAAACGTTGTCCATATTGGGCCGGGGTTAATACGTTTCAAAGATAATATGGAAGCATGCACAACGAAAATGTAAAAAACACTAAAGTAAGCTTTACATAGATTGTGCAATACATACACACACGCACTCATTCATAAATCGATGGCGGAAGAAACCATGCAAGGCACCAACCTACTCACCGGGAGCGATTAGGGTACAGAGTCTTGCTCAAGTACACTTCGACACCAACTCTGCGGGAGCCCGGGATCGAACTGGGAACCCTCCGTGTTCCACTCTACGACCCTGAACCACTGCCGCCCATATGAATTCAAGGCTTCGTCTGGTGTGTAATTGATAGAACATTTGTAACTTTTTGGGGAGAACTACTCTTTTAGTAGGTAAACATTAAGCCAAAAATAGCACATTTATAAGCTCACATGTTGCATCGTGAGCTAGTAGATCAGTAATGTCTCAAGGACAGATTCTGTTCTCCCCCTCCTTTTTTTTTTGACGATGGGTTCCCAGATTGGTAGATCAATCTACAGGATTGTAGTTTGTCTGTTTTCACACTATTTATCTGTGGGAACCGAGTTTATTATTTTGATGCCATCTTCTATGGCAGGGTTTCCCAATAGGCGGCCCGCTGGGGTGAAACTGTACCTTTTCCTATGCAAACTTCTAATAAAGTCTTCAATCAATCAATACTGTCTGGCCCACACCAACCCCAGTAATAATGGTGGTATAAGAGCAGCAACAACACTAGTATATTGTCATTGTCGGGTGGAAATCTCGTATCTCCAAATGTGTACGTTCTCTCGCAAATCATACAAGGCCGCACACAACCGCCTCGCGGTGCGAGGCGTTGTGTGCTTATAGATCGGCTGTTTTCACTAGTTAAAATAATTTTTAAAATGATAAATGCAAAACGAACTGTTTTGGACATACATGATTTTCACCCGACGACGACGATATCTGAACTGTCGACATAATTCGGCCCTTGAGGAAAACTAATTGGGGAACCCTGTTCTATGGCATCACTCTCATTTGGCACCTTTATTTGTGTGTGTGTGTGTGTGTGTGTGTGTGTGTGTGTGTGTGTGTGTATGTGTGTGTGTGGGCACCGTGCACACCAGTCCCTCAGCTGAGGTGACGCTGGAGCGGAGTGGAAACTGTCCAAAGTTCTGGTTCATCTTCAACGGCCGCTGCTACATGTACGTTCCTACAGCGCTGAGCTGGCACGACGCAGAGAAGAGGTGCTATTCTCAAGGAGCCCACCTGGTGTCCGTCCACAGCAAGGAGGAGCACGACTTTGTCCTGGAGCTGATCAAGAACTATGACCCGTCACAGGGAAAGACCTGGGTTGGACTGAACACCGAATGACCTCTACGTAGAGGGAACATGGATGTGGTCGGATGGCTCCAATGTGTCCAACATCACCTGGTGGGGTCAGGGTCAGCCAGTAGTTGGTTTCCACTGTGTGTTTACAAACTGTGACAGTGCACATCGATGGTGTGTCGCCTCATGTTCTTCTTATACATACCGGTATACTTCTGTTTGTGTACGTGGTACACAGACATCTTGTTGAGTGGAATGTGTGATTCAACCCGGCTGACTGAGTACTGGGTCTCCACAATAAAAGTGCACAAAATATAATACATGTGTTTACTGGTGGGAGACTGTTTTTTGCAGGTCTTTCAGTCCGAGTGTATCAAAAAGGCAACTGGGTTAAGGCAGCGTAGGTGCCGAAAGTTGGGGGGATGGAGATACACCTAAACCTAACCTTAAACCTAACCCTAACCTCAGTAAAACTAACAATGGCGAATGATAACCTGGTGAAAGCTAACCTGGTGAAATGCTAACCTGCCGGCGCTGGTGAATGCTAACCTGGTGAATGTTAAACTGGTCGGACCAACGGTGCTTAACCCAGTTGCTGTTTTGATACACTCGGACTGAAAGACCTGTAAAAAAACACTCTGTTTACTGGTGCCTCCATTGTGAAGCACATTATATATTAAACTCTATTAGCAACAGTGGAAGTATACTTGTCTTGATGTTAATTATTTAGCTGTATTACAATGAAAAGTATTTTTTCAAGGCCTCAAAGAAAGAAGAATGTTTTTTTGTTGTTGTACATTTTTACAGTTGCAGTAGGCCTACTTTACATTATATTACACGTTATATTAAAACTTTAAAGCTTTGACAATTGTTTGGGAAGCCACTTGCTGGGGCGTCACAAGGGGTAGGAAAGTGGGACTGAGTTACCAGGGCCCAAGGTGGAGGGGCCCTAGTAACCTAAGCTATTGAAAAATAGCAGATATACAAGCTCACAGCGCGGCATCGAGTGCCGCGCTGCGAGCTTGTAGATCTGCTATTTTTGAAAAGTCGTGAAAATGTGTGCAAATCTTTGAATATGTGTTTTTTAAGCGAACGTTTGTAACTCAAATTTTGCTTCCGGGGTAGTCCCTGGAACTAAATATTTGGAGATGGGGGTCCGTGGCCAAATACATATCATTTTGGGGGTTCTTCACCTGAAAAAGTGTGAGCATCACTGACATGGAAACATGGGTTTCTTGCACACATTTTCACAATTTTTTCAAAAATAGCAGATCTACAAGCTTGTAGCGTGGCACTCGGTGCCGCGCTGTGAGCTTGTATATCTGCTATTTTTTTCAATAGTTAACATTCATGGGGGGCCCGCAGTGAATCCTTGTACCCAGGGCCCAGAATTTGGTGTGACGCCCCTGGCCACTTGCAACATCCTCACCACACACTCAAAGGTAGGGGATTGCTGCTATAGAGCAGTGCTTCATAACCTGAGAGAATGTTGAGAACCACTGAGGGTATGCGCATGCATGAAGTGAATGGCAAATCGAGTGCAAAGTGAGTTTAACGTCGTTTCATGCAATCAGACGGGACTTTTCTGTTTGGATGTGTATGGGCTGTCAAGGCCAGAAAGTAGTTTTTTTGCCACTCAGTAGGCGTTCCTGCATAACTTCCGGGTATGATGATGATGTCACGTGCATACGCTCTATAGCAGATGACAATTAAGTATAATTAAGTATCAATTTAAGGGGTTTTAATACCTATAATAATACTTTAAAAACCGGTGAAATATTGGCCAGATTGTTAAATAATATGCACCAACGCCTAGCAACACGTTGTGAGCTTGTAGCTAACAATGCTTCTAATTTCACAATAATTTCCTGTGGAACCGAGTCAAACTATAACTTAAACACCTCAACTCCTACAATTCCTGTTCTTGCCAGCTCAATTATGATTATTTGGGGGGATTGCGGCCTGAAAGGATTGAGAACCACTGCGATAGGCTATAGAGTACAATAAGTACGCTCTTTTTAAAGCTGCTACTGGGAAATGCCCTCTGTCTGCAGTTTGTTTGTGGCGCATGGTCACAGGCAGTGTGGTGGACAACGTAGACACTCCAGTGCTTGAGTAAAAGTACTGGAAGTGTAGTCTATATCAGGACCCCAATGTAAACAAGCTGTTGTGCTTTCTTGTGGTTTTAAGACCAATTAACTATACCTTGTATTTGAACTGTACAGTCCTGTACCTTTCCTATAGATTGATTGAATACTCTATTAGAAGTTATAGAGTATTCAATCAATCAAAATGAGTTTCAACTTTTCATATCAAGGTCTATTATTTATTCTGCATTTGAGCCACAGACCACCATATACCATCTGCATTTGAGCCACAGACCACCATATAATAGATTTAGCCTCTCAGACCCAAAACTTTGAATACTTTGTTGTCGTTGGATAAGTAGAGAAACCGTCATTAGAACACAGAGGGTTCCTGGATCCCAGACTCCCCCAGAGTTAGTGTCGAAGAGTCCTTGAGCAAGACTCTGAAGTCTGAACCCCTAGTTGCTCCCGGTGAGCAGGTTGGTGCCTTGCATGGTTTCTTCCGCCATCGGTGTATGAGTGTGTATGTGTGTGTGTGTGTGTGTGTGTGTGTGTGTGTGTGTGTGTGTGTGTGTGTGTGTGTGTGTGTGTGTGTGTGTGTGTGTGTGTGTGAATGTAATGCACAATCTCTGTAAAGTGCCTTGGATAAAGGCGCTATATTGGATAAAGGCACCATTTACAATTCCATACTGTATTGAAGTGGTGCCATAGGATAGCTAACAAGCAAAAGTTGACCAACATTTTGAACATTTTCTACATTCTGTGATTGTGTAGACTTCTTGTAAATTAAGTAAGTATAATTGAAAACCACTTTTCTATATCACTGGTTCCCAAACATTTCAGCTTAATTGTGACCCAAAAGAGACCCAAACTAATGAAAATAGCCAATCTACAAGCTCATAACATGACACGTTGTGAGCTTATTATTATTAACTATTTCCGCTACTTCTTAAAGCAGCACTATATAAACTTTACTAGTTGAGTTGAATTGAATTGAGATGTCTAGTAATAAGACTTATCCAAATAAATGTGAATAAATGGATTTAAATATCACGTTCACTCCATCAGGGGTTCTCAAAGTGTGCTCTGGGGACCCCCAGGGGGTCCTTGAGTGGGTTCCAGGCGGTTCCCATCAAAATGAGTTAGCCTAATAATAATTGGTTTACCCACTACCACCACAGCATGCTATTTGAAAACACATACAGTTGATACAAGCTCACAACGTGTCGCCACGTGACACCTTGTTGTGAGCTTGTATTTTCAGATGGGGCTACGTGAAGCCAAATACATTCATTTAGTGGTCCTTGACATGGAAAAAGTATGAGATCCACTGCTGTAAGCAACTGCTACCCAGGTTAAAGTGCTCATTCAACAACCACCAGTTTATCATTCCTGTGCTAGTGTCTGAATCTGCCCTCTGGGTGGCGCCAACTCCCAGGTTTGCAGAGCCTCGGAGG
>NC_137813.1:11067871-11526107 GCF_963921795.1 Nannobrachium achirus | reverse complement strand
ATTCATTGAACAGCCCTGGAAACGTGACTGGTCCACCGTCATGGATCCAACTCAACCCGATGTTGAGCAGTTTGGCCGATTTGGCCCCGTACGTCTACACTAAGCTTCGGGTTTCGAAAATAAAGCGATTGCCGAAGGCTCGTGGATGTCAGGATACGGTACGCTCAAGCAGAATGACCCGTATCTTCCGTGTTGTTCCAACAAGAAGCGTTTTAATCCGACCGGTCGCCATTTTCTAAAGGAAAGTTTCAATGCATCAACGTGCAGTACACCTCCACGACCGCTGGGGTCGAAAGTGTATCGAGAGAATGGCTAGCGGTCGGCTTAAAATGCCTTTTTAATTTTTATTAAACAATACGAAAGATACGGGTGATTCTGCTTTAGCGTACCATATCGTGACATCCGTGAGCCTTCAGTAAGCACTTTATTTTATTTAAATCTGAACAATTTGTTAGACATACGTGGCAAATTGGCTAAACTGCTCAACGCCAGGTTGAGGTGAATCCATGACGGTGGCGAGATTGAAAGAATGTTGCCCAAACCGAGCCTCAGCCATTACCTACCTACCGCCGCGTTACAGTATTTTTTTTTTCCTTCCCACCTTCTAATCTAACTACATGTTAATCGTCTACTCGTCTCATCTCGTCGGGTTGTCTTTATTTTTGCGGCCCGACGCACCGCAATATGTGATGTATTTGTAGCAATTAAGAGACTACACTACAGTCATTTATTCCAGATTTCTTTATTTAATTTATTTAATGATTATTATATATTTTTTTTAATTGTTTTTGCATTGTGACAATGGGTGATTGTTAGGCTTGCAAGCCATTCATCATCTTGGCGATTATTATCACATCTATCAATTACTTCTTAGATAAATCGACAAGCGTTTTTAATAGGCCTATTATTGTTTGATATATAGTTTTGTCTAAAAATATAGGATATATTTTATTTGTGAATAGGTTCTCCCGAGCGAAGCAAAAAAACGCGAGATAATTGTTTTCTTTCGCCCATTATTTGTCCAGCCCTGCCTAGCAACTAACCCTGCTGCTGTAGAACAATATGGGAGAGAGAGGTGAGGTGAGAGAGAGAGAGCTGCCCTGCAAGGCAGTCTAGCCGCCCCTCCCCTGCCATAGGCGGTTTGGGGGGAGTGCAAAGGGCCTGGTGGCCTTTTTTTGTCATCTAAAAAAACCCTAAGGTGGACTAGAACAATGGTTCTCACCTGTGGGTCAATTATTATTTATTTATTTATTATTTTTATTTTTCTTGGGGGGGGGGGGGGGGGGGGGGGGGTTTAATTGATTAATGATTAACCTAATGTGAAACATTGTGTTTTCTCTAACGTGACAATTTAAAGGAGTAGTTCCGCCAAAATGACTTTTTTTTCCCTATTGATTACACATGCCATGGAGACTGGAGTTCAATAATATTTTTTTGTTTTAGTCGCATTCCTAAGACAATAGTTTCATTACAATAAATGTACCCCCATCGATTCCGGATGGGGACCCGAATGCTTTTGGGTCCCCTTCCGGAATCAATGGGGGCCATTTTGGCGGTGAACTACTCCTTTAAGGACTTTTAATGACATTTAAAATGACAAATTATACATTGGTCAAATTGTCAAATATTAGAGGCTGACATTATCAAAATAGCAGAGAATCAACGGCGTAGTGAGCGTGTGTAGATCTGCTATTTTCCAGTAGAACCGGCGTGTTACACAAAATGTAATCCCCAGTTAATTAAAATACGATTATTTTGGGGGTGGCAGGCAGCCTGAAAAGGTTGAGAAAAACCACTGCTCTAGCAAGATCTACGATGCATACCACGCATTGTGAGCTTGTAGATCGCCCCTCCGCCCGTGACCCGGTGGGCCCCTGCGCTCGCTGCTCTCCCGGTTCAAAGCAAGTATCACAGGGTTAACGCACTCGCGCAAACAGTGATGTGACTTACAAACGACAAACAATTGATGGAATACCGATCGCACAAGTGTCATCATTCATTGTCATCATTCATTAATTTCAGAATACTACACATTACAAAAAATATATATATATGTATTTATTTTTAATTTTTTGGGGGACACATTGCTGCCGCTCTATTCAACTGGATGGTTTGCTTATTGTATGGACACACCGGCCCTGTTTAACCCATTAAGCTTTCATGTATACATTGTTGCACAATGGTGTCTGCGAAGAATTTGAAAGTAAACAGATCTACAAGCTCCAGAACGTGAGCTTGGCTGGTAGATTGGATATTTTAATTGAACATTTCTTTCGAATTTTTTAGAAATGTCACCAAGGATATCAGTCACCAGAACCAGGGACATGTTTTCAGAATGATGTAAGTTACAATGGGCTTAATTAGGAGGGGGGCGTAACTAGAAAAAAAAAAACAATATATGATCAAATATAATTGAATCAAGTCTTTAGGGTAGGTACCCTCACAAAAAACATGCAGTAATCCTGGTCTCTATACTGCCTCCCCTGGCCAGCCGGGGCGCTTGATGGAGGGGAAAGGAACTGGTTGGAATAACGTGTTCCTTCCATGCCCTACGTCCAACTGGGGAAACTCCCCCCTGTCTGGTGAAAAGAAGCGACTTGGACTCCTCATGCATAGAAGGAAGCATGAGGTCAGTCCGTTGCTCTCCCCAGGTTGGCAGAGGGAGTGTTGCGCCCAGGATTACATTAGATAATTGACACTGGGTGAAAAATGGGTTAAAAAATTGTGGGATAAAAGATAATAATAAAAACTGTCTTTTTTTTTGTAAAAGTACAAAAGCATTTGTATCAAAATGCACTTTAAAGTACCAAAAGTAGAAAGTGCAAAATGTCCCATTTCACAAGTTTTCAATATGTATAGGGTACAAATATTTTGGAAACAGCAGATCTACGATGCCACACATTGTTTGTGAGCTTGTAGATCGGCTATTTTCAAATGGCTGAAATGTATATAGAGGGCTGAAGAGGTATGTTTTTTAATGATGATCGAAATCTACAAAGTGACTAAATAATTGTAGAGGAGTAAAAGTGTAATATTTGCATGTAGCGAAGTAGAAGTAAAAGTATTGCAAATTGGAAATACTCCATTAAAGTTAAAAAAAATATATAAAAATACCTCAAAAGTGTACTTAAGTAGAGGACTTGTGTAAATGTACTTATTTACTTTGCGCCACATTCAGGGGGGGTGCACCTAAAAGCCTATGTAGTAATTACTACATGATCGTCTAATTGCAATTATTTATGGTAATCGCAATTATTATTTTTGATCATTCAGTCGGCATGATCGTTGCTTTCCATGTTGTCCAAATGTTCATACATTTTCAAAAAAGTAGTGGAAATAGCAGATGATCTACAAGCTCACAACGCGTCACCATACGAGCCATGCATATTCTTTGTATATTTCTGTTATTTTACACATGTGACATGTTTAACCTTTGTTTACGAAGCCTTCTTGAGAGCCATAACAGAAATGTGTTTTTATTTTTATTCATATTATTGTTGTCGGGTGGAAACCTTGTATGTCCAAAACCGTTCATTTTGTATTTATCATTTAAAAAAGGATCTAAAAATTAGTGAAAATAGCCGATCTACAAGCACACAACGCCTCGCATCGCGAGGCGTTGTGTGCTTGTAGATCAGCTATTTTCACTAGTTTTGTGCGACGGTCTTGATGAAGCTGGGCTTTACTTTACAAAAAAAAAAAAAAAAACACACAAATTTGAAACCGAATTGGCTTTTCTGGCTGGATTTGAGCAAAAGTAGGGCATTCAATTACAAGACAAAAAAAGTTGAAATTCTGAGATGCAAGGTATATCACCTGGCAGCAACTATTGATTGATTGATTGATTGATTGATTGAATTCTTCATTAACAGTTTGCTAAAAAAAAGTACAAAGGTACAGTGTCACTGTCAGTTGTACAATAATGCTAAAAGGAGAACACAAAAATCCCTGAGGGCTTGTTTCCATAGTTTCTGATATTATTATCATTATTGTTATTATTATTATGGGGTGGCCATATCTGAATGAGCAGACAGGCCGCCTGGGAAAACGGAAGGTCCCAGGTTCGATTCCCGGTCCCCCCCCGGCAATGTGTCGAGGAGGTTTGTCCCTGAGCAACTGCGCGAGACACTTTAGTCCTCCTGTTATCGTATCGTTATCGTTACGTTATCGACGGCATTTATTTAGTTGTGTTCGTTCATGTCCTTTGCAGCGGAAACATTTCGGCGCCGAGGCGGGCAAAGAAGAAAACCCCAAGCGAGGTCGCAAGAAGGCGGAGAATGGAGAGAACAGCGGACACCTGGCCCTCAAGAAGATCAAGTCGGAGATCATGTCCAAGTGCATGACACAGGTAGTCCGTGGTGTACCGGAATTTAACTAGGCTGCCTGGGATTATTGAATGCTTCAACTATTGAAAAATAGCTGATATACAAGCTCACAGCTTTTTTTCCCCCTTATTTTTATCCCAAATTTTTGCAACCCATTTTTCTCACCCGGTGCCAACTACCTAACCTGTAGTCCTGGTTCCCTCGCTCTCCCCCTGCCACGCCAGGGAGGTTGGGGAGCACCTGGCTGGCTAGGGGGAGGTAGTATAGAAACCAGTAGAGATGTTACCGATCAATCGGCAATGGATCGGATCGGGCCGATCAAAGCATGATCGGCGATAATCGGTGGTTTAAAAAGGTAAATTCACCGATCCGGTCGGATCGGTGCATCTGATCAACCAGCCGTTCAGTATGCCCACTTGAGGCCATTTTGGGGTATTGATTTCCACAGTGCTGAAGGAATAATTAGTTACTGCTATGATAATAAATACATAGTAATGCTGGTAAATAACTATAAGGCAAATATATAAATGAATTCATGTCTGAATGAATGAAATAAAGTTAAAACATTAACATTTAGAAAATATAAATAATAACTTGATCGGATCGGTGATTGATCGGGATCGGGTGATCAAACTTTTGTGATCGGTGCTCGGTGATCGGTTCCAAAAAACCTGATCGGACCATCCCTAGAAACCAGGACTACTGCATGTTTTTGTGCGAGGGCATATACCCAAGGAGACACGGGGAGAACATGCAAACTCCACACAGAAAGGCCCTATCGCCAACCCCACCTAGGGTGTGGGCGCTGATGACGCGGGTGGAGGAACACGCCCCCAGCGCCCACAGCATCCCCCAGATTTCTTTTTTAAGTAGTGAAAATGTGTGCAAATCTTTGGATATATGTATTTTTAAAGCAAACGTTTGTAACTCAGATTTTGCTTCTGGGTGGTCCCTGAAGCAGTCAGCCCTGGAACTAAATATATTGTTCCGTGGCCAAATACATTTGGGGGTCCTTCCCCTTAAAAAAGTTTGAGAACCACTGACATAGTAATCTCTCAAGAACAGACTAGCTCCAGTTAAGTGAAAAGGACCTTTTCTTTGACGATGGCTGGCCAGATTGCTGACACAGAAACATAGGTTTTTCCAAAAACCTTCAAAAGACTTTCAAAAGACACTTCTGCAAAATCGGGGCAAAATTCTAATTTTCAAGATTTTTCAAAAATAGCAGATCTACAAGCTCGCAGCGCGGCACTCGGTGCCACGCTGTGAGCTTGTATATCTGCTATTTTTCAATAGTAAAAGCATTCAATAATCCTAGGCCTAAAAGTGATGGACAGTAATTTAAAGGGATATTTCACTTTAAAAAAAACCTTTGGTAATTTTATCGTCTAATCAGGCTTTTATGAACACCCTGAACAGTTTTTAATTTGCTTGATTCAATATTTAGATATTTGATGTAAATGTTACCAGGCCCTCCAGGCCCAGGGCCTCTCCCCACACACACCCATTGAAACTTCAAACTCCATTTTAACCATGATAGATTCATTAAAAACACACATTATTTTTTTCTGGTGACTCATATTACCCTCCTAATACGTGAGCAGGCCGTGTTTTCTCGATAACTTTTTCATTTATTTTTAATAAATATATTTTGTATTTAATTTTTTCCATTTTCACAAATCATTATAAAAAATAAATGAAAAAAGTTATCGAAAAAACATTGCCTGCTCACGTATTAGGAGGGTAATATGAGTCACCAGAAAAATAATGGGTGTTTTTAATGAATATCATGGTTAAAATGAAGTTTGAAGTTACAATGGGTGTGTATGTGGAGAAAAGCCCATAAGGTGTTTCCCTGTTGAAAGTGGAATATCCCTTTAACTAGATATCCTTATACACAGGTAGTGATGGACAGTAATTTAACCACACAAAACGTTATTATTTTGTGAAAAGGCTTGGTTTTAGTTTAGTTTTGTGGCTAAGTAAAAATAGCATATCTACAAGTAGTAGTATTTTCCCCTATTTTGAGCCTGTAGCTTTTGCACTGTGAACTTGTGGATCTGCTATTTCTGCTAATTTTGAGAAAACTATATTGGCTAGATACTGACACAGACTAAAACTAAGAACGTTATCTCTATGTGGACTGTGGACAGTTCAGAAAGCTGCCCACCAGGGCCGTGTTACCCATTTAGAATGGGTACACAGTGTATTATTATTTTATGCTTTAAGTAATGAAAAACAGCAGATATACAAGCTCACAGTGCGGCACCAAGTGCTTGTAGATCTGCTATTTTTGAAAAGTCGTGAAAATTTGAATTTTGACCCGATTCTATAAGTGTCTTTTGAATCGTTCTATTTTATTTTGAAAAACCCATGTTTCTATGTCAGCAATCTGGCCAGCCATCGTCAAAGAAAAGGTCCTTTTCACTTTCAACTGGAGCTCAGTTAGTCTGTTCTAGAGAGACTACTATGTGTCAGTGGTTCTCAAACCTTTTCATGTGAAGGACCCCCAAAATGATATTTATTTGGCCACGGACCTGCATCTCAAAATATTTACTTCCAGGGACCCCCCAGAAGCAAATTTTTTGTTACAAACGTTCGCTTAAAAAAAGACACATATTCAAAGATTTTCACACATTTTCACAACTTTTCAAAAATAGCAGATCTACAAGCTCGCACAAGCTCGCCGCACCGAGCTCTACAAGCTCGCGGCTGTGAGCTTGTATATCTGCTATTTTTCAATAGTTAAAGCATTCAATAATTCTAACCCTAAATGGGTGAAATATCCCTTATGATAGCCATGCACTGGGTTGTACTTTAGAATACTTGAAGTATTGACATGCTGTATGTCCTCTGTGTGTCCAGGGCAAGGTGGACAACATGGTGTACAGCTACATCGTGGCAGACTGCCAGTCCTTCTACCTGCTGGAGCAGCCCGGCTTCAAGAAGATGATCGAGGGTCTGACCGACGGGAGACCACCCATGGACAGACCCACCCTGTTCGCTAAGGTAAGACCACCCATGGACAGACCCACCCTGTTCGCTAAGGTACATCCTCTTTAGGCCAGGGCCGTCATTTGGGTCATCAGGCATGGCAACCGCCACCCCCCTGCCCTGGTGTTCAAAGTTCTCAAATTCAGTTATTTCATGCACATATTGTTCCCCAACTCTAAATTGTTTTGGCAATTGATACACGTCTATCTATATGTGTATAATCTACATAAGCGTTTTATTGTGTGCAGCCATTCATTTATTAACCACTTGAAGTCATTATAGGCCATTTCCAAACATTTTTCTCTTTTTGTCCCCCAAACAAAAATTGTAAATTGTTGATCTACAGGGCCTCAACATGTCGCTTGGCAAAGCGTTGGGAGCCTGTAGATCTAGTATTTTCACCACAATCTCATCGCCATTCTTGAGAATCTAATAAGGGTCCATTTGGTTACCAAGTCTCCATTTAGCTGGGGACCACCTGGAAGAGAGTTGAGTTAGATGGAAAAATAACTCATCAAGTGCATTGCAAATCAGGTCCGTCTTACTAAGCATAGAGGTTCTAAGTGGTTAAACTGAAGTGATATTGATGCATTCCAAATATTCCAAAGTATTCTGAGGCACCCCTGGACTGGAATCACGGCACGCTAGGGTTCCACGGGACCCACTTTGAGAAACCCTGGAGTGGAAGACATCGTAATCACATTGATTGCCGCGTTTTTTCTTCCCCTGTCGCAGGTGGACCACGCGTTCGCCGCCATGCGAGACGAGCTGGTGGTGAAGCTGAACGCCGTGCAGTACGTGTGCACCACGGCCGACATCTGGACGGCCAACAACCGCAGCTTCTTCGGCATGACCTGCCACTGGATCGACGTGGACTCGCTGGAGCGCAAGTCGGCCGCGCTGGGCTTCGCCCGCTTGCAGGTAAGGATGGATCACGGTTAACCCATTTAGGCCTAGAATTATTGAATGCTTTAACCAGTGGAAAAATAGCAGATATACAAGCTCACAGCGCGGCACCGAGTGCCGCGCTGTGAGCTTGTAGATCTGCTATTTTTGGAAAAAGTCGTGAAAATGTCTGCAAATCTTTGAATATATGTATTTTCAAAGCAAACGTTTGTAACTCAAATTTTGCTTCTGGGGTGGTCCCTGGAACTAGATATTTTGAAATGGGGGTCCGTGGCCAAATAAATATCATTTTGGGGGTCCTTCACATGAAAAGGTTTGAGCACCACTGACGTAGTCTCTCAAGAACAGACTAACTGAGCTCCAGTTAATGTTGCCAAAGAAGATTTAGGGGCCTGGGCCACAGGGTAGTGGTCCAGGCACCTAGGCTGGTAATCCAGCCTTGCAGCGTCGCAGGTTCGAGTCCCGATCCTGACGACCTTTGCTGCGTGTTGCCCCCCCCCCCATCTCTCTCCCTGTTTCCTGTCAGCCTACCATACACCTATCAATAAAGGCAGAAAAAGACCAAAAAATATCTTTCAAAGAAGATTTAGGATATTATCGCGATAATCAAAATGTCCCCAACAATCCTGGGGTGGAACATTTGCCCCAAAAAATTGCAGATCTACAAGCGCTTGTAGATCTTGTATTTCTTTGGCAAAGAGATTTAGTAGAGTGAGAAAAAAAAGACTGTATCAAGTATGTATATTATAAGTACGTTTTACCTAGAGATGCTCCGATCACCGATCAACTTGAATCAGTATCTGCCGATACTGATATTCCAGATCACAGCGTCAAATCCATAAATTCTTCTAGTTTTACCAATATAGAGGATTTAAATGGTACCGGATATGCAGCTCGGCAAATAAAAGGTGCATTGATCCCAGTGCACGACGGAGGACGATTTCGCAATGACTTTAAACTCCACGATACGATTATCGTGAGTGTTTTTTTTTTCTTTTCGTTTTTTTTTGAGCGGTGGTAAACCGCTCCTTTAAGTGGCTGTGCGTGTGTCTGTAGCCACTTCTCCTCAGCGTTTTGCCATAGCAATGTGTTTTCCTCAGCGTTTTGCCATAGCAATATGTGTGTGTGCGTAGCCATATTACATCATATTACAAAATCCTACTGTAGCCACTTTTCCTCAGTGTTTTGCCATAGCAATGTGTTTTGCCATGTGTTTTGCCATAGCAATATGTATGTGTGTGCGTAGCCATATTACATCAATTACAAAATCCTAGACCTATCTGTAGCCACTTTCCCTCAGCGTTTTGCTATAGCAATGTGTTTTCCTCAGCGTTTTGCCATAGCAATATGTGTGTGTGTAGCCATATTACATCACCAATTATATCCCTAGACCTATCTGTAGCCACTTTTCCTCAGCGTTTTGCCATAGCAATGTGTTTTCCTCAGCGTTTTTCCATAGCAATGTGCGTGTGTGTGTAGCCTGTATTACATCACCAATTACCAATTGAAGACGTTATGCAAGCACGACCACCGCTCACTTCACATTGGGAGTGATTTTTTAAATCACGATAATGTACAATATCTCTTATTGTCCCATCCCATCCCTACTTGCAGGGCCGTCGCACCTACGACAACATCGCGGGCCGCATCCACGACATCCACGTGGCGTACAACATCGAAAGCAAGGTGCAGACCACGGTCACGGACAACGGAAGCCCCTTCATCAGCGTCTTCAAGGAGTTCTCGCTGGACAACCAGGACACAGACGACGACGTGGGCTTCTTCGAGAACGTGGGACACATCCTCGAAGGTGAGTGGAGTTTTTCATAGTTTTTTTTAGGGTGCGCCGGCATAGCAAGTATGGTTCTCAAAACTTTTTTTTTTTTTGTGTGTCGAGGAGGATCCTAATTGTTAATTAGGAACGGTGGCTGTGCAAATGGTGGAAAATGTACGCAAGGTTTTAAGGGGACCTGCAGCTCTTCCGTACTGCCAGCGAGTGAGCGTTCCGACGGCGATGTCGTGCGAAATGCTGTCCTCATATGGAGCGTTGTGACGTAGCCTGAGCCAATCAGATGAATAAATAATAATAAAAAGTGTTTTGGGGGGCGGGACATGGCTGCGAAACCTCGCTTAAATAGAATAGAGACTCTGCGAGCGATTACAGGAGGGGTGGACGACGTGGCTGCTAGGCAGGTTTCTGAACTGTCCACAGCCACCCTCTTTGATACAGAGTGAGTCAGGGGTTGACACTAAGGTCTCAGAGGCACTTGCCCGTCGGTCAAGGACAGGTCAGGTTCTGCTTGCCCAAATATCATGTCTACTTGCCCCGAAAACTAAATTGTGATGGGTACAATTTGAATCACTGTTAATTTTAATACAATGGGCCGGGCAATATGGACAAATCTCAATAGTCATCATGTCAAATATCTCAACAGCTATACCATATGACTTATTTAAAATACGACAACTGAACTTGTGTTGTGTTTGGCTAACTCAGGGGTCTGCAACCCAAAATGTTGAAAGAGCCATATTGGACCAAAAAAACCCAAAGCAAGTCTGTCTGGAGCCGCAAAAAATTATAAAAGCCTTATTGTCTTTGTCGGGTGGAAACCTTGTATGTCCAAAACTTCGTTTTATATTTATCATTTACAAAATGAACTAAACTAGTGAAAACAGCCGATCTACAAGCACACAACGCCTCGCGGTGCGAGGCGTTGTGTGCTTGTAGATCTGCTGTTTTCACTACTGTTGTGCGTCAGTCTTGTATGATGAAGCAGGGCTTTACTTTGCGAAAAAAAAAAAACATACAAATTTGAAACTTGGAGATAACAAGGTTTCTGCCCGACAGTGACGATAAAAGAATTGTTAAAACAAAAAATACATTTTCCCCCCCATCTTTTTTCATTTTCATAAATTTTTGAGAAAGCTCCAGGGAGCCACTAGGGTGGCGCTAAAGAGCCGCATGCGGCTCTAGAGCCACGGGTTGCTGACCCCTGGGCTAACTAAAGACAGTCGCTTCCCCACTCAAACGCACTCGCCCGTTGGGCAAACTGAAAGTAAACTCAACTTGTCTGAAAGTTTTATTTACTTGGGCACTCGGGCAAACATTAGTGTCAACCCCTAATGACTTGTGGACAGATTCAATGGGTGAAATGGTCATAAAATGGTTGAACCGGTTCAACCATTTCTGGTGTTACTTAATTCATTTATAATTATCTTTGATACAGTTTTAAAGTCGTACTGTGTAACATCCATTTTAAGAAGTGTTTTTTGGCGACGCCCTCTGCCGACGTCGCGGCCATTACAGCCTATACAGCCTATTCGGGACCGTCGGCCCAAAAAGGGATGCTGCATGGTCCTAGTGCCCAGGGATTTTTGGGAACGCAACATATTGGAACGCAACAGCACGTCGTCATCAGAAACGGTATTTATTAACTAATTTTGTGCCCCAGAAATTAACGGATTAAAATGTCCAGTGTGCCTCTCGCTGGCTCCATAAACGGCCAGTCTCTTATTTTGAAGGCCAGAAGTCCATAGCTTAAACACTTCCGGTTTGACGTCATCGCGTCATTCACAGGAAGCGGTCATCGTCCACATGGTGTTGTGTAATGGCGGAACGGAGCTTTTCAACATGTGTTATATAAGCGAGCATCTACTGCCATCCTCGCTTTGAAAGTGTTGTTTGGAGATAATGGACATTAAAGATTTGATCGCGATCGGCACTGCGGACATCAAAGGGAATTTCGCGAGACATCTCGGGAAAGGCACTAAATGAGTTAATGTTAAAATGCAACAAATGAATAACATTTCCGGTGCGAGTGTTGGGGGCAGACACTCGGGAATTAAAACTAGTGTTTTAAAACAATAAAAACACATTTATGTGGAGTGGTTATTGTGAAAAAAGTTAAATATTATATCGTTGCTGTCGGGGGAAACCTGTGTTTCAATGGACCCAATGTAGTTATTATTTAATCCCAAGCTCTTGTTAACATGGTCCTTCAAACGAGTATTAAAATGTTTAGGGTGTTCTTAGGCTGGAATTGCACATTAGAAGTCCTTGCCCTTGGGGGATGAGGGGGGAGGGCAGTGTTTTCTGCCCGATGGCAATGATATGAATAAAAACAACGTTTTGTTTAATTGGAAAAAGGTTACACAGTATGACTTTAACAGACCCTCCAGAAAACCGTGGGCAAAAATCATCAGAAGTCCAGTTTATTCATGTGGTTTTTCCTTCTCCAAAGGGATTTAGAATGTTATGCTTACAAGTGTTGATCCTATCTGCTTCCATGGAATACTAATACTTTTGTCTGAGGTGCTGGTTTGCTTTGAACGTTGGCAACGTTGGTTTTTCTGTGCGCACCACTTGTTTGTTTTGCTTCTGCGTCTGAACGCGAACGAACGGGTGATGCGATGACTTATAAACTTAAGGGGGGAAAAATGTGGGGATTGTGAAATCAAGCGAGCCCCGTATATTTCTCATATTTAGTGCGGAAATATGTGATTATTGATTATTAAACTTTAAGGAATAAATGTACCCCCATTGATTCCGGATGGGGACCCGAATGCATTTGGGTCCCCATCCGGAATCAATGGGGGTACATTTACTATAATCAATTTTTTGTCTTAGGAATGCGAAAAATACCAAAAAATATTATTGAACTCAAGTCTCCATGGCGTGAGTAATCAATTGAATTTTGAGGGTGAACTATTCCTTTAATGGGTTAACAACAAAAAGCCCAGAGGGCCTTGTTTCCATTGTGGTCCTATGTATTCAATTCATCAAGAGCCCCTCCCTCCTCCTCTGCTGCCCCCTGCAGGCGAGTCGGAGCAGGACATGCTGCTGTTCCTGCCCTCCCTGCAGCGCTGTGCGTCTCACACGCTCATCCACATCGTGGCGGAGGACCTGTGGCAGGCTGTGTCCCAGGGGCCCATGTGCCAGCTCCACTACAGCACCATGGCCAAGGTCTACTCCATGTGGAACAAGTCCCACCTGCTGCAGGTGAGAGATGATGTGTTCTCACCGTTTCTGTAATGATACTTGTGCAATTAGAGCAGTGGTTCTCACATTTGGGATGGGACCCCAAGTGGGGTTCCCCAAATTATTTTGTGGGGTCCCCAGATGTCAATTAGTTTTTTCTCACTCAATGGTAAATGTAAGCCATTTACCATGAGAGGGAGTGGGTTGTTGGCTGATTTACCATTGCTTTAGGGTTGTGGCACGAGTGCCAAACAACCCTGAAACGGTGGTAAATCAGCCAACAACCCATGACCCTCGAATGGTAAATTGCTTTTCTACCACTTCTACCATATAAATGAAAGAAAACAACACAGTTGTAACTTGCAAGGTTATTTAGTTACAATCAACTGCAACACAACAGTGGGCTGGGTCCATGAAGCCAACTCAAGGTTGTTGACTGATTTACCACTGTTTTAAGCCAATCAGAATCCAGTATCTTAACATGTGACCACAAAAAGTGGTAGAAAATCCATCATACAGTATAAAGGGCTTTGCACACAGATGCAGTTATTTTTCGCACAAAAAAAAGATGATTTCATTTTTTTTAAAGAAAACAATGATTCTCTATGACCTCACGCACACCGGCTCCGAATTTGCCATGCGGCAGGTGGCTGCTGACAGTGTGTTTTTTTTCCCCAATCGAATCCAGTGTGATTCTTGCGTCTTGTTGCATGCGGTATAAACTCATTGACTCCTTTTATGACTCCTTTTCGGATCCGCAGTGTGGATTCCGCACAGCCTTGCACACCAAATCCAATGCGTTTTAATCATGCAGCAAACGGAAAAAACGCAATGATTGAAAATCGCGCCTGTGTGCAAGTGTGTACAGGGTATCTGCACATTTATAAAGTGACAATTTAAGGACTTTACAGACCGTTTTAATACCAAACTGGCAAATATTAAGTAAGAAAGAGGCGAACATTATGAAAATAGCCGATCTACAAGCTCACAACAATTCCAAGTGCTTGTCAGGGTGGGGGTCCCATGCTTATTTTGGGGGTCACGAGTTTGAGAACCACTGAATTAGAGGGATGGTTCACCCCCAAAAATTACGTATTTTTCCTTATCGATTACTCGTCCCATGGAGACTTGAACTCATGGATATTATTTTTGTTTCATTTTCGTTGCATTCCTAAGCCAATAATTTGATGATCAGCAGTTTACAGTTTACAGTTTAGGCATTTAGCAGACACTTTTAATCCAAAGCAACCTACAATAAGCAGGTAATACATCGCTATTATAAGCAAGATAATATGTCAGTACATCAACAACAATATAACAAATGCATAGGAATATCAATCTAGGGGGGAAAAAAGCAGTGGTTCCCTTTGGCAGTGGTTCTCAACCTTTTCAGGCTGCGACCCCAAAATCCCACCCTGATGAGCACTAAGAGTTGAGGCATTGCGTTTTGTATAACACAGTTCTATGTTGAAAATAGCCGATCTACATGCTCACAACGCCTGTTGTGAGCATGTAGATCAGCTATTTTCACAATTCCTGCCTATTTGACAATATTTATAAATTTTAGAGGTATTAAAAAGTCCTTAATGTCACTTTGGAAATGTGTAGATGCCCTCTATGCACATTATGCTGGTTTGTTTACTGTTGAGTGAGAAAACAACGTTGCACATTAAGTTAATCGGTCCCGACCCACAGGTTGAGAACGACTGCCCTATGGACACACAAAATCTCCTCAAATGATTGGCTTAGGAATACGACAAAAACACAAATAATTGACAGAAAAGGCTCATTTTGGTGGTGAACTTAACCCAGCATGTCTTCTTCTATGGAAGCATGTTGTGCAGTGAAAACAGACGATCTACTAAGTTCAACAACGCATTGTCAGTTTTTAGGATTAGAGTATTTGAAGATTTGGTCAAATCTTTTGAAATAAAATCCAAACAGTTTGGCCCAGTGTGTCGGCTACACCACAGCACCATGGCTGAGTTGTCTGAGTTGTTTGTGGAACAAGTCACACCTGTTCCAGGTCAGTGCTTTGTCTTCCACAACCAATGTGCACACATACTCCTCCAGGGACATGCTGGGCCCCTGATTCAGCCCGGGAAAAAGAGTTGTAGAGGCCCTCATTGCGTGCTAAAGAGAGAGATCTCTCTCTATAGCACTGCTGCTACTCAAAGATTTACCATTTCAAATCATGACAAAGTGACAAGCCAGTGGGCCAATTACATGAGTTATATTTTGTCGTTGTCGGGTGGAAACCTTGTATGTCCAAAACCGTTTGTTTTGTATTTATCATTTAAAAAATGATTTAAACTAGTGAAAACAGCCGATCTACAAGCACACAACGCCTCGCGGTAGTTTTCACTACTTTTGTGCAACGGCCTTGTATGATGAAGCAGGGCTTTACTTTGCGAAAAAAAAATTACAAATTTGAAACTTGGAGATACAAGGTTTCTGCCCGACAGTGACGATTTACTTTGTTGGCCGCCCAGCACCCAAAATGGAACGAAGGCCGACATTTTATTTTTATTTTTGTCCTAATGGCCGGCCTGGACCGGCCGGGAATGAACCGGCCGTTCGGGAGTTGTCCCGCTTTTCCCAATGGCCAGCACGTCCCTGTACTCCACACAGCTGTCGCATCATGTTGCTGCACAGAATGGTACGATCATTCATGGTTTGCTTGCTTCGCTGCTTCCAGACAACAGGACATATTATATCTTGCCCAAACGTGAAGTGGAGTGTGCATGTTTAAAGGTCGTAATTGTAATTAGAGAAAAGAAACGTTGCTTGCTATCGTTTTAGTGATTTATTTCTCTCTTTAAATTTTTATCCCACAATTTTGTACCTATTTTATCACCCAGTGCCAATTGCCTATGTACTGTACTCCTGGGCTCTGCTCTCCCTCTGCCGCGCCTGGGGAGTGCAACGGACTGACCTCATGCTTCCTTCTATGCACGAGGAGTCCAAGTTGCTTCTTTTCACCTAACAGTGGAGATTTCCCTGGTTTGGACGTAGTGCGTGGAAGGAACACGTTATTCCAACCAGTTCCTTTCCCCTCCATCAGGCGCCCCAGCTGGCCAGGGGGAGGCATTATTGAGACCAGGATTACGTGCATATTTTTGTGAGGGTATCAACCCTAGGAGACACGGGGAGAACATGCAAACTCCACACAGTGATTTATTTGAGTGGGTTGGGGCATGTGTACAAGTGGCAAATGATTTAATCACCTCGCCCATTTCCAAGATGCCCTGTGGAATTTCATGGGGGATTGTGAATTATTGGGAGCTAGCAGGCCTACACTACAGTACCAACTAATAAAGACATCGCCGGCTTATTGTGTCTAAAAAGACATCATTTAGCCACTTGTACACATGCTCCCTCCCACTAATATTAAAAAAGCTAAAACGATAGAAAGCAGTAAGTTAAGAAATAATGAACAAGGTTTCTAAAACATGAACCCTTGTTGTAAAAAAGAACAAAGTTGTCCTTTAAAACATTGTTAAAAATGGATACTCTGGTATGTAACCTCTAGAGAACAGGATTGTGTGGCTGTTTTCTTGGTGCTGCTACTCACAAGTCACTTTTACAACAGAACACCAGACTTTAAAGGAGTCGTTCACCCTAGTGAGGGTCAGTAGGAGACTCTTTGAGTCAGAGACCTTTTTGAGTCTCCTCCGGTCATCAAATTATCGGCGTACAACAACAAAAGAAATCTCCATGAATGCAAGGCTTCATGGGATGTGTGTAATTGATATGGAAGAAGTAATGGGTGAACTACTCCTTTAATCTTGGGTTCACAAGGGATTCATCTACTCCTAGCGATTGATTGATTTATTGAATACTTTATTTACAGTTTGCAAAAAGTACAGAGGTGCCAACAGTTATATACAATAATGCTAAAAGGATATCGACCCATTAAGGCCTGGAATTGTTTTATACTTTAGCTATTGAAAAATAGCAGATATACCTGCTCACAGCTTGTATATCTACTATTTTTGAAAAGTCGTAAAAATGTGTGCAAATGTTTGAATATGTGTATTTTTTAAGCAAACTTTTGTAACTCAAATCTTTGCTACTGGGGGTCCCTGGAACAACGTATTTTGAGATGGGGGTCCGTGGCCAAATGCATGTAATTTTGGGGGTCCTTGACATGAAAACGTCTGAGAATCACTGACATAGTTTTTCAAAAAACTATGTAAAAAAAAAAAGGATTTAGAAGACTTGGACACGTTTTCATGATTTTTCAAAAATAGCAGCTCTACAAGCTGTGAGCTTGTGTATCTGCTATGTTTTTTAATTAAAGCAATAAAGTAATAATGCGTTCCAGGTCTTAGTGGGTTAACACAAAAAGCCCTGAAGGGGCCTTGGTTTCCATTGTGGTCCTGTGTATTAAGTTCATCAATAATAATGTATTCAATCCATCAAGACATTGAATTCATCTGGAATTCCACTATTCCACTGTTTGCCTTGTTTTAGAGAGAAGCAAAGGAAAGGAAAGAAAAGAAAGGAAGAAAAGGAAAAAAAGAAGTAAGTTAGTTTAATTTAGAAGTTTAAGTTTAGTTTAGTCTGGTGTTGCCCCGACACGAAAAAATAAAAAAATATACAGTTGGGGAAACACTGCATTAGTCTGATATAAACCACATATTGTCATGCTGTGTTTGTACAATAGTGTCACACAATAACGGATATTTTGAAAGATTTGGAAACGGAGAAAAAGAATGTAATGTTTTCCCCCGCAAAATAAATTATCTTTTTATTTTTTTTATATTCTTTATTTGAGGGCATCCGTTGTTGTTTTACATAATTTTTTCAATTGAACATTTCTCGATTGTCCATAGGTTTTTTAACTTTTTTAAGCATTCAAACAAAAACAACAACTAAATTAGAATTGATTGGTTATGTATATAACCAATCAAATCGATCGAATGGATTAGTTTTCCCCCCTGTTATATATTAACCAACGTCTTGCACTGCCCTCCGCTCCCCACCAGGTGGCCATGGACGCGGCGGAGGACATCGCCAAGATGCCGCTGGTGGTGCCGGCGGTGATCCGCTGGAACGTGGAGTACTGCGCCGTGCAGAAGATCGTGTCGCTGACGGAGACGGAGCTGACGGAGCTGTGCGCCCGCCTGGAGGTTCCCCGCATGCAGCCCGAGGAGACCGCCTTCCTCAAGGAGTATGCCACCGTCTTCAACCCGCTGGCCTTCGCCCTCGAGCTCTTCCAGGTAACCTTGGGCTCATCCTCATCATTAGGGCTGTCACGATTAGGAATGGGACGATATGAACATTTCATGTCACGATTATTGTGACAAAAAAAATTGCAATTTACAGTATTATCACGATAATCTAAATATCCCCAACATCCATTATCCTGGAGCGGAACATTTGCCTGAAAATAGCAGATCTACAAGCTCACAATGTGTCGCAATGTGACACGTTGTGAGCTTGTAGATCGGCAATATTTTGTCAAAGATATTTGGTAGAGAGTGGAGAAAAAATGATGCAGCTCAGCAAATAAAAGGTGACTTGATCCCAATGCATGAAGGAGGATGATTTCACGATCAATTAAATCTCCATGATACGATTATTGTGTTTTGTTTTGTTTTTCACGATTAATCGTCCCATCCCTAGTCACGATTATGAGACTTTACTTGACGATTAATTGTCTTACAAGTAATTGCGATTAGCCATTTAACTGTGTGGCTTTTAGGCCGTGTGAACAAAAGTTGCATTGGGCAGATATGGCCAAAAAAGAAATTAAACAAAGTAGGGCTCGAATATTCAAACGTTCGTTCGATGGCACAGGAACTTGAAAAAGAAATTTCGAGGCCGCGTGCCTTAGTTTGCGCCTCGCTCCACTCCAGTCCAGCGTGATAGCGTCACCTCCTCCTCACACACGTGTTAACATTAACAACAAGCCGACAACAACAAGAGCAAGCATGAAGCCATCAGAATG
This sequence comes from Nannobrachium achirus, assembly GCF_963921795.1. Taxonomy (NCBI): domain Eukaryota; kingdom Metazoa; phylum Chordata; class Actinopteri; order Myctophiformes; family Myctophidae; genus Nannobrachium; species Nannobrachium achirus. Next base: position 11,506,948 of record NC_137813.1, on the reverse strand, counting down.
GTCGCCAATAATTAAAAAAATTAAATTAAAGGCAGCGCACTGTCACAGATAAAGCCCCAGACACCAATGTCTGAGTAACATCATCACCCATGCAACTATGCAATGCGGTCACCCATTTCTGTGTCAAGCCACCGACACCAATGTCGGTGTAACATCCATGCATGCTGTTGTTGTCGTCCTGACCGAGACACAAGCTTGTTCTTCATCAGGAAACAAACAGCGAAAATTGGATTTTCCACAACAGACCCCGTCACCCATCGATCCCGTTTTAAAGAGGAAAGAAGAGCTTAAAACCAACTTGCTAGGGTTAGGTGGTGTTGATGATGACAGGTTTAGATCCGATCTGCAAACTCAAAACTAGTCGCGTCCGCCTAGTTGTCTGACTGTTGCTGTTGCAGCCGCGACGCTTTACAGACATTACATGATTATGTCAATCCTATCTTACTGCAAAAACACATTTCTTATAGAAAACATTTGTATCATATTCTTCTTCTTCTTCCTCGTTGTATTGTTGTTTTTACTGTGCAAATAGGGAGCTTTAGGGGAAAAAACAGATGTGTTTTTCTTTTTTTTAATTGGGTAAAAAAAAAGCGCATTCTGTAACACATTTCGGTTAACAACGGTTATCGGTTAAGCTTTTGTTTTTGCTCCCGAGAGCGGGGGGGGGGGAGCTGATAATAGCCAATCTGCAAGTTCACAAACGTGTCACAGCGTAGTCTGACATTTGCCCCCCACAGTTTTCAAATGCTTCCGTCATACAGTCTGGAGCAACGGAAGCTCTGAAAATGATCACTCGATAAAGTGGACGTTACGCCACCTTCCCCACTCTGTTTCCGTTCCAGACTCCATTCATAGATTGTGTAATAGTTGTCTGGCTACGCAAGACTAGTCACAACATCCTGACGCGTGTGAGGTTGTAGATTGTCTGTTGTTGGCGAAGAGATTTGGATTTGGGGTTGGAGTGATTAAAGGACATACATTGGGATTAAAAGGGGTAAAAAAAGGAAGGCTTATCCTTATCCTCATTACCATTGGACGTCACTTATGCTCTTCTGTCCATTTCTGTCTACTCACAGTGTATCTCTGTTAGATTCTTTAACGTCTCATGTTTTCTCCTTGATCTCTCTATTCTGAAAGCTGCACATGATGGAGCTCACACAACACAGTGTCACCAAATTCTCTATACACCTGTATTTCTATACAGATTTTATACACACTTCTGTGTTCCTACACAGAAGTATGGAAAAGTATGGAATTTGATTAGAGTCATTTCCATGATGGAAATAAGGGGGGAAAATAGTTTAAATTATTAGCATTTGCCTACATAGTCAGAATTCAATATAAACATCTAGCTTTTTGTGCCCTGATGTCAAATATGGTGTGAGAATTCTGGACGTTTGAGTCTGGAAAAGTCTCAAATCTTTAAATGTGTAGGAACCCTGTTCTAATTAACCTTTTTCCAAGCATTCTTAGCTAAATATTTAAATCTTATTGTTTCTGTGTTTCCAGGCAGAACAGAAGTGCTACCTGGGCCTGGTCATCCCCACCATCCTCAGTCTGAAGAATAAGCTCAACGAACAGAAGGCGGTGGCCCGGTACTTTGGTGATGTCATCACCACCGTGGTGACGGCCATCGAAGTCCGCTTCCAGGACCTTTTCACCAGGTCTGTAACTATAGCTTCCTTCCAGGACCTTTTCACCAGGTCTGTATCTATAGCTTCCAGGACCTTTTCACCAGGTCTGTATCTATAGCTTCCAGGACCTTTTCACCAGGTCTGTATCTATAGCTTCCAGGACCTTTTCACCAGGTCTGTATCTATAGCTTCCAGGACCTTTTCACCAGGTCTGTATCTATAGCTTCCAGGACCTTTTCACCAGGTCTGTATCTATAGCTTCCAGGACCTTTTCACCAGGTCTGTTAACTATAGCTTCCAGGACCTTTTCACCAGGTCTGTTAACTATAGCTTCCAGGACCTTTTCACCAGGTCTGTTAACTATAGCTTCCAGGACCTTTTCACCAGGTCTGTATCTATAGCTTCCAGGACCTTTTCACCAGGTCTGTATCTATAGCTTCCAGGACCTTTTCACCAGGTCTGTATCTATAGCTTCCAGGACCTTTTCACCAGGTCTGTTAACTATAGCTTCCAGGACCTTTTCACCAGGTCTGTTAACTATAGCTTCCAGGACCTTTTCACCAGGTCTGTATCTATAGCTTCCAGGACCTTTTCACCAGGTCTGTATCTATAGCTTCCAGGACCTTTTCACCAGGTCTGTAACTATAGCTTCCAGGACCTTTTCACCAGGTCTGTTAACTATAGCTTCCAGGACCTTTTCACCAGGTCTGTTAACTATAGCTTCCAGGACCTTTTCACCAGGTCTGTAACTATAGCTTCCAGGACCTTTTCACCAGGTCTGTAACTATAGCTTCCAGGACCTTTTCACCAGGTCTGTAACTATAGCTTCCAGGACCTTTTCACCAGGTCTGTAACTATAGCTTCCAGGACCTTTTCACCAGGTCTGTAACTATAGCTTCCAGGACCTTTTCACCAGGTCTGTATCTATAGCTTCCAGGACCTTTTCACCAGGTCTGTATCTATAGCTTCCAGGACCTTTTCACCAGGTCTGTATCTATAGCTTCCAGGACCTTTTCACCAGGTCTGTTAACTATAGCTTCCAGGACCTTTTCACCAGGTCTGTAACTATAGCTTCCAGGACCTTTTCACCAGGTCTGTAACTATAGCTTCCAGGACCTTTTCACCAGGTCTGTAACTATAGCTTCCAGGACCTTTTCACCAGGTCTGTATCTATAGCTTCCAGGACCTTTTCACCAGGTCTGTTAACTATAGCTTCCAGGACCTTTTCACCAGGTCTGTATCTATAGCTTCCAGGACCTTTTCACCAGGTCTGTAACTATAGCTTCCAGGACCTTTTCACCAGGTCTGTATCTATAGCTTCCAGGACCTTTTCACCAGGTCTGTATCTATAGCTTCCAGGACCTTTTCACCAGGTCTGTATCTATAGCTTCCAGGACCTTTTCACCAGGTCTGTTAACTATAGCTTCCAGGACCTTTTCACCAGGTCTGTATCTATAGCTTCCAGGACCTTTTCACCAGGTCTGTAACTATAGCTTCCAGGACCTTTTCACCAGGTCTGTAACTATAGCTTCCAGGACCTTTTCACCAGGTCTGTATCTATAGCTTTCAGGACCTTTTCACCAGGTCTGTTAACTATAGCTTCCAGGACCTTTTCACCAGGTCTGTTAAATATAGCTTCCAGGACCTTTTCACCAGGTCTGTTAACTATAGCTTCCAGGACCTTTTCACCAGGTCTGTTAACTATAGCTTCCAGGACCTTTTCACCAGGTCTGTATCTAGCGTCCATTTATTTTATTAGTGTGGTTTCCCTTGCAACCAGACTATAGTGCTTGTCCAACTTTATTCTTTATAGCAGGGGTCTAGGGGGTCCTCAGAGTTACTACATGGGGTCCTTCAAATCTTTGTGTGATAGAAACTTTTTTCTCTTTTTTATATTAACCACTTGAACCATAACGTCCATATTCTGAGAACTTTAGCCAAAAATTGCAGATCTACAAGCTCACAACGCCTCGCACTGTGATAATAAATATCTGATAACACGAATTGACATGAATTCAAAATACAGTGATGATTGTGCTGTCAAACGATGACACTTTATGGAATCTGGGGGTCCCTGCTTCATCTCTATCTCAGATAAGAGGTCCTTGGCCTGAAAACATTGAAGACCCCTGCTTTATAGAGTAACCCCAAAAGTTTGCCGGACCGCTTGTGGCGCAGTTTTGGCGGCACACACTCGAGTCATACATACTATCGACCGGCTTCATCTGTCTTGTACTTTGTTTTATTTGTTACTGAACAAACAACTCTATAGAAATGGTTACTGACAGAATATGAAGCTATTTAAGTAACTCCACCGCACCAACGTCGGCGGCGATAAGTGTTGGCATTAAGCGTCTGTTTTCTTTAGGGAAGTATCCCCGAAGTCGAGTACCCCCTTCTCCCTGACTACAGCATTTTGCTTAGAGAAAGTCCAGTTCCTTGGGCGGGCCGCTGGCCTGGTGGTCAAGGCGCATACCACATACTAGGCTATGATGCCTGCTGGCGTCGCCGGTTCGATTCCCGATCCGAACGACCTTTGCCACATGTCATTCCCCATCTCTCTCCCCATTTCCTGTCAGTCTACTGTCCTATCAATCAGTCTACTGTCCTATCAATAAAGGCATAAAAAGCCCAAAAACAAATCTTTAAAAAAAAAAAAAAAAAGTCCAGTTCCCATGCCAAATATGTTCAAAATAAAATAGCATAATGGCAACATACAGTTGTATTAGTCAAGGTATTGATGTAATTTGTTTTAACAATTTACAGATGGGCAGCACAAAGTCTGCCAATGTTTTATCATTGACCATAACACTAAAATCCATATTCCCATTGTCTAGTTTTTTTCTAGGGGTACACGTACCCCCATTTCAGAAACACTGACATAGATTATTAACCCCCTCTTTCCTCCTTGGATCCAGCGTGGAGGCCCGTATGGCCATGGCCACCACCCCCCAGTTCATGACATACATGATATTAACTGTTTCTCCTCTTCCTCAGCGTGGAGGCCCGTATGGCCACGGCCACCACCCCCCAGTTCATGACATAAATGATATTAACTGTTTCTCCTCTTCCTCAGCGTGGAGGCCCGTATGGCCACGGCCACCACCCCCCAGTTCATGACATACATGATATTAACTGTTTCTCCTCTTCCTCAGCGTGGAGGCCCGTATCGCCACGGCCACCACCCCCCAGTTCCGCCTGTGGTGGATCTCTGCGTCGGAGCGCGACGACATGGCCGCCCTGCTGGTGACGGAGGCCTCGCAGCTGATGGAGCCCTGCTGCGAGACGGAGGCGCCGGGCGCCGCCTCCGGCGCCACCCCCACCGCCAACACCACCTCGGCCATCGAGTGCGAGGACGACTTCTTCAGCTACGGCACCGTGGTGAAGACGGTGGGCGCCACCGCGCAGAAGCGCGGCGTGAAGGAGGAGATCCGCAAGTACCTGGACGGCACGGGGAAGAGCCTGGAATGCCTGCAGGTAGGGGTGACAGTAGTCTAGCTAGGCGGCACAGAAGCGGCGCGTCAAAACATACGGCCCCATTACTTTCAATGAACTAACCCACACCGGCGGCGTCAGACGCAGGTCTGCCACCTCGCCTGCCGCGCCGATACGCAGCTGTTCTATTTTTCCAGCGTTGAATGAACATGATCTGCCATGGTTCTCCCCACCGGGGGAAATGCGCGCGGCACTTCACATGCGTCGATACCGCGACGCGACGCTGCGCAGCCTCCCGCATCCAGTGTGTGCTCTCCTTTAGCCTGGAGCATCCAGTGTGTGCTCTCCAATCCAGTGTGTGCTCTCCTTTAGCCTGGAGCATCCAGTGTGTGCTCTCCTTTAGCCTGGAGCATCCAGTGTGTGCTCTCCTTTAGCCTGGAGCATCCAGTGTGTGCTCTCCTTTAGCCTGGAGCATCCAGTGTGTGCTCTCCTTTAGCCTGGAGCATCCAGTGTGTGCTCTCCTTTAGCCTGGAGCACGGAAGCTCTTTTGATGATGTGAAGCTTCCCTCCCTGTGTTGTTCTTTTTTAAAGGTGATACACCATGCATTTAAAAAGTATTTATGTCATATTGTTTATGTCCCAAAAACGTTTTTCAAAAGGTTTGAGGCTAAATTACCACTCCTGAATAGAGAGCCTCTCTCATTTTTGAATGGCTCTCAGAGCATTTCAGCTGCAGTACCACCTTTGGCCTGAACTGCGCCACCCCCCCCAAAATCCTTTTGAAAAAAAAATATTTTTTCATTTTTTCTTTGAATTTTTTTTTTTTTTTTTGAAAAGTTTTTTTTTTATGATGACGTCACAATCGGCAGCAAATCTGGATAGCCTGTTTTGAGAACCCGTGGGATACTTTTAACCTTCGCCTTCTCAAAACCAGAGAAAGACACAACGGTCAGAAATGGGACTTTGTGAGGATAGAAGGTGCTAGTGGGACCCCAAAAAAAGGTTTTAAAATAGGAAAAGTGAAATTTCATGGTGTATCACCTTTAAGTTCTGAGATGCCGTTGATTTCAGATAAAACGTTGCTTAATGCAGCTTTCATTTGCGATTTGTAAACTTGCGTCGCGTATGGGGGGTATTTTTAAAATTTGAGAGGTGCAACAGCCGCTCGACCAATCAGGAGCGGTGTGAGGTGGGTCGCTCCAAATGCAGCCATTTGATTGGAAATTCGAAAATAAGTTCTCATAATGACACTCTATGGGAGGGGGTCCAGACCGAGAAAGGAAGCACATTGGTGATGACGTAGCTTCGGATGGCCTGCCAGGCTAACATTTACCCAGGTGGCTCCCGCCTTTTGGGAACCACTGGCTTAGGAAACACGGCACTAATGTGGGAGGACTCCTTTCACCCTGTTTCTCAAAGCACCCATTGGTTGCGGCAAAGTCAGCTTTTAGCTTTTAAGACCTGAAAAAATGTTTTCTAAATCCTAATGGTTTTCTGAAGAACCTAATGTTTCTGTATCAGTGGTGCTCAACCTTTTCATGTCAAGGACCCCCCCTAGAATGATATGAATTTGATCGCGGACCCCCCATCTCAAAATAATTAGTTCCAGGGATCACGAGGCAGAAAGATTTGCGTCACAAAATGTTTGCTTTAAACATTCAGAAGATTTGCACAATTGTCAAGATTTTTTAAGAAGCTTGCAGCGCGGCACTCAGTGAGCTTGTACATCTGCTATTTTTTAATAGTTAAATCATAAAATAATGGTTAAAGTGGTTAAAATAATGGTTTAAAAATCTAGAGTGACACGGATGCGTTCCAGTTTTAAATGGGTTAAGAATTATTGACTGCTTTAACCAGTGAAAAATAGCAGATATACAAGCTCACAGCGCGGCACCGAGTGCCGCGCTGCAAGCTTGTAGATCTGCTATTTTTGAAAAAGTCGTGAAAATGTGTGCAAATCTTTGAATACATGTATTTTCAAAGCGAACGTTTGTAACTCAAATTTTTGCTTCTTGGTGGTCCTTGGAACTAAATATTTTGAGATGGGGGTCCTTTGCCAAATACATATCATTTTGGGGGTCCTTCACATGAAAAGGTTTGAGAACCACTGACATAGTAGTCTCTCAAGAACAGACTAACTGAGCTCCATTTAAGTGAAAAGGACCTTTTCTTTGACGATGGCTGGCCAGATTGCTGACATAGAAACATAGGTTTTTCAAAAAATCTTAGAAGGATTCAAAAGACACTTATAGAATCGTGTCAAAATTCTAATTTTCACGATTTTTCAAAAATAACAGATCTACAAGCTCACAGCGCGGCACTCGGTGCCGCGCTGTGAGCTTGTATATCTGCTATTTTTCAATAGTTAAAGCATAAAATAATGATACACAAAATGTGTACCCGTTCTAAATGGGTTAATGCAGTGCTTCTCAACCTGTGGGTCGGGACCCCTAGGGGGGTCGCCAAATTATTTTGGGGGGTCCCCAGCTGATTAACTTAATGTGAAACCAACATAAGGTTTAAGTGTATAGAGGGTATCTGCACATTTCTAAAGTGACAGTTTAAGGACTTTTCAAACAGATTAAACATTGGCCAAATTGTCAAATATTAGAGGCAGAAATTGTGAAAATAGCAGATCTACATGCTCACAACGCCTCACGTTGCGAGGCGTTGTGAGCATGTAGATCTGCTATTTTCACAATATAACCGTGTTATACATAATGTAATGCCTCAACTCTTAGTGCTTGTCAGGGTGGGGGGTCCCCAGTTAAAATATGATTATTTTGGGGGTCACGGCCTGAAAATGTTGAGAACCACTGTCTTAATGGGAGTGTAACAGTCGTGCATCGTCTCACATGCCTCCTCTCTCTCTCTCTCTGCCTCTCTCGCTCTCTCTCTCTCTCTCTCTCCCTCTCTCCCTCCCTCTCAGGACTTCCCGCGGGTCAAGCAGCTGTTCCTGAAGTACAACACCACGCTGCCGTCCACGGCGCCCGTCCACCGGCTGTTCAGCCACAAGGGCAACCTGGTGACGTCGCAGAGCAACAGCATCACCGACGACTACTTTGAGCGCATCCAGCTGCTGCGCTACAACAGCGCCGTGTGCTCGGCCGGCACACCACCGGCCGAGTGAACGAAAGCCGCCGACCCCACCACCCACCGACCGACGACCAAAACGAACGAACGAACGCAGCCTCGTTTTATTTTCTACCGTTTTTTGTTATTTAATCGGAAGTTTTTGCGGAAGCGTCATTATATCCCTAGATTCATGCTCCGGTGCGTGATGGTGCCGAGGACGACTGGAATAGCAGACCAATAAGTTGGCAAGGCGTCGCGGACTCGCCGCAGCGCTTTGTTAGTCTGCTTTGTTAGTCTGCTTTGTTAGTCTGCTATTCTCGGACGCCAGGCGCTAAGTTGGTACGTTATATAGCGTGATACCGGATGGATTTTGTTTTACATTTTACTGTAGGGGAGACCAAACGGTCGGCATTGCCGAGAACAGTTTTTTTTTTTCTTTTTTTAATTTCGTGCTTTGGGGAGGACTTTCATTTTATTTTTTTCTGGTTTTAACGAGTTCACTTCATTACGAGATATACTTTTACCTCGGTAAAACCAGACGGTTTCATTTGTTTTATTTTTTTCCCCCTGACGTGGCAGCAAAAATACTCTTCCGTAGAAATAATTAGAGCCCGGCTGATTTGAGATTTGTAAACGCTGACATAAAATGCTGATCTCGCTTGTTGGAGAGAACTAACTTAGCACACCGATTACCCATGTTTTGACCCATGTTTTGTAAAAAAAAATATATATAATCATGAAAAAAGGAGAAAAAAAATAAAGGGTGCAACATTTTCTAACCGATTTGGAAAAACTTGCTGATCTTCTGTTTTGTAGGCCTATAATAATGTGTTGCCCAAATTAGGGACGTCGCGGTTTAAATTGATAAAAGAAATCGTGACACAGTGGCTACAGATGTTAAAGAAATAAAGAAGGAAAAAAATAACGATGATAATGGCCAATGTATCGGCCAGACCAACATATCGGTCGGGCTCTAGAACTCCGCCTTTTCTGTTTCATTTTGTATTATTATTTAATCGTAAATCGTCACAGAATGAGATTCTGGTGTATTAAAAAAATGTGTCTATGGCCTTTTGGAATTTAAACTTGACCAGTGTCTAATTTCCAGCAGTGTGATCCATAATGTTTATGTACCAGTTTTGATAGATGTTAGTTTTAAAAAAAGGAAAAAAGAAATGTTTTACTGAGAGCAAGACTTGTTGTTGTTGTTGTTGTTGTTTTTTTCTTTGCATATTCGTCGCTGTCGGTGGCGGAAACCTTTGTATGTCCAAAAAAAACGTTAACGTTTTTCCCAGAAATTGGGGGAGGTAAAAAAGAACCGGTTGTAGTTAGGACTGGGATCCGGAATCGGGAGTAACCGGATCCAACAACAACGCGGAACCGGAACCGTTTTTCTTATCACAACTGTCAAAGCTGGTACGTCTCTTATGTAATTGAAACGTTTTAATTTCAAAGGACCGCCATTACAACTATTGAGAGTGTACAAAAGTGTACTCACTCAAGAGTTAGAGACCTTTTTTACGGGTCCATTTGGTCCCTCTACCTCCCTTTAAGAACCAGTGAGGTTTGTATGTATATAAAGGAATACATGGGAATCGGACCGATTCCTTAAGTGGATTCCAGGGACTTTGTGGGCTCCTTTAAGGGGGTCTAAATTGACCCATGCAAGTCTGTAACTCTGACAGTGTACAAATGGAACCAAATGGACCCTAACGGGTCCATTTGGTTCCATTTGTACACTGTCAGAGTTAAAGGGAGACCTTTAAATGTAAAAGTTTGAGAAACACTGCGTTAGGGCACGGTCAAACCGCACTTTTATTCTACCTGCGAGGACGGATTCTGCCGATGCATTTCAATGGCAATGGAAACGCAGATGGCAGCAAACCGCTCCATTGCCATTAAAATGCGTTGGCAGTATCCGCCCTCATAGCTAAGAATAAAAGTACGACGTGACCGTCTGTGCCCTTAAGAGGGGAATCGTTAAGAAACCGGGAATCGTTCAAATCAAATCCTGTAAAGCGTCCCCATAACCCTAGTTATTTAGTTAAGAATACTCGTTAACACTTTTCCGTGGTTAAATGTTTCACGGAAATTCCACAGAAGTACTTCAGTTACTTTTCAACCTGCCATCCCTATTTTTGGGCATGTCATTAGGTGAACCTAAAAGATTCTGAAGATTATAACGGCCAATATAGCCGGCGATCTCTAAAGCCCCTTTTCCACTGCAAGGTGGAACCAGAACTTGGTTCTGGTTTTGTTTCCATTGTGTACGGCCCGGTTCCAGACGAGGTTCCTGGAACCTTTTTTAGGTCCTGCTCCTGAGGTAGATTAACTAAACTTGAGTTCTGGGAACCTATGGGCGGGGCCAGCATCGCTGCTGCTCTTTTTTGGGACCTTCCCAGTTAGTTCTGGTTATATGGAAACGTAAGCAGAACTTGGTTCTGGAACTTCACAGGTTCTTGAAAGTTCTTGGTTTTGGAAAGTTCTGGTTCTAGTTCTGGGTTGGCCCTACAGTGGAAATGGGGCTTTAAGCTTATAGATCTGCTCTACTTTTCTTTTTTTTTGCTATACTTTTCCATGACACTACGACTATGTTAAACAGGGCATTATTAAATCTACGGGAGAAAAGACATAAGAAAAGGAAAAGACAAAAATTGGAGATAGAAGATTTCTGCCCGACAGTGACGACGTGTTTTTTTCTTTTCTTTATTTGCTTTCTCGTCGATACTTTAAAAAAAAATCTTCTTGTCTTGAACCGAAGTTTCACTCTGAGGAGGACTGAAATTATCTTCTTTTTTTTTATACGTTTTATTGTGATTTTACGTAACTTCGGGGGAAGGGGGGGAGGGAAGGGGGAGGGCTGGGACAAACGAAGCGATTCCGTCTATGAGGTAGAAGCTAGTTTGTGTATTATATGCTGTTGTGGACAGAATACACACATTATAATGTTCTGTACGTTCTTTGGTATTTTACTTTGAAAAGAAAAGAAGAAAAAAAACAAAGGAATGACATTGTTCTCTCTGTGTCTTCTTGGCCTTTTTGTTGGGTTTGTTTCATTTAAAAAGGATCGTTGTGGGCGGGGCGGGGGAGGGGGCGGTCTGCAGGGGTGTCGCACCAAATTCTGGGCCCTGGGTACAAGGATTCACTGCGGCCCCCCATGAATGTTCTTCATGAGAAGGTTTAACCCGTTTAGACTGGGAACGCATTATTTTGTGCTTTAACTAGCAGATATACAGCGTGGCACTCGGTACCACACTGTGAGCGCTGCGCTGCGAGCTTGTAGATCTGCTATTTTTGAAAAATCGTGAAAATTTGTCTTTCAAATATTTAAAATCCTTCTAAGATTTTTTGAAAAATCCATGTTAATGTGTCAGTGGTGCTCAAATTGTTCATGTGAAGGATCCCCAAAATGATATGTATTTGGCCACGGGCCCCGCTCCGTGCCGCTCTGTGAGCTTGTATATCTGCTATTTATTTTCAATAGCTAAAGTATCATTTTAAAGTCCACCTTGGGCCCTATTAACTCAGTCCCACTCCCCCCCCCCCCCCCCCCCCCCTGTGATGCCCCTGGGTGTCTGGAACAGAGAAGAGAAGGATCAGGTTACTCGGGTTATGGGGAGGAATCGCTCCCATAAATGAATGCCTGTTTGCATGCTGCCAGCGAAGTACCTATGAGAGTGTAATCCCCATTCCGCCAATGTATGTCAATGGGAATGGAGTGGTTTGTCGGTAGAGCAGGGGTCTTCTACAGGGGGTCCTCAGATGTACTACAGGGGGTCCTCTAATCTTTGTGTGATAGAAACCTTTTTTCTTCTTTTTTTATATTAACTCCTTGAACCGTAATGTCCATATTTTGAGAACTTAAAACCAAAAATAGCAGATCTGAGAGGCGTTGTGAGCTTGTAGATCGGCTATTTTTGGCTTAGAGGGGACAAATAGCAGACTAAGTACAGAGTGAAAGGTCAAGTTTATTAAGTATTGACGGTTAAAGTTGTTAAATATCTGAAAACACAAATTGACATGAATCCAAAATACACTGATGATCGATTAAACTATATGGAACTATATGAATCTATGAAAAGGTTGGGTTGGGGGGGGGGGTCCCTGCTTCATCTCTCTCTCAGCTAAGGGGTCCTTGGCCTGAAAACGTTGAAGTTGAGTAACTCTGCGTGCCGTGCAGACTTAGCTTTTATGCTGGAGCAGATAAATTATTCGGTTTATTCGGGAGTAGTGGAGAAGAGGTCCAGTAGTTTGGTTGCGCTCGGGTGTTGTGTTCTGAAAATGGTAGATCTACAAGCTCGCAACGCATCACAGCTTGTAGATCGTCTATTTTCAGCATGCAACCATGTATAAAATCAGCCTTTTAATTACGACGCCATCAAGGCCAGCCAAAATACATTTTAGTCGACAAAATCAACTGTTGATTTAGTCGACTAAAACCAGTACAACCACAGTCTTTTATACTGTTGTACTGGGAGCTGACTAGTGTTTAACGTAAACAAAAGTGAACTGCAATCTGGTTATGTCAGTAAAAGAGAAGCCACGCAGTAACCAGCAGGGTTCCTTCCCACACATCTTTACCAATTCATTTCCAAAACTTTTCCAGAATATTTAACCTGATTTCCAGGACTATATAACAATAATTCAGCTCAATAATGAGTCACTTACTCCTATGTGCAATGCCCAAAGACAGGTAGTGTATGCCAGTGGTTCTCAACCTTATTAGGCCGTGACCCCCGAAATAATCATTTGAACTGGGGACCCCGGCACCCTGACGAGCACTAAGAGTTGAGGAACGTTTTATTGTGAAAATAGCCGATCTACATGCTCACAACGGGCGTTGTGAGCATGTAGATCTGCTATTTTCACAATTGCTGCCTCTAATATTTGACAATTTGGACAATGTTTAATTTGTCATTTCAGAGGTATTAACAAAATCAATAACCAAAGACAATGCAATGAATGCATAGCTATTTTTCCAGGACCCTTGATCAATTCCAAAACCTTTCCAGTACTGGAAAAATATTTTTCTAATTTCCAGGAATTTCATGACCGTGGGAACCCTGAACCAGATTACATTAGAATATAGGTCATCATTGGCTTGATGACAGACTGTTGGGATATATTCGTCACCTTGCTAAAATAATGGCCTGTGTAATTTTTTTAGGAAATTAATATTTTTGGCCTAAATCAGCTCTTCATGACTGACCACAATTTCCTAAGTCAAATCACAAATTGGCCTCAATCAGTTCATCCTCTTATGTAACTGACAGATAGCATTATTTTATGTCATTGGTACATGTATTGCTAACCTTTTGGGTGAAATGCTTAAAGGGGAGAACCACCCATTTTCAACATTGAACCATGTCATTAATTTTCAACAATGAACCATGTCATTAATATAACGCTTTGAGTTATGTGGAAATAAGAAAAAGTACTTTGTTACTTCACACCACCGATAAGCCTTATTCACGGCCCGCCCACTCAGCAAATTTCTCAGCATCCCCCGGGTGCTGACATCAATTTAGAAGGGGAAACTATAACAGAAATAGCTGGACTTAAAGCCAACAAATCATTATTTCGAATGGTAAAGTAAATTTTAATGCTTTGTGCCTTTTACTATCTTGTGTTCTTGATCATGCTAGCCGTATTTTATACTTTACTATTCGGAAATTGCATTACATTTGCAATTTCTGTGTTAACTCTATAGGCTATAGTAGGATTTTCCCCTTCAAAATGTGACTTCAGCACCCGGGGATGCTGAGTGGGCAGGCCGTGAATAAGGCTAATTAGGGGGTAATCCAACATATTAATAGATAAGATAATGTCGGTTGATAGTGCTGTTAAACAACTATTAGTCAAGGAATATCATGGGAATCATGTAAAATGTATTCACCAATGTGTTATAACACATCTAACCTAAGTTTGAAATGCAATTTCCCCTAGAGGAATTTTTGACAGCTGCTTTACTATATAATACAGGAATCTGCTCTAAGTAGCATGTGAGGGGTCAAACTAGTTTTTTATTTTCTATTATGAATCCATTGCAACTTTCTTTTTTTGCAAGAAAAACACTCCACGGGTTAATGTCTTCTGAATATCTGATGATATTCCATGTCATCAGATGATACTGTGGTTTTGGAATGCCTACCCTGCCCCTTAGTGGACAAAGTAACACATTTCATGAGAATCAGCTTAATTTTAAGTGTAATCTTTGGAAAACGTTTGGAAAAACAAAACCACACACACTTCAAAAAGGTCCAACCTGGAAATGTTAATTTATTAGGAAATAAATTGCTACAAAGTTATTTTTTTCTTATCCATACTGCACATTAAGTAACGTCTACTGAGGCACAAGGTGGGTGGGAGACATATTGTACAGTGTTTTAGTGTTCATGTGTCAATTGTTTTGTACACACATGGTGATTCAACAGCATTTGTACTAACAAATACCAGTGGTGGACACTAACAAGAGTACATTTACTTGAGGCATGTTGTAGAATGGCTATTTTCACTGTTGAAATTCACTAAGAAAATGTACTTTGTACCCTCGTAGTAGTAGTAGTAGTAGTTGTTCACCCCCTGAAAAATTAAGTTATTTTCTATCAAGTACACACCCCATGAAGCCTGATGAATGAATTGATGCGGACCTTTTTAGTTTTTGTCTCATTCCTAAACCGATAGTTTGATGACAGGCGGAGTCTCCTACAAGGAGACATTAACATCTTTCAATAAATTATTGTCTGACCCTACGTTTTAACAGCGGACGACTCTGGGCGATGTCGTCCAATATTTTCATGTTTTTTTTGGGGGGCGACGTTTTCCACCATGGCCTGCTATCGGCAGTAGTAGCCAGGGTTCCACTGACAACAACGCACTTCCCGGAAAATGCGCCTGGCCGTCGCCCGCTGTTATGAGACAAAAAACCATGAAATCAAGGCTTCGTGTAACACCTTACTTTTATTTTACCAACAGCAGTATGAGGGCGTATTCTGCCAATGGATTTCAATGGAAATGGAGCTTTTGCTGCCAAAAAAATTAAAACACTCCGTTCCCATTGAAATGCATTGCCAGAATCCACCCTCATGTAGAATAAAAGTGTGGTTTGACCATGCCCTCATGGGGTTGTTTCTTCAAGTATTTTGTAAAAGCATGTGCTTTCGAATACTTGAGTGTATATTTTTTTAAATCCAAGTACTCCAGCACGTTAACGCGATAAGAAATGTTGAGTATTAGGATCGATTCATACTCCACTTTTAGAGCCCAATTTATTTCGGTTCGGCTCTGCCTAAACTATGAAATGGTGTCCTCTGAATGACGCCATATCATAGTTTAGACAGAGCCGAACCGAAATAAATTAGGCTCTAAAAGACTGAGCAACTTTCACCACTACTACGTGATTCTTTGCCTCTGGGGTTTTAGTAGGTTGTTGTTGTCCACCACTGACACATCTGCACGCTGCCATCCACACAACAGTTGCCTTTAGGTTCCCTTTTCTTACTGGAGCAGCAGGGTGGCAACAACAACACACAGGACAACACACATTAGTTCAACCCTGCACTGGTACAGTTGTCACCTGACGTTTAAAATGGTGTTAATTAACACTTCCTTATTGTTAACCAAGTTGAAATCCCAACAGTATATACTTTACTCTGTAATAGCCGATCTACAAGTTCGCGAGCTCGTAAGTCGTCTATTTTTCGGTAGGTCGGCAAATATTAGAACTTTTTCCACACATTTCTGAACTGAACTGATACGGGCTCTGTGCCCAACTGTAGTCCAGGGTTTTTCCAGAAGATGGCATACCGGTATACAGTAGTCCCATAGCTTTGTTTGACAAAGATGCTTGATTTAGGAAGAAATGCTTTGTCACTTCAAACTCGTCAGATCTAGCAAACATCCTATGATCACTGTTGCTAGATCTCACAAAGAGTGCCTTTGCTGGGACAGAGAAAGATCGATAGCAAAGTAGATTTTCTCCCGATTTGTCTCTGAAAAATTGTCATTTTAGTGTTTCAGAATGTTCAGAGGATTAACAGGAAACGGGTACCAGTACCGCCACCTTCTGAAAAACAAAACCTGGGACTAAATGTTATTAGCCTGGGATCCAGACCTGATTCGCTACGTTAGTCTTTTTCTCACTTCACTTCTCAGTCTGGCCAGGGTCCTTTTTTGACTCGTATTTACATTACATGGGAAAGTCAGGAAGTGACTCAAGTTTTACATTGGACAACACTGGTCCCACCCCCTCCACAGACACTCGTTTATTATATTCACTCGTTTGCACCCGGATAAAGGAGGCTTTCCGACTGTAAAGTTGAGTGAGAAAAACACAAAACCCAGAACGTAGCTAGCAGGCTGTATCCCAGGCTAAACAGTTAAGCGTCATTCCCACGGCTCCGGGCACAATAAAGATAAAAAAATATCAAAATCGTTCTCAACTGAAGTGGATGGTACCGTCCTGTTGTCGGCAGGATGGCAATTGTTGTTAATAATTATCGTCAAAGTTATCTTTATCGTGCCTGGTGGGAATGACGCTTCACGCAGAGAGCCTATATTCTGAACTCAATTTACTTGAACTGAATTGACTGAACTGTCAGTTATTATTATTGTCATTATTTAGTTATTCTAATGCCCTCTGGGACTCTCTGCAACACAGAGCTCCATGGGGGGGGGGGGGGGGGGGGCAGACAGCGCTCGGATGAGAGGCAGGAGGAGGAGGATGAGGAGTCCGGTGGGCTCGGCAGAGTGCTGTGGTGGTGGTGGGTGAGGTGATGATGACTCCTCGGTCAGGGTGTGGTGGTGGGTGGGGTGATGATGACTCCTCGGTCAGGGTCACTGCAGCAGCAGGTTGACGCCGTCGAAGTGGCCCAGGTTGTCACAGGCCTTCAGCCACCTCAGGACGTTGGCGGGGGACGCCGACATGTCCACTCTGTCGCCCTGGAGGGCGGCTGTCAACAGGCACAGAGGTTTAGTTGAATATCATGGAGGTTTAGTTGAACATTGGGAACATACGATATTATCACGATAATGAAAACATCCATTATCCTGGGGTGGAACAATTGCCAAAATCTACAAGCTCACAACACGATAATCTGTACATTGAAGCCAACGACAAAATGTGACATAGCTCTGTTTACACAATGTTGTACCCCATCCCAACTGTATGTAAGTTCCCAATTTTCAACTGTTTTCATTATATCTTGATACTTGCTTTGGCAATGTAAACGTATGTCTTCTCATGCCAATAAAGCTCCCTTGAATTGAATTGAAAATTTTAAAATTAAGCCATCCACACTCACCGCTCTGCAGGGTGCAGCAGTAGCAGGCGATGTCTGCCAGGGTGAGCTCAGGTCCACACAGCCAGGGGTTCGAGCCCAGCGCGGCGGTCAGCGCGCGGCGGTCCTTCACGCTGCCCTGAGCCAGCTGCCAGAAGGCCGTGTCCACCCAGCTGTCCACCAGCGTGGCAGTGCCCGGGTCAGAGGGGTACGGTGCCAGCAGGCGGTACAGGAAGCGCGCCACGCTGGCCTCGCCCTCGATGGGACACATGTTCTGCACGCTGAACTTCATCTGCAGCTTGGGCACTGTTGGGTTGGCAGAGCAGAGTAGGGACAACAGTTACATTTTAATAATTGATTTGAACACATTTTGATGCCATTGATGAGTATTAGGGATGTCATGATTCCGATTTGAATCGCGAATCAAACCGAAATTGACATTCGATTCAGTGAATCTAAATCACAACCCGAATCACGATTCACTTCCGTGCATGAAAATGTCAGTTGTTAGGGCATAAAACCCAAATTTGATATGGTTTATGTTAAACCTTTTGTTATTCTCATTCTCATTTGTTATTCAAATAAAAGTGACTTATTGAGAAACTGTAACTGTAACTGTCTTCTTTATAAATCAAGACAGTAGCCTAAATTAACCCATTTAGGCCTAGAATTATTGAATAGCCCGAAAATACACATTAATCCAACATACACTGATGACAGTGCTGTCAAACAAGTCTATGCTGAAGAATTCTATGAACATTTTTTATTTGCAACACAATTGTATACAATGGGGGTCCCTGCTTCATCTCTCTCTCACCTAAGGGGTCCTTGGCCTGAAAACGTTGGAGTCCCCTGTTCTAGGACCTAGAGAGGGGAGATCATTCCCCCAAAAACAGCAGATCTAACAACGTGACGCCGATATGCAACGTGAGCTTGCGCCTGTCTCCCTGGCAGCCTCACCGTCTTTCCATATGAGGGTGAAGCCCAGCTGGAAGCGCTGGCGGTCGTAGCTGTCTCTGTGCGGCGGGCCCAGGCAGGACAGCAGCCTCTGGGGGACCCCCGACACGGAGGAGTGCACGTGCACCGTGGACAGGACCCTGTAGCGCTGGCACAGCAGGGAGTGCAGCACCAGCAGCGTGAGCGGAGGCTGGGCCGGGTTGGCGTTGATCACTATGTCGCGCAGGGCACCCATGTCCTGTGGCAAAGGGAAAACATACGTTGATCCAGGGTTCCCACCCATCTTTACCAATTAATTTTCAAAACTTTTCCAGAATATTTAACCCGATTTCCAGGACTATATAAGAATAATTCTGTTCAATAACGAGTCGCTTACTGCTATGTGCAATGCCCAAAGACAGGCAGTGTATGCCAGCGGTTCTCAACCTTTTCAGGCTGTGACCCCCGAAATAATCATATTTGACTGGGTTAGTAGAGGAATTTTGTATAACACGGTTCTATTGTGAAAATAGCCGATCTACATGCTCACAACGCCTCGCGTTGCGAGGCGTTGTGAGCATGTAGATCGGCTATTTTCACAATTTCTGCCTCTAATATTTGACAATTTGGCCAATGTTTAATTTGTCATTTCAGAGGTATTAACAAAATCAATAACCAAAGACAATGCATAGCTATTTTTTCCAGGACCTTCCAGGACCCTTGATCAATTCCAAAACTTTTCCAATACTGGAAAAATATTTTTGTAATTTCAAAATATTTCAGGTGCAGGGCACCCATGTCCTGCGTCAAAGAAAAGCACATACAGGTCTGTTAGTGAGGTAGTAGGCACAGTAGGGATGGGACGGACGGTAGGCGTTATTATCATTTATCGTCATAAAAAAAGAGATTTAATTTGGCGTGATATCGTCCTTTGTCATGCACTGGGATCAATTCACCTTCTATTTGCTGAGCTGCATATCCGGTACCACTTAAACCCTTTATAATTGGTAAAAGGTACTTATAATATACATGCTTGATACAGTCTTTTTTTCACTCTCTATCAAATGTCTTTGGCAAAAAATAGCCGATCTACAAGCTCACAACACGTCGCGTTTGCAACGCGTTGTGAGCTTGTAGATCTGCTATTTTTTGGCAAATGTTCCGCGGCAGGAATTTAATGGATTTTGATTATCGCGGTAATATTGTAAATCACGATTTCTTTTGTCACAATCATTGTGATATGAAATTTTCATATCGTCCCATTCCTAGTAGTAGGAACCGTGTGAATCAATAAACCTGCATCTCTCATTTGGTGATAATACATTTATACAGCGAGCTTAAGACATTCTGATATCCTCACTTTTACAGAATGTTACGTTATTTAGGTAGCATGTGAGTCTAAACAGTGGAGCGCACAATGGAGCCATCGAAAATCTGGTAAATACAATATGAAAAAGCCTGATGGCAGTCAAAGTGTAAATAGCAGATCTACATGCTCACAACGCCTCGTGTTGCGAGGCGTTGTGAGCATGTAGATCTGCTATTTTCACAATAAAACTGTGTTATACAAAATTCCTCTACTCTCTTCAAATATGATTATTTTGGGGGTCACGGCCTGAAAAGGTTGAGAACCACTGGCATACACTACCTGTCTTTGGGCATTGCGCATTGGAGTAAGCGACTCGATATTGAGCTGAATTATTGTTATATAGTCCTGGAAATCGGGTTAAATATTCTGGAAAAGTGTGGGAATCCTGTAGTGAACAGTAAATCGTACTACATGTGGTTTCATGTTCCCAGGAAGGCGTGTTAACTCCCACCTTGCCCAGCAGAGCGTCCAGGTCTGCGGTGCCCCTGAAGGCGGCGTTGAGAGGGGAGGAGGAGGAGCCAGTGGGGCTGTGGGCGGAGCCGGACAGGCTGCTGCTGTCCAGGTCAGCGTCGGGCGTTGCCACCGTCTTGGCCAAGCCGTCCACGGCCGCCTTCAGCTCGTACAGCCTCCGCATGATGTCGTCCTGACGCGTCTCCAGAGCTCTGATGGCCGGGTCCACCTCTCCATTCTGATTGGACGAGAGGAGAGGAGAGGAGAGACGGTGAGAGGAGAGGTGAATGCAACATGGTCATGCCGACTGAAGACGTTTTAGTGCCTTTTCTAGCACTCCTACGTCTGTCTGTCTGTCCCACGCTTCCCAGAACCCAAACCGGTTCTTTGCCGGTGGAAAAGCGCCCACAGTGTCTCATTGGTGGCCTGTGGAATGTGGACAGTTCAGAAACCTGCCTGCCTACCGACCAATGACATCATCGATGGGGATTTCAAGCTAATAGAAACTTTTAGCCTTTCTCTTCCTGGAAAGTTAGCATGCTGAAATAGAAGCCATTTTTCTGAACTTTCCACAGTCCTCCTCTGAGACACAGAGGTGGCCCCTTTTCCACCGGGGTTGAACCGGTTTGTCCGCCCCCCTAATTCTATTTTTTTCTTGCCCTGAACTGGGAACCAAAGTGAGCCTGTCACTATTCTACAGGTTTGGAAGATGCTGTTGCAAGGACAAAAACAAGCGAAGAATCGTCATAAAGAAAAGAAAGGGGAACTGTGTATCTGTCATTGAATTTCACACATGAAACGGATGTTTCGACCGGTCAAATTCGACACATGGCGGGGGGGCAGGCCTGGAATCAAACCTGCAAATAGCAAAAATAGCAGATATACAAGCTCATGAGCTTGTAGATCTGCTATTTTTGAAAAATCACAAACGCTTCTGCAAAACCTTCAATATATTGCTACTGGGGGGTCCCTGGAACAAAATATATTGAGATGGGGGTCGGCAGTTTTTCAAAAACCTTATAAGGATTTAGAGGAAATTTATAGAATTGGGTCAATCTATTCAAAGATTGCTATGAGCTTGTATATCTGCTATTTCTTTGACTTTGAATAGCCAAAGTATAAAACAAAATGGTTAAAGCAGTTCAAATCAAAAGTGACACAGGTGCATTCAAACTAAAGTGATGGAAAAACGGGCCACTGAGCTATGCCGGCCACAAAATGCAATGGTTCTGCTTCTGGTGGAAATGCGGGCCGGTTCTGTGAAAGCACCAAGGTTCCAAGAATCAAAGAATAGTACAGAACTAGAACCACAGTTCTTTAGGTGGAAAAGGGGCCAGAGTGACTTGCCATCTTGTGAGCATGAGCATTAGAGAGGACAGTGTCATCATTATGGGCAAAAAACTGAGCTTGTGATATCAAAGTAGTATCAAACAGATATAGGGTTCTTAAGTGGTTAAACTGTTACTTGTTTTTTACTCTGACCCCCTGGAATATGCTGGGGGTCCCAGGACCCCACTTTACAATTACAATTTAGGCATTTAGCAGACGCTTTTAATCCAAAGGGACTTACAATAAGCAGGCAATACATCAATATAATAAGAACCACTGGTATTTAAATATCAAACAAAAAGACACAGCATCATAAACTTAAAGGGGAAGACCACCCATTTTCAATATTGAACTATGTCATTAATATACTTTAGAGGAGTTGTGTGAAAAAGGAGTTGTGTTGCCTAGAACTGGAGGATTGAATTGCAAATCACAATGTGATGACATGATGACATCACACCATTGTACTTTACAATACAAACCCCAAAATCAATCCTCCAGTTCTAGGCAACACAGAAGAGGGTTTATTATTTCCACACAACTCCTCTAAGGTATATTAATGACAATGTTCAATATTGAAAATGGGTGGTCTTCCCCTTTAATGAACTTATTTTGAACTGTAGCCTATTCCATGGAGCCCACACCTACTAAACAAACACCAAACACACACAATATGAACATGTCAAGCTCAAAGCAACGCATCATGCAAGCAAAACAACAAGACCTTTCATGATTGCCTGTTGTCATCAAGTTGAATGTGTCACTGACTGTCAAAACATTTTGTGACACAAATGAGATGACTGATGAAGATGATGACGATGCTGATTGCATCATCCAGACCCTGATCTAAGACAGTATAGCTTGCAGCTCCTCTACTATAATATCCTAGCAAGCGAAAGTGACGTGCTAACGTGGCTAAAACAAGCTAGTAGTTTAAAAAGGGCATAATAAATTAAATAATTTATCATAATTAACTAAAATAAAAACTCAAAATAAGCGGTGACCACTGCTATACGGTGGTCTGCCGATGATCGATCGCCTATAATTCTGGGTTTATTATTGATGATTAGTTACCTGAACAGACGCGTGTTGTCGGCCCTGGCATGGCTGTGATGATGTGTTCCCAGCAGAATGGTGTATGTTTGTCACTCTGTACATGCAGGAAGGCAAGTCAACCTGCACGTCCCCGCACACGGGCTTTACCTGGTACATGGTGGCCTGGTGGGAGGGTCCTTTAATGGAGGTTAAATAATAAAACTATGTGAAGTTAAAATGTGAAAGTGTCTCCTGTGGAGGAGGTGGTGTTCACTGAAGATGACAGACAGCAGCAGCAGCCCGGCGTGGAGGAGGAGGAGGGCTCTGTGAGCAAATCTTGGCTAGCAAATATAAGACTTCCGGTTGTCGATCTCTTCAGAATAAGAGTACCCCTTAAGCCAGTGTTTCTCAACCACTGTGCCTGGGGACCTTTGGTGTGCCCCTGAGAAGGGTCAAGTGTGCCCCTTGAACCTGCTCGAAAGCCAGTATTGTATTTATCATTATCAAAAATGATTTAAAACTAGTGAAAACAGCCGATCTACAAGCACACAACGCCTCTGCTTGTAGATGTGCTGTTTTCACTACTGTTGTGCGACAGCCTTGTATGACGAAGCAGGGCTTTACTTTGCGAAAGAACGTACACATTTGATACAAGGATTCTTCCCGACAGTGACGATATTCACAGTCACACCCCCGTATTGTTGGTGTGCCCATGGATTCTTGGGACATGAAAAGCGTGCCCATGCAGAAAAAAGGTTGAGAATCACTGCCTTAAGCCATTGAAAAACGGTTAATTTGTATATGATATACACATTAAAAATATAGATTAAGCATTTAATTGAAGCTATACAACGAAAATTATGTTTCTGTGTAAAAAATAAAGTTTTAATGACAAAATAAATATAGACCTACATCTAAATAGATAAATGCTGTTCAATGGAGTACATAGCCTTTACAAATTGGACACTGGACAGGAGACGGCTCTTCGTGTCGGAACTTCTGAGGCTTAATTTATATTTGTAATGTGCATAGTAATTTACAAATCCATAGTTTTTTAATAGCATTACTAGCATTTTATTTTGAAGGCAAAATAATCAAACCGAAAGTCTTAATTTTTTCATGCTCTAACACCGGGTGTTCTATATTTGCCAAAAGAACACACCTGAGGAGCACGAACAGGAAGCGGAAAACCAGGCCACGTTTCCTGTTTGTTGTGGCGTCATGTCCGGTAAGATTTTGTAGTTTATTTATTGTTTAAGAGACACTGGTTCCCAAACACTGTTCGTTTTCCTACATTTGCCATGGATTAAAAAGCACATTCAGTGATTTTTCTCGGTATTTTCATGAAGAAATGAAAGAAATTCCATGCATTTGAACACAAGAAGTGGTGAAAATAGCTGAGCTGCAAGCTCTCAATGCGGTGCAAAGCGATGTTTTCACTAGTTAGGTCCTTTTGGGTCACAAGCTAAAAAGGTTGGGAACCACTGGTTTAAAGACCTGAGCCGATTTTACAAATAATGCCTTATAGAGTCGTTTTCAAGGGTTTTCGTGTCCAGGAACCACGCAAAAATCTAAAATGACAAGTTTTCCAAGTTTTAATGGGTAAGTTAGTTTAATAATATTAATATTCTTTTTATTAAAAATGATTTATGACAGATACAAATGACATACAAAATAAAACCAAAGCTAAGACTAAAATAACTAAAACAAAACTAAATAAAGATCATAAGATGTAATGTAAAGTAAACACACGTGTTGGTGCAGTGTGACAACAGCCACACTAGAGGGCGACATAGTATCACATCCCCGTTTTCTCATGCTGTCTTACAAGTGTCCAGACTCCCGACTTCACTGGACTGGAGTCAGACTCAGATGCTGTGCTGTGCTGTGCTGTGCTGTGCCTCATTAATAGCGACATTGGGCTTCTTTTTCTGTGAAGTTGCTTGTAAATATTGATAGTTGCAGGTTGGGCTTTTTGGGGGTTGTTTCTAAAGTGTTGCCGATTGTTTTGTCTCCCTTCCTGATGTTTTAAACCAGTGCATTTTCATCATGCATGTCAATGACTCCCAAATTAATATGTGGCTATATGTCTGCAGAGAGACCCCTACCTGAAAATAGTTTGTGCCATGCCAATATAACATTTAATTCCTGTGTCATGTTGCCTCGCATTAGGCTACTGTGATCTTGTAGATCCAAACCTATATAGGCCTACATCGCCTCGTGTTGATGTCTTTGAGAGTTGTTTTAGCTGCTTTCAAACAAATGAAATAATCTGAAATAGTCTACTGATTATTTTCTTTCTCAATCGTCTTATTAAAACAACAGCTTAAAGTCATACATCTTTGTTCAAATACGTTTTAAATAGCTCTATATTCTGATAATAATCATAGCTGTAGAGTGTGGAGTTCAGTAGGGTCTGATAAACATTTAGAGTAGGCCTATGTACGTATCTTTATTTCTATATTTGCTGTTGGATAGCTCATATAAATGTCCTTTCCACCACTGATCAATAAAGTGACGTAACAGTGTAATTTTATTTAATTGATATATTTATTAATCATCTGAATATGCAAAGCAACCAAAGATATCCATGTAGAAGTAGAAGTAGTGGCGTCAAATATATATATATATTTTTTAAAATGTTTTTTTATCCCACGATTTTTGCAACCCATTTTTCTCACCGGGTGACTACCTAACCTGTAGTCCTGGTTTCCGCTCTCCCCCTGCCGCGCCAGGGGACATTGGGGAGCACCCGGCTGGCTAGGGGGAGGTAGTATAGAAACCAGGACTACTGCATGTTTTTGTGTGAGGGCCTATGCCCAAGGAGGAGACACGGGGAGAACATGCAAACTCACCACAGAGAGGCGTCAAATATTTAACTGAAATGTAGTCAAAGTAAAAGTAGTAAGACTGTAGCAGAAAATGGAATAATACTCGAGTAAAGTATCCAAATTGTACTGGACCACAGTACTGGAGTAAATGTACTTTCCACCTGTGTGTTGTATAATGCTGGCCTGCATTAGGAGGATCCAGTGTCCATTATACTGCTATACTTAAGGACAGTGTCACCTGTCTGTCTACGGTGACAATGATGCTGGCTCTTTTTAATGCTGAGCTGCAGGCACCGTGTATGTGCACCAACATGTGTGTGTGTGTGTGTGTGTGTGTGTGTGTGTGTGTGTGTGTGTGTGTGTGTGTGTGTGTGTGTGTGTGTGTGTGTGTGTGTGTGTGCGTGCGCGTGCGCGTGCGTGCGTGCGCGCGTGTGTGTGACATTTAGAGGTTAGGTTTAGGGGTGAAGGTTAGAGTTTTGCCTGATTTATAGTAGAAAAATAGGAACCACTCTAACAGAATGGGTTTGCTGCCCATATACAGTATGGATTTACCTGATGTCATCAGTATTAAGCTCCATATCTAACAGGACGAATGCCCATATATGGCGGCCACATACCACACTAACAGAATCCATATATGGTCAAGAAAGACCGATGGCCAAGACAGCCCATATCTGTGTGGCTGGTTCTACAGACAGGGATCTCCATGTATGGGCATGAAAGGGATTGTGTATGTATGATGTCAAATGTCATAGACGTCATAGGACTTTCACATAACGAATAACTGAAGCATGTTTGGTACCAGGGGTCTCCATATATGGGTAACTGGTCCGATATACATCACTGGCAAGGTGGCCAAGACATGGCACGACCTCGACCTTTATGGCGAGGTCGCTTGTCAACTTACCGGTATACAAACATATGTTTTTATGGGCGTGGACCACTCCCTATCATTCTGACTTACAACAGCATGGAGTTTGCAAACATTTAACAAGCACTTCCATCCATCTTCAACCGCTTATCCGGAGTCGGGTCGCAGGGGTAACAGTTCCAGCAGAGAGCTCCACTTCCCTTTCCAGAGCAACATTAGCCACTATACCTCCTGGGGAATCCCAAGGCGTTCCCAGGCCAGTTGTGGAGAGATAACGCCTCCATCTGGTCCTATAGGTCTGCCAGGGGGTCGCCTCCTAGTGGGACGTGCAGCGAGGAACTCCCTGGGGAGACGCTCGGAGGCATCCGTCCTTATTATACATGCCTGAACCACCTAAGCTGGCTCCTCTCCAAGTGAAGGAGCAGTGGCTCTAATCCCAGTGTCTGGTTGATTAAGATAGAAACACTTAAACCTTATAAACTGGGTTGACCGATGTCCCCCAGGGCTCTGTACTAGGTCTCCTAGCATTTACCTCTTCACCGATATGCTTAGGCGAAAATAGTCAATCTACAAGTGCACGATGTGGTGTAGATCGTCTATCTTTGCTGAATGTTTTCCCCGGCATAGGGACAATATGGTTCATAAATGGGTGTGTTCACGTTTATAAATGTTTATGTTAGTGTTAAGCATGGGATAATTGCCATCTCAACTGGCACGGTGGCGGCTACTTAATAAATAAACCAGTAAGACTCCCTAATCGGGAGATAAGCGACCGTTGGTCGCTTATCTCCACAAATAGGCCAAAAGTTTGTTTTACCAATTATCAAGACATACGGGCAGTTGACAGTTTGCCATGGTTACTCATTGAAGTTGAATCTCCATATATGGAGATAACCTACGCATCACACTAAGTCTGACCTCACCAGCCCATATTTGGGCATGAGCAACTTATGTCTCCATATATGGAGATATGATGACATCACACAGTCCTCAGCCGATGATGTGGCGTGATGTCATACAATACACAAACGAGCCCTACAGTATAAAGGGGCAATTCTTGCCAGGAAAGAAGCATTTCTTCGACTCAGACCTTATCGCCAGGGTTGGCTTATAGCAGCTGTCGGTAGGACCATATATGGATTCTGTTAGTGTGGATCTCCTAACAGGGCATCGTCTGGGATACAATCCCTTTTATGCCCATATATGGAGATCCCTAACAGAATCCCTTTCATGCCCATATATGGAGATCCCTAACAGAATCCCTTTTATGCCCATATATGGAGATCCCTAACAGCATCCCTTTTATGCCCATATATGGAGATCACTAACAGCTAACAGAATCCCTTTTATGCCCATATATGGAGATCCCTAATGGAATCCCTTTTATGCCCATATATGGAGATCCCTAACAGAATCCCTTTTATGCCCATATATGGAGATCCCTAACAGAATCCCTTTTATGCCCATATATGGAGATCCCTAACAGAATCCCTTTTATGCCCATATATGGAGATCCCTAACAGAATCCCCTGTATGCCCATATATGGAGATCCCTAACAGAATCCCTTTTATGCCCATATATGGAGATCCCTAACAGAATCCCTTTTATGCCCATATATTATGGAGAAATCCCTGTATCTGACATCAGTGTGATGTCACCTGTTTATGCCCATATATGGAGATCCCTGCTCTGCGTATCTGGTTGCTATGGTAAACAGTTGGTTGCTAGGGTAAAAAAACATGGTTGCTATGGTAAACAGTTGGTTGCTAGGGTAAACAGTTGGTTGCTAGGGTAAAACCATGGTTGCTAAGGTGGTTGCTAACGTACACTAACAGACCAGCAACAACAGACTGTTGCCACAGCAACGTACACAAAGGTTTGTGTACACATGTGGTGTGATGTCATACTGATGCGGAGATATGAGCAGGGCAAAGGTGTGACGTGTGACGTGTGACGGACGGACGGACGGACGGACGGCCGGTGGAGGTTTTCATAGTAAACTGCTCCCTGACGGTCGCAAATAATATACTCAATAGGAACAACAAAACAGTGTTTCCTTGCTTACAATGACAGTATTCCATAGGTGTTGCGCTGGCAATCATCTGGCATCAAGCTTGATCCAAGCCAAGAGGTTTGGATCTCCTTCCCCCCCCCCCCCCCCCCCCCCCCCCTCATTCTCAATGGACAAGGAGAGGGTATATCACTCTTTAATGTGAATGCAGCCTGAGCCTTTGATTAGACAGAGGTCTGCTATCGAGCTGCAGCGGTCATTATCCAGAAATAACACACCGCTGAATTCAATAATTGACCAATGATTGACCAATCAATCATTCAACCAAGCCGTGTAATGATGGACATTACACGGCTTGCCTTCCCCAGTTGATCTTGTATCAACTCTGGTTTTTATTGTCTCATCGTTTCTATCTCTTATTGCACTTTACTTTTTTACTTTTTTTTTATTGCTATTAAATACCCTCTCCCCTTAGCCCCTCACACACATGTAAAGCGAATTTGGGTACTCGGAAAATAACTTAAAAAATCCCAGTTATTATTATTATTATTATGAAAGCAGCCTCATGTAGTCTAGTCTCTAGTGCATCCTTTATCTTAGGCGTTTAGACGACACTGCTCTGTACTGAAAACGGTGAGGTCCCGGGACATCGCCGTAGCGCTATCACTTTTTATCCAGCGTTCATATGAAGCTGCATCAGGGCATGAACGTAGTGTCCATGTAAATTTGCTAGGTGGCGGTGACAGAACGGATAGACGATTCCACTTCCTTGTTTACCATTCACCATGGTAACGTGGCTGCAGTAGGCTGTATGCAAGCGTTCACATCACGTGTTGTCGTTTCTTGTGTCTCCCACTGTTCACATGGTGACACAAGGGGAGACCGTTGTCAGCTTTTCCACCCAAAAATCTGGTCTTACTTTGTTCCGTTTTCAACCCCCTGAAAATGGCGTTGTCGTCTGAACGGAAGGCATACATGTATCTGACTTTTCATTTTGCGGAATTCTCATGGGAGCGACGTCGTGTGAACGGGGCCTTAGTCTAACATAGGTTTTAATGCCTCTGCTTGCAACAGCCAGTGGACGGGTGAACCTCTTTTCCAGGTGTTTCGCCCTGGCGGACAGGGTTTTGAGGTTATCATTTCTGTGAGGTTTAACAGGGTTAAGGATAGGGTTAGGCATTGTGTTTGTGAGGTTAGGGTTAGGTTTAGGCATAGTAGTTTTAGTGAAGTTAAATGCTAGGGTTTTGATGCTATCGAGGCGAAACACCTGGGACTCCGGGTGAGGAAGGTTGAACGCAAGCAGAAGTGCTTGGTATCAGGCTGGGTCAGCGCGGCCACTCAAAGTGTTTCCTGCCTCGACCAGGGACTCTGGGTTCAGTTGCCCTCTCTCTCCTCTCTCTCTCCTCTCTCTCCCAGATTAAATGACTTTTTGGGTACAGTTGACTGAATTAATTCATTGGGTGATTGGCGTCCCTTGAAAACAACACAGATTGACTTCTTTCTTTCAGTCAGGATTAAACACTTAAACCCTCAAGATGGCTAGACGGAAGACATCGAGACACGGAGCACAACAAACAAACAACGTCAGAGAGAACGTTTGAATACGACAGGAATTTAAAAAAATGGGAGTAAAAATGAAATTTTTTAGAATTACAGTGCTGAAGAAAAAAGTTAAGGTTTTTAGCTTTGATTTAAAACAGGGTTGGGCAACTTTGATGATAAGAGGGGGCCACTGTATTTCCACATGCACTCAGGGGGCCACATTGCATATCGTTGCTGTCGACAGAAACCTCTTATCTCCATATTTAAACTAGGCCTACTTATTTCGTAAATTGATGTCCCACTCCATCATTTTACTGTCACGAATAAGTAGCTAAAAAAAGCCACTCTACAAGCGCTAAACGTGTCACAATGCGGCGTATTCTCAAGTTATACTGTACTTACAATATGTAAACTTCATGAACTTTATTACAAATAAGTTGGACGTCAAAAGAGTACAATTTTAATACTATAGCCATCACAAACTACTAATATGGACTGAAGTAATTAAAGGAGGTCCTGTTTTGCATGTTTGGAATTAATATAATATATCAGTATTCCGATATTAACCTGCGGGCCGCATTAAGCGAATGTGGGGGCCGCATGTGGCCCCCGGGCCGCCAGTTGCCCATGTGTGATTTAATTAAAAGAACACGTAGTCTTAGAAGTAGGCCTATAGGTGGTCAGCGGTCAAGTTTGGGGTGACCTCATGTCTGTCTCTTAGCCTCCTGAAGGTGATATCTCAGGAACGCCCAGAGGCAAGGTCACAACCTCTGGCACAAACGTCCACTTGGCGACGAGGAGGACGAAGTAATCTGAGTAAATGTAATCCATGTATGTCCTGTTTATTTTCACTATAGTATTTTCTTTCAGTCAGGACAGTTTTCTAACAATCGCGGGCCTCAGTGCTTTTGTAATGACCGGTAGAGAAGGCCGCGTTTTAAACATGAAGGTGATTTAAAAGTTGTAGATTAGGAGAAAAAAATTGCATTTGTGCAGCAGCGTTACACTGATGTGAAAGGTAGAGTAGAGACAGGACTTCTCAGGCATGTGATCTTGCGTTGCATTTCAGGAAATGGAGTGTTTTTCGTCACCGCGGTTTCTTTTTACAGTAGCTACAGATTAATATAGTTTACTGTACACCGCGTCGAACGCGTCACTGGGCACAGGGAGACATCAAAGAGTTTGACGCACTGGCACATCGTGGACCTCCTATGAGTTAAATTCCTTCATAGTGTCCGTTCGCTACGCGGGGCCCAGACTACTTGTTCTTTTAAATCAAAACCTTTACTTTTTTCTTCAGCACTGTAATTCTACTATTTAATTTTTTATTCCCGTCGTATTCAAACGTTCTCTCTCTGACGTTGTTTGTTTGTTGTGCTCTGTGTCTCGATGTCTCCCGTCTAGCCATCTTGAGGGTTTAAGTGTTTAATCCTGACTGAAAGAAAGAAGTCAATCTGTGTTGTTTTCAAGGGACGCCAATCACCGAATGAATTAATTCAGTCAACTGTACCCAAAAAGTCATTTAATCTGGGAGAGAAGAGAGAGAGAGAGAGAGGGCAACCGAACCCAGAGTCCCTGGTGGAGGCAGGAAGCACTTTGAGTGGCCGCTGACCCGGCCTGATACCGAGCACTTCTTCTCCCTCAGAGTGTCTCCTTGCGTTCAACCTTCCTCACCCCGTCACCTGCAGGACTACAGGAAGGGGCGTCACACCAAATTCTGGGCCCTGGGTACAAGGATTCACTGCTGGCCCCCCATGAATGTTAACTATTGAAAAATAGCAGAAATACAAGCTCACAGCGCGGCACCGAGTGCCGCGCTGCGAGCTTGTAGATCTGCTATTTTTGAAAAATCTTGAAAATGTGTGCCAAGAAACCTATGTTTCCATGTCAGTGATGCTCAAACTTTCTCATGTGAAGGACCCCCCCATTTAGCTCCAGGGACCCCCCAGAAGCAAACTTTGAGTTACAAATGTTCACTTAAAAAATACATATATTCAAAGATTTGCACACATTTTCACGACTTTTCAAAAATAGCAGATCTACAAGCTCGCAGCGCGGCACTCGGTGCCGCGCTGTGAGCTTGTATATCTGCTATTTTTCAATAGCTAAAGTTACTAGGGCCCCTCCACCTTGGGCCCTGGTAACTCAGTCCCACTTTCCTACCCCTTGTGACGCCCCTGACTACAGGATTAGTAATGCTAGATACACATCACCCGCGGGCGGCTCCCGTGTCCTCCTCCTCCTCCGTCGTCCAGGCCGTCCGACAGAACGGGACAGGGACCACAACAAGAGAGAGGGAGAGATTTAATTAAAACGCACAATTGAGTTTGGTGTTCCGACAGCTTGTTAACCCTGAATAATTCACCGTTTGCTGAGGTATGGGGAGAGAGGAGAGGCCGAGGGAGAGGGAGAGAGAGAGAGAATGGTGGCTGGTTACAGGGACAGCGGTTCAGGGGCGTCACAAGGGGGGTGCAAAGTGGGACTGAGTTACCTGGGCCCAAGGTGGAGGGGCCTTAATTATTTTATAGCTATTTAGCTATTGAAAAATAGCAGATATACAAGCCCACAGCACTGCACATTGTGCCGCACTGCGAGCTTGTAGATCTGCTATTTTTGAAAAGTTGTGAAAATGTGTGCAAATCTTTGAGTATATGTATTTTTAACTCAAATTTTGCTTCTGGGGGGTCCCTGGAACAAAATATTTTTAGATGGGGGTCCGTGGCCAAATACATATCATTTTGGGGGTCCTTGACATGAAAATGTTTGAGCACCACTGACATAGAAACTTTTGTTTTTGTTTTTTTCAAAAAAAATCTTAGAAGGATTTGAAACATTCAAAGACTTTTTCACGATTTTTCAAAAAACAGCAGTTTTTCAGTAGTTAAAGCACAGGGGGCCCCACAAGTGAATCCCCGTACCCAAGGCCCAGAACTTGGTTCCGCCACCCCTGCCAGCGGTAGTTGAGGTAATGGTCGTATCTCATGGCTAGACTAGAACCAGGGCTAAGAAACCGAGACAGGAGAGCGCAGCATGTAACCTGACAGTGTGTCATCATGTACTATGAGGGGGGGGGGGGGGGGGGGGCAGAGACAGCTAGGCTGCCAGGAGGAATGGATGCCGCCGGTCATAGACGCAGGGCTAAGCTAGATAATCTCACCGCTGAGTCACCCAGATACACTACACACACTCACAGCACTCACTGCATGTGCAATCTGGTAGTGGTAATTTAACAAATGGTGTAAATTGACCACAGGGAGGATTTCTAGGTCAAGGGTGCTCGTCTCGCAGTTCCTTGTGCCGCGGTTCAATGTTGAGTGATGTGGGTTTTTATTATGTTTTGATTTGACTTAAGTTTGAATACGATTTTGTTTTATGATCACTGTCACGTTGCAGCATGCAGGGGTCAGAGCTGTAGCCCTGAATGGCCATCACTGGTCTGGAACTCTGAGGGCTCTGTGATTGTCTTAAGTACCAGCTCTTATGCTTTAACTTAAAGGCCTGTCCATACTGCCTCCGACGGAGAGTTCCGGCTTTCTGACGTGCAGCTTTCCGAACTCTAATTCGGGTAATGCTTTTTAGAAGATGCAAGTGACGTCATTTTGTAGTTGAACCAGACCTTTGCGATGAAAAGTTCGCT
This sequence comes from Nannobrachium achirus, assembly GCF_963921795.1. Lineage (NCBI taxonomy): Eukaryota > Metazoa > Chordata > Actinopteri > Myctophiformes > Myctophidae > Nannobrachium > Nannobrachium achirus. The sequence continues at coordinate 11,473,514 of NC_137813.1, read as the reverse complement.
GGTCAGAGACAGGCCTTTAAATTAAGGCATAAGAGCTGGTAGTTGATTTGGTTCCATTTGAACACTCTCAGAGTTAAGGGGGTCCTTGCAATTGAAACATTTGAGAACCACTAGTACTAGTTGGATTCCTAATATGCCATACTGTAGTGTCGTAGTAAATAATTGTCATGTACATATTCTGAGAAAACGAATACAAACATTTGATAGAAATGTTGTGATGTACGCTGTACACTGTCGTCTCACAGCTAGAAGGTCCTGGGTTCGATTCCCGCTGTGGACACTGTGGGTGCTGGGGGCGGGTTCTCTCCTCCGCGTCATCAGCTCCCATACCCTATAGGTGGGGTTGGCAAAAGGGCCTTTCTGTATGGAGTTTGCATGTTCTCCTCGTGTCTCCTAGGGTAGGTACCCTCACAAAAAAAATTCCATATATCCTGGTCGCTTAAGTGGTTAATTTATAATGTACTTTTTCACTTCCTAATCATTTTTATTTGTAACTCACTTTATATTTGAAACAAATCTCAAAGTGCACGTGCTACATTAAAATGGCAAATAAACGAAGCAAAAGCAAAAGAAAGCCAACAAAAGATTAACTAACATGGTAAAACAAACTGTTAAATCTGTACATTAAGAACAGTGCACACCTATTATACACAGCTCATGTAAGATTTAAAAAATACATTGTGATCACCAAGAAAGGGTTAAAAGCACCAAGGGCAACCAAAAAGGTCCTTCTAGACAAATGCCTTTCGTCCCCTTTTGAAAGCGTCATCTGACTGTGGTGCTCTCAGGTGGTCAGGGAGGGCATTCCACAGCAGAGGAGCAGCTGAGCAAAAAGGCCCGTCCCCCATATAGTATGTAGGTTGGTCATTTTTCCCTTGAGTGAGTTCTTATTTCCAGAGCGGAGGGAGCGTGTGGAGGTTGGGGGTTCAATGAGTTCTTTGAGGTATGAGGGAGCGTTGCCGTGGATGCACTGGTGGGTGAGGAGGCAGACCTTGTATGCTATCCTGGAGGAGACGGGGAGCCAGTGTAGGGAATGAAGTATGGGTCCTAGAAACCTAGAGGAGTCAAACATACAATATTTGTTTTTTTAAGATTTGTTTTTTGGGGGCTTTTTATGCCTTTTATTTGATAGGATAGTAGACTGACAGGAAATGGGGAGAGAGATGGGGAATGACATGTGGCAAAGGTCGTCCGGATCGGGAATCGAACCGGCGACGCCAGCAGGCATCATAGCCTAGTATGTGGTATGCGCCTTGACCACTTGGCCAGCGGGCGCCCCTAAACATACAATATTTGTAACTCAAACTCGAGTAAATGTATTTAGTTACTGTCCACCTATAGTGTTATTTAAACTTGAACTCAGTGGTTGGGGTTAAGGATTTAACCCACTGCTTTACTGAAATATTTACGTTGTACGGCTGTACACCACAAACACACACATCCACACGTGTGGAGTGTTTAAATTACTAGAGGTTAATGGGTAATTGGCTTTGTTTTATTTACACTTTAATTTGTAGAGTTCCATGTAAACACATCCTCGCTGGTAAAACAAGCTGCCGCAAACACGCAGGAAAACAAGAGGATGAGAGCTCACCACATACACACACGTGTACACGTGCGTGTACCACCTTATACCTGTCCATACATCAGGGTTAGGCAACCGTAGGCACACAGGAGGTTGATCACTGCCACACTAAGTGTGGGAGAGAGCGGGCACGTACTGTACAGGCCGTCTGTAAAAAGTTATTACTATGGCGAAAGAAATGCAAGATGCCCCATTTCCATGCCATACCAGAAGGCAGCATTAAAAGACAACTTGGGTTCATATTTTAGATTGTCATTAGAGAAAAGAAAAGATGAGTGTTAAAATGTTTTCATTTACTTCTTTCTATCATTTTAGTGATTTTAACGATTTTGATTTGCATGCATGCCCCCAGGTTGGGGGCATGCATGCAAGTGGCTAAATATGTATTTTTAGACACAAGAAGCCCATTCCCAAGATACACTGCAATCTTTCATGGGCAGATGTGACTTATGGGGGCTGGTGTAAATAGTAACAAAGCCATTTCCGGCTGTTTAAAAAGTGTTTAAAAAGACATATTTAGCCACTAGACCGGTTTCTTGTTTACAAACATTGAGACTAAATGCACAGCTGAATGTATCATGTAATCAATTCCCACCAATCCCCAAACCTGTTGTTTTGGGGAGCGCTGGTTTCATTGGCTAATTTTGGTACCAACCCTGCGTGCGCATCTAGTTCTTAAAAGTGTAACGTGGACCAGAAACCCGTCTATAGTACGCATGCCCCCAACCAGTGAAATCAAAATTCTAAAATCGCTAAAACATTAGAAATCAGTAAATGAAAACATTTTAACACTCATCTTTTCTTTTCTCAAATTATCTCCTAAAATATGAACCCTTGTTGTAAAAAAACAAAGTTGTCCTTTAAAGAAAATGTCCTTGTCCAAACACTCCTGAACTTGAATGCAGCATCTTATGTTGAAAGAATAATTGCTCTTATCTCTCTCTCTGTGTAGAAATCCATGCCGTACGCGTAACGCCGCATTCACTTGATTATGCTTAGTTCAGTGTGGTATCAAGCAAAAGTAAAACTGTACAGAATGTTACTACTTTGGATTATCGTCAGCGGGCTTCAGAAATGTAACTTGCCATCTGGGGATGATGTCACAAACCACTAGACTAGACCAATCAGCTTACGTCTTTTTTGGGGGCCTTTACGGTTAAAGGAGTAGTTCATCCCCAAAATGTTTTTTTTTTCTTTTTTTTTTATCAATTACTCACCCCATGGAGACATTCAATCATTATTTTCAGGCCCTCGGGATACCCAACAACTTTGATTGGCTCCCACAAAGTATGTCAAGGGAGTTGGGTTTGACAAAGTTTCAGAGGTGATAGTAGACACCTTTATGAACACATTTGTGGAGAAAGCTAGTGATTTAGATTTAGTTCCCAGATTGGTCTAGCAATAGGCTAACTTTCCCTAACTATCTCAGAATGCAGTCGGCCAGAGGTCGTTGGTTCACTTCCCTTCCCCTTTCCTCTCCTCTCATCTCATCTCAGGTCACTCAGAGTAAGCGAGCTGCCTGCTGCGTTCCCTCGTCCGGCTACAGTCACAGTAAGTGCAGACGAAACAATCACACACGCACACACACACACACACGCACGCACGCACACACACACACACACACACACACACACACACACACACACACACACACACACACACACACACACACACACACACACACACACACACACACACGCACGCACACCTTCTTATCTGATCCCAGGTTTCTCATTTGGAAAAGTCTGCAGTGTGTCTGTGTCTGCGACAGCCATTACTACCGTCTGTCTGTCTGTCTGTCTGTCTGTCTGTCTGTCTGTCTGTCTGTCTGTCTGTCTGAGTGGTGTAACGTAACTAAGAACAAACATTCAAGTATTACTTAAGTATGCAATTGTTTTTGTATTTTTTTTACTTCTACACCACTACATCCCGGAGGCAAATATTCTACTTTTACTTTAATTAAAACTTTAATTACTTGTTACTTTCCAGATTTGTGTTATTATTACAAAACATACATTAACCACTTCAACTCAATATACATTTCGGCCATTTGAAAATGGACTTGGTTGCATGCTGAAAATTATATGACCTTTATTGAAGGATAAACCCCTTGAGATGTAGCATCTCATTTTAGAGAGGGTCCATAATTGCCGATCTACAAGCTCACAATGTGTCAGGATGCGACGCATTGTGAGCAAAAATGCATGCAAGTTATGGCAATATTGAAATATTCAAGGTAATTCAATCGTTATTTCATTGTCATCAAACGTCCCAGTGAGAAACCCTCGAACCGATTAAAAATTGATTTGTGAGGAAATCTCCCCTACTTCCCTCGCACGCAGCCCTGTGTGCGTGCATGCGTGCATGTGTGCGTGCGTGTGTGTGTGTGTGAGTGTGTGCGTGCGTGCGTGTGTATGTGAATGGGAGCGGCCATGGATATGTACATAGCTTATGATTGTTTAATGAAGGCGTCCCGAGCCTGCAGACATCATAAGCACACAGGCTGCAGGACTAATGCATGTAGGAGAACAGAGGGCAGCGCTGTCACCGCCTGCATTATGCATGCAGTTCCTGCACTGCCCATTCACTCAGCCCAACACGCAACGTTTAAATCTTTCACGACCGCCATCCGCCGTTCATGAGATCGGGTGACCGCGGCAGCGTTGAGGTTCTCAACCTGTGGACCCCGGACCCCGGACCCCCTCTGGGGGCGGGGGTGGTGGAGCACGAGGGGATTCCAAGTAGGAATGGGACGATAAGCGATATTATCATTTACCGTGATAAAAAACACTCACGATAATCGTATCGTGGAGATTAAATTTATCGTGATATCGTCCTCCGTCATGCACTGGGATCAATTCACCTTTTATTTGCCGAGCTGCATATCCGATACCTCTTAAACCCTCTATAATTGGTAAAAGGTACTTATAATATACGTACTTGATACAATCTTTTTTTTTCACTCTATCTAATGTCTTTGCCAAAAAATAGCTGATCGACGCGTTGTGAGCTTGTAGATCGGCTATTTTTTGGCAAATGTTCCGCCTCAGGATAATGGATTTTGATTATCGCGATAATATCGTAAATCGCGATTTCTTTTGTCGCAATAATCGTGTTATGACATTTTCATATCGTCCCATCCCTACTGTGTAGTTGTTCTCAGTGCTGTGTTCTACCTGTCACGCAGGTATACGAAGTATGAGGTGAAGATTCTTTTTTTAACAGCGTATGCCCTAGCTCGTGAACTTTTTAAAGTAGCGTATCTGATAGGCATTATGCACTCTTGGCGTATGTACACGAATAGCCACGGATCATAGATTATCGTATGCCCTCAAAAAAAGTCTAGAACACACCACTGGTTGTTCCCGCATAACTTGAGTTTAGTTACTCGAGTTTAACTTGAGTAAGTACGATGATGATGTCACACGCATACCCTTTATTGATAAAACACTACGATTTTAATGCTGATACTAGAAAGATTTAATTCTTGGACAATGCAAGTGTGGTTGCGGTGACGTGAGTCGAGAGGAATGCGCTGGGAAATGAATCAATTTCTGTTAGATATCGTGATGTCAAAGTGAAGCATGACCAATCCTCTCTTTATATTGTCCAGGGTATCAACCTTACAACCCAGATAACGTCAATCAAAAGGTTAACAAAAAACAGGTTCACTTGAACCTGTGTCTCAGTGTGTCATGATCTGAGACACCTCCTCAGCACTCCTGCACACTCCAACATCAATAATGGCATCGGGGTCCCTGTTCTCTAGCTCAGCGTCATACTGCAGTGTGGGAATGTCTTGGCGCACTCAACCAAGTATAATCAAGATTCAAGCCAGTACCGGGGATGCAACTGTTTCAACATAAAATGCTGCATTCGAGTTCAGGACAGTTTGGAAGAGGCGATTCTCTTGAATACTGCGTTCATGGGAAGGGGGCATTTGCACTTTAACAGACAGGTAAAAGGGCGGGGGCTCAAGCCCCCTGTGTGCACGTGCCTGTTGAAGACCATTGTCTGTGTTGGAACCAACTACAGTACATGATCTGCACAGTATATGATGGGGGTCCAACCGTGGCCAAATGCATCCTCAACATGACCACGGGACAATAGGACATTGACATGGCCATGACAGAGACACTCCTGTCCCCTAAACGGACCAGACATGAATCACATGATCGCCGGTGTCGCTGCATGGCCGCCGTGGTGGACGCAGAACGGAGAACGAGTTTGAAATCTCTAGGCCATTTCGCAGCCTTTAGCTTCCCACTGCCCCGCCCCGCCCCCACTATGTCAGTTTGTTATCAGCAGAGGATGAGGTGCACATTAAACATTCACACAGACTTAATAAGTAAGCTGAGCCTGACAGACACTCCTTCCTTGGTATGAGTTTTTGGTGACAATGAAGCGGAGGGCATCAATTATTGACGCGGCCAAGAAGAGACAAGCAGCAGAGCTAAAGCCATCCTGCTCCTGCACACAGTGCTTCTCAACATGTGGGTCGGGAGCCCAAATTATTTTATACCCCAGCCATATGTGGAGCTCAGGGAGCGATTAGGGTTTAAGGGTCTTGCTCAGGGACACATGGACACATAGCTGCCTGACCGGGAATCGTGCCTGCGACAACCAGGGGCTCTGGCTCCCTAGAACCAAGAACTTTCAAGAACCTGTGAAGTTCTGGGACCAAGTTCTGTTTATGTTTCCATACAACCAGACCTAACTGGGAAGGTCCCACAAAAGAGCAGCAGCGCTGCTGGCCCCCGCCGCCCATATACAGCAGGTTCTCAGAAATTATGTTTAGTACTACATCAAGAGCAGGATCTTAAACCCATTCAGAACGGGTACACATTATGGCGTATTATTATTTTATGCTTTAACTATTGAAAAATAGCAGATATACAAGCTCACAGCGCGGAACCGAGTGCCGCGCTGCGAGCTTGTAGATCTGCTATTTTTTCGTGAACATTTGAATTTTGACCCGATTCTATAAGTGTCTTTTGAATCCTTCTAAGATTTTTTTGAAAAACCTATGTTTCTATGTCAGCAATCTGGCCAGCCATCGTCAAAGAAAAGGTCCTTTTCACTTAACTGGAGCTCAGTTAGTCTGTTCTTGAGAGACTACTATGTCAGTGGTTCTCAAACCTTTTCATTTGAAGGACCCCCAACGTGATATGTATTTGGCCACGGACCCGCATCTCAAAATATTTAGTTCCAGGGACCACCCAGAAGCAAAATTTGAGTTACAAACGTTCGCTTTAAAAATACAAATATTCAAAGATTTGCACACATTTTCACGACCTTTTCAAAAATAGCAGATCTACAAGCTTGCAGCGCGGCACTCGGTGCTTCGCTGTGAGCTTGTATATCTGCTATTTTTCAATAGTTAAAGCATTCAATAATCCTAGGCCTAAAAGGTTCCCAGAACCTTGTCTGAAACCAGGCCGTGCGCTATGGAAACAAAACCAGAACCAAAAAAAATAAAAAAATTAAATAGGTTCAGGTTCTGGAAAGTTCTGGTTCCACCTCGTAGTGGAAAAGGGGCTTATTTCACTTGATTTTCAGCTCCTTGATGACACAACAAACAGCTCCTGATGAGCTCAGCGGTTTGCTTGGCCATGGCAGCAGAAACAGCATCATGTGCTGAGCAGAAGGGTTCACCTTCTGTCTGTTGACTGTCATTTTCCTCACCGTCATCTGTGTCCACCAGGATGACTGGCATATTATCTGTGTACTGTCCACCAGGATGACTAGCACATTATCTGTGTACTGTCCACCAGGATGACTAGCATATTATCTGTGTACTGTCCACCAGGATGACTAGCATATTATCTGTGTACTGTCCACCATGATGACTAGCATATTATCTGTGTACTGTCCACCATGATGACTAGCACATTATCTGTGTACTGTCCACCAGGATGACTAGCATATTATCTGTGTACTGTCCACCATGATGACTAGCACATTATCTGTGTACTGTCCACCATGATGACTAGCACATTATCTGTGTACTGTCCACCAGGATGACTAGCATATTATCTGTGTACTGTCCACCATGATGACTAGCACATTATCTGTGTACTGTCCACCATGATGACTAGCACATTATCTGTGTACTGTCCACCATGATGACTAGCACATTATCTGTGTACTGTCCACCATGATGACTAGCACATTATCTGTGTACTGTCCACCATGATGACTAGCACATTATCTGTGTACTGTCCACCATGATGACTAGCACATTATCTGTGTACTGTCCACCATGATGACTAGCACATTATCTGTGTACTGTCCACCATGATGACTAGCACATTATCTGTGTACTGGCCACCATGATGACTAGCACATTATCTGTGTACTGTCCACCAGGATGACTAGCATATTATCTGTGTACTGTCCACCATGATGACTAGCACATTATCTGTGTACTGTCCACCATGATGACTAGCACATTATCTGTGTACTGTCCACCATGATGACTAGCATATTATCTGTGTACTGTCCACCAGGATGACTAGCATATTATCTGTGTACTGTCCACCATGATGACTAGTACATTATCTGTGTACTGTCCACCATGATGACTAGTACATTATCTGTGTACTGTCCACCATGATGACTTAGCACATTATCGCACTGTCATGTCCTCACTGTCCGGCAGAAATCTCTTATCTCGTGCAGTGTTGATTTTGTTGACTAAAACTATGACGAAAAATGTTTGTCGACTGCGTTTTTTTCCACTGACGAACACTAAATAAAAACGAAATAAAAACTAAGCTGTGATGACTAAAACTAAGACTAAATATATTGACAATTTCGTCAACAAAATAAAAACTAGACTAAAACGTTAGGGAGGGACTAGTCACTAGTGCTGAAGAGAGTCATTTTATGTTTGGTTGCTCTCAGGTGTTGCGTGTTACGACGCGTTGTGAGCTTGTAGATCGGCTAAATTCAGCACGCAATCAAATGTAAAATCAGTCATGTACCAAAATACGTTTTAGTTGACTAAATCAACTGTAGATTTAGTCACCTAAAATCATATATTTAGTCGACTAAAATTAGACTAAAACTAAAACTTTTCAGGTGACTAAATTATGACTAAAACAAAAAATGTAATTTTATTCAAAAAACTATGACTAAAACTAAATCCAAATTTGCTGTCAAAAACAACACTGATCTCGTGATTCTTTTTTTTTTTTTTCTCTCTCATAAATTGATGTCTTACTTCAGGGGTGTCCAAACTTTTTTCAAAGAGGACCACATTAGAAAATATTAAAAACACCCAAGAGCCGACTACATCTCAGTCCTGACATGATGTACTTTCGGTCGGACTATAACAAAGTCACACATACATATGCATCGCAAATTACAATATTTAATTAACTATCATAATCAATATTTAATATCAATGGTGTCTTTTGTCAGGTATGTGCTCTGAACAAAACATAAATAACTCACGTTAGCAAATGTAACCAGACGTGTATAAAAGTAAAAAATACAACAAAATAGCCTTTCTTTGACCCCTCTAGAATGAGACAACAAGGATATATTCTTGTTTGGCGGTGCTGCCGGGCCATTTGTAGTACAATTTAGGAATTAAGCTGCGGGTAATTAAGCACCCGGCTAACTTGATCGTGCTGCTGTAGAGAAAAGGGTGGAGGTGATCTTGGACTGTATTGTACTGTATGATCAAGTCACGGAAAAAGCATCAAAAATAGCAGATCCACACGATCAATTGAATTTGGATCCTGGACAGTTTTTTGGACATATGAGGTTTCCACCCGACAGAGCAGTGTTGATTTCGTCGACTAAAACTATGGCGAAAAATGTTTGTCGACTAAGTTTTTTTCACTGACGAACACTTAATAAAAACAGAATAAAAACTAAATCTAAGACTAAATATATTGATAATTTCGTCAACAAAATAAAAACTAGACTAAAACGTTAGGGAGGGCCTAGTGCAGAAGACAGTCATTTTATGCTTGGTTGCTCTCAGGTGTTGCCCCACCCTTTAATGCAAACCCCATGCTCTCAGGTGTTGCCCCACCCTTTAATGCAAACCCCATGCTCTCAGGTGTTGCCCCACCCTTTAATGCAAACCCCATGCTCTCAGGTGTTGCGCGCTGAAAATAGCTGATCTACAAGCTCACAACGCGTGCCAAAATACATCTTATGATATTTAGTCGATTAAAATTAGACTGCAACTAAAACTGTGTCTAAATTATGACTAAAACTAAAAGACATTTTATTCAAAAGACTATGACTAAAACTAAATAGAAATGTGCTGTCAAGCACCGTTGGGCCGGCCATTGCCCGAACTGATAGTTAATCCGGTTGTGCGTCACACACTGAGAATATGGACTCAGTTCAGGAGAACCTATAACTATGGAAATTTCTCCTTGCTAACCCCCGTAGCCTCCAACCACTTTTTCGTTCCGTCATTAAATGATATAACCTTTCGTAATTGGCGCGGAAAAGGCATCAGAAATTTCAAGAACCTGTTTATAGATAGGGGTTTTGCCTCTTTCGAACAATTGACAAGGAAATACGGCCTGCCTAGATCGGACCTTTTTAGGTTCTTCCAAGTTAGACATTATGTGGAATCTGTAATACCCGACTTCCCTGAAGAACCCAATACCAATCCCATAGATACCTTTTTATCTTTCGATCCGACGACAAAAGGCGCTATATCAATCCTATATGACACCATCTCCAATCTGAAATCCGCGCCATTGGACAAGATAAGAGCTGACTGGGAACGGGATCTTGGGCTCGCTTTATCGGAAGAAAAGTGGGATTCAATTTTTTCCTCTATACATAAATCCTCCCTCTGTGCCCGCCACTGTCTAATACAGTTCAAAATAGTTCATAGGGCCCACATCTCTAAAGCCAAACTTGCAAGCATATACCCTGACGTGAGCTCTAGATGTGACAAATGTAACGGTGAAGCCACGCTTATACACCAATATTGGTCGTGCCCACGGCTACAGTTGTTCTGGAGTGGCGTATTCGATACACTGTCCAACATTTTAGACCGTGATCTAGACCCGGACCCCCTATTGGCTCTGTTCGGTACAGTCGGAACTGAGGGTCTTCCCCTAACACGGACAGAGTCGTATGGTTGACTTCACGTTATTGATTGCTAGACGTGCCATTCTGCTTAAATGGAAAGATGCTGTCCCGCCTGGGCTTAATCAGTGGCTTTGCACTGTGATGTCCTGTCTGGAGCTGGAGATGCTGAGGTTCTCAATTGCTGGCTCTGAAAAGAAATTCTATAAGACTTGGAGCCCTTTTATGATGTTCTACCGTAATACCCAAATGGCGTAGTGTGGCGCTTACCTGCTCTGACCAACCCAACACGTAGCAAGTTCTGAATATCTATTCCGCTTTCTTCTGACTTTCTTTCTTTTCTCTGTACTAATTTTTATCTTATTTCTTGTTTTATTGAATCTGGTGTGCAACCGTCCTGGGGATTGAGGGTGGGGGGAGGGGGGATAGGGGTCGGGTTTTGGTCTCTCTCATAATGATGTACTCAGATATCTACATGTGATGATGTTTTTTTTTATTGAGATTGTCTACCTGCCTCTGGGCTATTCTATGTGAAAATATAATAAAAAGATTTGAAAAGAAATGTGCTGTCAAAAACAACACTGCGACAGAGACGATATTGTTGAACTCTCTCTCTCTCTCTCTCTCTCTCTCTCTCTCTCTCTCTCTCTCTGTCTCTCTCTCTCTCTCTCTCTCTCTCTCTCTCTCTCTCTCTCTCTCTGTCTCTCTCTCTCTCTCTCTCTCTCTCTCTCTCTGCCCTTGAGGTGCAGGTGTAGTGTGTGTGTGTGTGTGTGTGTGTGTGTGTGTGTGTGTGTGTGTGTGTGTGTGTGTGTGTGTGTGTGTGTGTGTGTGTGTGTGTGTGTGTGTGTGTGTGTGTGTGTGTGTGTGCGCTTGCATGTGTGTGTGTGTGTGTGTGTGTGTGTGTGTGTGTGTGTGTGTGTGTGTGTGTGTGTGTGTGTGTGCGTGTGCGTGTGTGCGCGTGCGTGCGTGCGTTTCTGTGTGTGTGTGTGTGTGTGTGTGTGTGTGTGTGTGTGCATGTGCGCGTGTGCGTGCGTGCGTGCGTGCGTACATGCGTTTCTGTGTGTGTGTGTGTGTGTGTGTGTGTGTGTGTGTGTGTGTGTGTGTGTGTGTGTGTGTGTGTGCACGCGGGGCCCTCAAGGCTCACGTTTCCTTCCTGTTTACCGCTCCGCTCGCAGCATCTCGACCTGCAAGGGTCACGTCGACACGGAGCTGTGTGTGTGTGTGTGTGTGTGTGTGTGTGTGTGTGTGTGTGTGTGTGTGTGTGTGTGTGTGTGTGTGTGTGTGTGTGTGTGTGTGTGTGTGTGTTGGATTCAGTTACACACTGGCTTCCCCCGAACTCTGTACCCTCCCCCCCCCCACCACCTCTACCCAGCGCTGGAAAGTAACTAAAGTACATAAAGTACTGTCCTTAATTACCATTTTGAGGTACATTTACTTTAATTGAGTGTTAATAAATGTTTCTATATACTTTAACTTGTGAGTTACCTAAAGGACAACTTCGTTTTTTTACAACAAGGGTTCATATTTTAGATTGTAATTAGAGAAAAGAAAAAGTGAGTGTTAAAATGTTTTCATTTGCTTCGTTCTATTGTTTTATCGTGTTTACTGTGCTAAAATGTGAGGCATGCGTACGCATGGGGTCATGCGTACAAGTGGCTAAATATGTATTTTTAGACCCAATAAGCCAGCAGTTTCTTTATTGCTATTTAAAGTAACACTTCTAGCCCCCATAAGTCACATCCAACCATGAAAGGTTGCGTTGTATCTTGGGAATGGGCTTATTCTGTGTAAAATGACATATTTAGCCACTGAACCACTGAAATAAGAATCTCTAAAACAATAGAAAGAAGTAAATGAAATAATTTTAACAGTCATCTTTTATATTCTTTAATTGCAATCTAAAATATGAACCCTTGTTGTAAAAAACTAAAGTTGTCCTTTAATCTGTGTTTAGATTTTAAACTTTTACTCAAGTCAAATATTGAATGAGGGACATTTTACTTTTTGATATTCTTTTACCTTTATTGATAGAACACAATAGAGAGGGACAGGAAAACCAGGAGAGAGACACGAGAGAGAGTGAGGCGCAGCAAAGGCCACCGGGCTCGGGAATCGAACCCGCGGCTCGACTCTCTGCATTAGAGCTTATATCGTGGCATGCGCCTTAAGCACCAGCGGGGCCCCGGACATTTACTCTTAACGTTGTGGTGTAGTTGCTACTAGGGGTGGCATGTAGCTGTTTTCATTTCGATGTACTTCGATTTTTTAAGTTAAAAAATATATTTCGATACAGTTACTATATCGTTACACCCCTAGTTGCTACATCTGAGCACTTTTTCTACCATCTTCTACACGTGCATACATAGACATCAAAGGGGGCTTGAGCCCCTGCCCTTCTATCCATCTGTAAAAAGTGCCCTCTCTCCAGACCATGAATGCAGTTTTTACTGTGGTGAAAGAAATCCAAATGCCTCCGTTTCCATGCCATACCTGAAGCTGCCGTTCAAGAGAATTGCCTTGTTCAAACTCTCCTGAACTTGAATGCAGCATCTTATGTTGAAAAAATTGCCCTCTCTGTGTAGAGATCCATGTCGTTACGCCACATCTCCAGAATTGACTTGATTATGCTTAGTTCAGTGTGGTATGCAAGCACCGAAAATAGCCAACCTCCAAGCTCGGCTATTTTCGATATTTCCGCCAAAAGGCTCTTTTGGATATTTCAGCCCCTGCCTCTATAACATTCTCTGCAGGTGCCTGTCTACCACTGTCACCTGCACCCTACTAACTGCCCCCCCCCCCCCTCTCTCTCTCTCCCTCTCTCTCTCTCTCTCTCTCTCTCTCTCTCGGCCGGGGCGGTAGATGGCGAAAGATGACCTCACGAGCCCTCTGTCTCTTGGACTGTGTGTGTGTGTGTGTGTGCACTCCCTCTCTCACATGCACACACACACACACACACACACACACACATACACACACAGTTAAACTACGGCCGTTAGTTTCGCTCTAATGGGTTATTGACCTTCCAATATACGTTCAATATTTCTGCTGTAATCATATTGCTACGGTCTAATTAGCGGCAGTACGTCTGCTCAGCTTCTGAAGGCCTATTACTGAACGTCCATCGTTATAAGGATGGACTGGGCCAGGTGGCTGTTCTGCTGCTATAATGCTATAATACTATAATGATAAACTTTACTTATCTAGCACTATTCAAGAGCAGGTTTCAAAGGGCTTCACAGACAAAAACAAAACACAAATGTGTGTAAAAACAATGTACACTACAGCATATTATAGCCTATAATAAGTTCAGTCAAAACATAATAAGAGACAATGAAACAAAAATAAGAATGAAATCAAAGTATTGTTATTTGTCAAAGCATAGATTCCATATGCTTTGACAAATACAGGGTGTTTGCTTAAAAAAAACTACATTTTTTTTTTACTTCTTCTATGCCATAGAAGTTAAAAAAAACTGTAGTTGAAAGCCATTTTATTTCAAAAAGAAAAATTTGTTATAAAAAAACAGTTTTAAAATTTTTAGTAGATGTTTATTAAACAAGTTTGTGTCCGGGTAGCTCAGTTGGTAGAGCTCTCGCCTTTGAACCACAAGGTCACGGGTTCGATCCTGGCCGGGCACCACCTACTCAGCGTATCAGTATAGCACGGCGTGGGTGCGGCAAGTCATGTGGCAAGTACTGATGGTAGGTGTGGTGCTCCACTTCAGCAATTCATTTCCCAGAGCTCTAGTGCATTATAATGGGTACAGCCTCCATCTGATACCGACAATACGTACTTTTTGGAGCCCTTACTGCAAACGCCCTGAATGTTATGAAACTACTTACTACAGCATCTTACGCTGAATGGTATTATTGGGAAATTCACAGCGTGAGGCAACAGAGAGTCTCCCTGATGAAGTAACGCTTGATTCATACGTAGTTGCAAAACAAAAATATCCAATCCACAAGCTCACAAAGTGTCGCATCGCGACACACTGTGCAGCTTGTAGATCGGCTACTTTTTGCAGCGCAACACTCACTGCACAACCAAAGCACACGTCGGCCTTAAGGTTTAGCTGGGGATAACAGAAAAGGAACACCATAATTAAGGCGACACACCCCTGGAATCCAGGTAGGAATTACACGTTCATCCTTTATCGGCAGCCGCCATCTCTGCCATAATTCCAGGGTATGCGCAGTGCCAGGTAGGTAGCAGGTGTCTGCAGCTGTAATGGCCGGGTTTGCCCCTGTAATACACAGAGGTGTGAACGGCTGCCACGGTGCCATCTCTCCAGGTCTAGGACAACGGGTGGCACTCTGTGTTTTGGGCCCTCCGGTGTGTATGGGGGGGTGCCAGCCAGGGGAGCCGGTGCTTAGCTCTGATCCCCTGGAAGCCTGTAAATGCAGAGATTGAGGAGGATCTCTGCGTGTTATTTGAAGTGTCTCGGAGGAGGAGGAGGAGGTGGCACATCATGTTCAGGCCTGTCTGCAACTCTGCATGTGTAGTGAGTGACTATCGTTGAATCAATTAAAAGTGCTGCCGTAGAGGATGAGCGTATATGGGCTCTTAACTCTGACTCTCACATCAAATTCTGCTGACGTTTAACATTTTATACTGTTTATTGTCAGAACCGTCACGTCTTGTCCGTCTGGACGGGGTAACCCCTGACACTGTGGTTCCCCTGACACATCATTGTGACATTGCAGGTGACAACACAGGTGACATCACAGTGATGTCAGATACTCAGAGCAGGGATCTCCATATATGGGCATAAACAGGTGACATCACAGTGGTGTGACTGGTTTAGACAGGGATCTCCATGTATAAAAGGGATTGTATGTATGATTGCGACCGTCAGGTCGTTGCAACCGTCAGGTCGCAGTTTAGTATCAAAACCTCCACCGGCCGTCCGTCCGTCGGTCGGTCACACGTCACACGTCACACCTTTGCCCTGCTCATATCTCCGCATCAGTATGACATCACACTCCTGACATCAGTATGACATCACACCGTACACAAATGACCCTTATATCAGACCGGCATTATCTACCGACAGATTAGTAACAAGATGTCAAAATCGTCTAGGAAGGATGGTGTGAGTCATGCTGGCACCCTTCGCGGCAGGAGGAAGCTGGTGCAATCGACCCCTTGGCTTGTCGGGACCCCTGCCTACTAACGGGGTGGCAGGCTATCACCTCAGACTAGAACCCGTACGGGGTGGCCGACACCAGCCCATTGACAAGAGAGAGGCCTTGATGTCCCTTTACTCTTTGATGGGGTGGCCAGTTGACTAATAGTTTCCGTTCGGGCCTTCTCGATATTGTACAGATTTCCACGGGAAATCTGGGGGTGGCTGTTACAAAGACCCTCACTCACCTTCACGTCATGTGGCTAGTCGTTAGGTAGCCATAGTTACACGTTGAAGGTTGAATCTCCAGATATGGAGATAACCAACACATCCCTCCATATATGGAGATAACCGACGAATCTCACTAAGTCTGACCTCACAAGCCCCATATTTGGACACGAACAACATATAACTCCATATATAGAGACATAGCTGCTGACATCAGTATGACATCACACTGCTGACATCAGTATGACATCACACCGTACACAAATGACCCTTATATAAGACCGGCATTATCTACCGACAGATTGTGGAGATAAGCGACCAACGGTCGCTTATCTCCCGATTAGGGAGTCTTACTGGTGTCAGATGTGATAGATCTCATAGGATTTTGGGGTCTCACAGCATATCTCCATATACAGTACATTGATCTCCATATATGGGTACCAGGAGACTCCATATATGGGTAACTGGTGCGAAATTGTTGCACTGGAAGAAACAGAACTCACCCTCTTTGACAGCAAAGTGAGTGAGTACTTAGGGGCAGCACTTACTTAAAAACACCAAGGTGCTAATTACCGGAAATGATAGCACCCCAGGGGCAGCAGTGGTCAGGAGGCAGAGTGGCCACTTGTTCGATCCCAGGCTCCCCCAGAGTTAATGTCCAAGTGTCCTTGAGCAGGTTGGTGCCTTGCATGGTTTCCTCCGCCATAGGTGTATTAATGTCTGTGTGGATTGATGAATGTAATGCACTTTGTAAAGCACCTTGGATATATATTCCCATAGCACTTACCATATAGCACTTGCCTACCCTCAATGACCATACATATCATTTAGATAGCATTGTTATTTTATTTTTTATGAAGTTTTTACTGAAGGTTCTTGTTTTCTTAGATTAGCCTATTTCCATTTGATGTACTGATGTTGATGTAATGATGTATTACCCTGATTATTGTAAATTGCTCTGGATTAAGAGCTTCTGCTAAATGCTTAAATTCTAAATTGATATAAATGCATCATTTATCAAGAAAAACGTGTGCAGCCTTAAACAAGATAGAAACAAAATAAAATACAAAAATAACAGTGTCTATTTGGGCTCCTACAGTGTTTGCCACGGTTGACTATGCTGTCTGAAAGTATGCTGTGAAATGTATTTTATTTACACTTTTTGTAACGCATACATGCTGGGTATGGATACAGTACAGTACAGGGCTACTCAACTTAAGATAGCTCAGTGGCCAGCTAAATAAATTAGACAATGATTTTGTGACACACAGAAATCAGGCACAAACCTCTTGAACAAAAAGATTGTCATGGAATGAATTATGAAATAACTAATTTTCCTCTTTTGGAATAAACATTATAGCAAAAAGTATTTTAAAAAACAAGTCAGAAATGGTTTGTTAGGGGTGTTGGAGAGAAACACAAAAATAAAAGATATCAGAAAATATTAGTCCACACTGAAAGTAGAAAGAATATTATATGTATTGCCGCATGCAGGTTGGATAGCACTGCAGTACAGTATGAGGACTAGAATGGCAGTGATGTGTTGTGATCAGAGGAATAAAATCTGTTATGTTTGGCAGTGGTGTAAAGTAACTAAGTACAATTTTGCGGTATTTCTACTTTACTTGAGTATTTCCAATTTCCAATACTTTTACTTCTACTCCACTACATCTGGGATCCAAATATTGTACTTTTAACTCTGCTACATTTATTTGAAAACTTTAGTTACAAGTTCCTTTGCAGATATACATTATAATATTATAAAACATACATGAACATACATAGCCCTATGTTATACCGTCGCTATTTGAAAATAGCCGATCTACAAGCTCACAACCCGTACTTTTCCCACCACTGATGTTTGGTTGAAGAGGCCAGATGAGTCCTCCACTGTATCATGATGATGAGCAGCCAGCCTGCTGCGTGTGCGTTTTCACTGGGACACACACACGCACGCACGCACGCACACACACACGCACACACACGTGCGTGTGTGTGCGTGCGTGCGTGAGAGAGAGAGAGAGAGACACCAGTTCAGGTGACCTTGACAGACACCTGTGTGTCACCGCTGCAGATCAGATGTCACCAGAGCTCAGCGGTGTAAATGAGCCCGGATGTACCTTAACCCTTTGATGGATGTACCTTAACCCTTTGATGGATGTACCTTAACCCTTTGAGACCTCAATGAGATGTACCTTAACCCAGTGTTTCTCAACCACTGTGCATGGGGACCTCTGGTGTGCCCCTGAGAAGGGTCAAGTGTGCCCCTTGAAACTGCTTGAAAGCCAGTATTGTATTTAGCATTTTAAAAATGATTTAAACTAGTGAAAACAGCCGATCCACAAGCACACAACGCCTCGCGGTGCGAGGCGGCGTGTGCTTGTAGATCGGCTGTTTTCACTACTGTTGCGCGACAGCCTTGTATGATGAAGCAGGGATTTACTTTGAAACTTGGAGATACAAGGTTTCTTCCCGACAGTGACGATATTTACACCCCTGTATTATGTTGGTGTGCCCATGGATTCTTGGGACATGAAAAGTGTGCCCATGCAGAAAAAAGGTTGAGAAACACTGCCTAACCCTTTGATGGATGTACCTTAACGCTTAGACCTCAATGAGATGGAAACCAGTCGAAGGACTTGTGTTATCCTCGAACTGCTGTAACCATTTACGTTTTTATTGTTTTTCAAAGAAATCTAATCTAATCGAATCCTATTCTTTACTACGTGAGGACAATTCTACCAATGTCTTCTAAATCAGTAGTTCTCAAACTTGTACCCCCAAATTGATATACAGTAAATGCAGTGCTGTGTTCTACCTGGCTGTAACGCACGTATACGGTGTCTGCTGTCGGAAATAAAAATATGAATAGCGTTTGCCCTCGTGAACCTTTCAAAGTAGCGTATTTGATAGGCATTATGCACTGGCGTATGCCCTGGCCAAGAATAGCCGGATCATAGATAATAGATAAAAAAAAGTCTAGGACACAACACTGAGTATATGGCTGCGAGGAACCCCCCTATTTGAAATGCCAGGGACCTCGGGAGGGAAGTGTTAAAAAAGTCCAAATTATTAAAAAATGATCAAATGGCTCTTTCAAGATTTTTCAAAGATTTTCAAAAATAGCAGATGAACAAGCTTGTTGCGCGGCACGAAGTGACACGCTGTGAGCTTGTAGATCTGCTCATTTTGAACAGCCAACACTAGAATCTAAAATGATTTTAGTGTTGGCTCCCCACACACACACACACTGTCTAAATACGGTACGGCATTCTATATGTGTGTGTGTGTGTGTGTGTGTGTGTGTGTGTGTGTGTGTGTGTGTGTGTGTGTGTGTGTGTGTGTGTGCAGTACGTGCATGTGTTTAATACTGCATGTTTACAGTTGTAAACATGTTTGTGTTACTAACCTTATACTGTCGGTCTAGTTCTAACTTACCGGTATAAGGTTCACACGTTCTCACACACACACACACACACACACACACACACACACACACACACACACACACACACACACACACACACACACAGTCATGGGAAGACAAAACAATAAATCTAAGAAGAGCAAGAGTTTGTGTGTGTTTTGTGTGCATGTGTGTGCGTGCGTGCGTGCGTGCGTGCGTGCGTGCGTGCGTGGAATCATGCTTTGCAACATGCCCAACGGTACAACATTTTACATTTTAATGTTATTGGCCGGGTTTCCCAAAGCGATTTTAGCCCATCGTAGCTCACGCATGGTCGTAGAGACCAAGCCCCGACCGTCATGTTCCCGTGTTTACATGGGTTCGGGCAGAGCGACTTATTTAGCTTCCTACAACTTCACCAGAATTCAGATTTCACAAACAAAGTGCTTAATAAAGTCTCACTCCCGTCTAAATACGATACAGCATTCTATAATTACCCGTATCCTCCGTGTTCTTTAATAAGAAGCCTTTTTATCCGATCGCTTTCTGTTTTCCCATGTATTTCCTGGCGTTCCCCATGGGCAACCCCATTGAGATAAACAGACAGCGATCGGATAAAAAGGCTTCTTATTAAAGAACACAGAGGATACGGGTAATTATAGAATGCCGTACCGTATTTAGACAGGTGTGAGACTTTATTAAGCACTTTGTCTGTGAAATCTGAATGTTGGTGTAGTTGTAGGGGGCTAAATAAAAGTCGCTCTGCCCGAACCCATGTAAACCCGGGAACATGCCGATCGGGGCTTGGTCTCTACGACCATGCGTGAGCTACGATGGGCTAAAATCGCTTTGGGAAACCCGGCCATTATAGTTCACTCCTGCATCCTGAAATAAACGCCACCAGCGGACAGAAAGACACGGACAGAAACTCTTGGTTTTATTCATTTATTTATTTTCCCAGTACTTTTTGGTGAATGGTACATTTTTGCATCATAATGGTCAATGCGGAGGTATAACGATCTGTCTAACATGTACGAAACAACAAATGAAACGAAACAAAGCAAACCTAAAAACATGGAGGTTGAGGTGTTTTGTCGATCGACCGGAGAAGGAGCGCGCTTGTAAAATAAAAAATGAAAAAAAAATGAAAAAAAAAGGATTGGATATATCTACGTAGATTGGAGAGATGACCCACTAAACTAACTAAAGTCCGGTAGGGTGGGTGGAGGTGGGTGGGTGGGTGGGGGTCAGGGTGGGGGAGAAGGTGCTGGATGGAACGCCTGGTTCCAGGTGTTTAAGACAAGACCATGGCCTGGAACTCTGTGGAGGAGAGGAGAGAAGAGAGAGAAGACAGCATGAGGAGGACGCCTGGCTTCTGATCCTTCTACACCATACATGGGCTACTGGCGGCCCGGGGGCCACATGCGGCCCCCACCTTCACTTAATGAGGCCCACAGGTTAATACCGGAAAACTGATGTATTCTTGATTTCAGCTGTTACAATTCCAAACATGACCTGCTTTAATTCGGGTCTATATTAGTAGCTTAATGACTAGTAGCTGATTTACAAGCTCCTTTTTAAGTTCATAAAGTTAACATGAGAACATAACTAAATGTGTTTGAAATTAAATCAAATTTCAGGATTCCAATAAATAACAAAAAATAATTCAGGATTTCAATTCAAAAGAAGCAAAAATATTCGATCTACAAGCTGCGATGCGTTTTGCGCTTGTAGATCTGCTATTTTTGCTTCTTTTGTATGAGATACTAGAATGACAAAGTAGGACGTAACAATATGCAATGTGGCCCTCTGGAGTGAAGGTGGAAATGTAGTGGCCCTCGCCATCATCAAAGTTGCCCACCCCGGTTCTACACTGTGGGGCCTTTTCCACCAAAAGAACCTTGGTTCCAGAACCAGTGCCGTTCAACTTTCTTGGAACCTTGGTTCGTTCTTTGCGAACCGGCTTGCGTTTCCACCAGATTGAACCAGATTGAAACAGATTGAACCAGAGGAACCAAGGATTTTGTGGTTCCCATTACGAACCAACTATTAACGGTTCGAAACCAACTCGGTTCTCAGTGGAAAAGCTCACCTCTGGTTCATCCCATAGGCAGGAGAAAGAACCAGAACCGGTTCTTTGCCGGTCGAACGGCGCTCATCTCGTTAGGACCTGAGGCCCATTCCACAAATACCTTCTAAATCAGTGGTTCTCAAACATTCCAGTGCCAAGGACCCCCATCTGAAAATGTTTTGTGCCAGAGAGGGACCCCCAGAAGAGAGGATTTGTGTTTATACAAATTCTAAATCATTCAAAATGTTTGACATTTTTCAAATATTTGGAGAACCACTGTTCTAAACATCAATCTAAAGAACTTTCTGAAAAACATATGTTGTTATATCTATAGCTAAAATATAGAATGACACCGAAGCTTTCCAGAGCACGTCACCCATTTACAACCTTACATTTTACATGGACATTTTACCATAAGGGCCAATTAGGCCTACCGGTATACGAAGTGTAATGTTGAAAATGAGTGGGCTGTCTACACACCAACCACTATAACTGAAACCATAATATATAGTTTTATAAATGTCAAGTCAATTTGGACAGCAGAGTGCACACACCACTATAACCTAGAATGTGGTGAACCATAGAATTATGTTTTATAGTTATAGTTATGAAGATTAAAGATTGTTTGGCATACGGTACATGCCCAAAAGCTTGTAGATTTGCATTATTTAGACAAATTCGGGAAGATCTTGAAAATGCACTCACACACACGCACACAGCACACAAGTGCACGCATGCGTGCACACACCACACACACACACACACACACACACACACACACACACACACACACACACACACACCAAGTGCTTGAGACACACTGTGACACAGTAAAACACCTTCATTTTCAATTTAGCTCTGATTAGGGTCAGTTTATGTAGGAGCATGGACTGTGCAGGCTGATCTTGTAGTTTTGTGTTCCAGTTCAGGTTTAAAAACTACAAATATGGCAGGTTAGTAAGCAACACAGCTGCAGCTAATGAAATGAATAACGTGTGTATGTATGTGTAAGATTTGGGTGTGTCCAGAGCCATGGGCCTGTGTGTCAATGTATAAACACAGACAGCAGTCGACAGTGTTGTCAATGCACGTTGAGTCATTGACACACATACACACAGCCATTATTACTGTGATCATAGCTGCAGCCATATCATCACAGTGTAGGACAGCCTTATGCAGCCTGCCATGTTTTTACCCTGCTGTAGTTTTTGACCACAAACTACGAAGCTCCATGGCTCCTTTAACTGACTGCTGTGCGGAGTCTCAGACTGACCTTCTATTCCGATCTTGCCGTCGCTGTCGTCATCGGCGGCGAGCATGAAGGCCTTTGTCTCTTTGTCTGTCAGAACTCGAGCCCCGGGGACGAACCTCTGCAGGAAGAACCTGGAGGGTACAGAGAAACACCCACACTGTGAGCTAACTGACACACCACACTATAACCTGGAGGGTACAGAGAAACACCCACGCTGTGAGGTGACTGAGATCACACGGTACACTCTGAAGAACCTGGGTACAGGTAACACACCACACACCCTGAAGATCCTGGGACAGGATACACACCATTTATTTACTAAAAAGAAACAACGTTTCAACATATGAATGGATAAAGTAGTTAAGATGATTGTGATAATGCGTAATTACTTTTGCCGGGGACCTCCAGGAACTCCCCCCAAGGACCCCATTTTGAGAACCACTGTCATAGGACACACTGATCCACTAGAAAGGTATACACTCGGGTTGCCAACCAGGACTGTTTAAAGTTTGCTTGAACAAATACATTTTCATTTAAGATATTTGCCTATAATGTCATGCCCTAAATAGGAGATGCCGGTTGAAAGTAATTAAAAGGGTAATTCATTTTAGAATAAAGAATGTGCCTCTCTTACCAAAACTGTTAATTTTCAGGATTCAAATGTTAAAAAACGGCAGAAGTAGCAGATCGACAAGCTGCGCGCCGAGTCTTCAAGCTACTTTTGATGCTTTTGTGTAACACTGTAGTATGATGAATAATGTATGGTTGTGAAGGTATGGCACCTCCTTATTCAAAACTTGATAGAACCCTACAACCCCACCCGTTCACTCAGATCTGCTGACAGTCACGGGGAGGCTGACAGAACCCTTGCTAAAAACCCCAGGGATACCTCTGGGATAGCAACACTTCTGCATTTAATACGCTACTGTGCGTGCTTCTATAACAGCTATTGGCTATCTATTGGCCTGGATATTGAGCTTCACAACAGAACGTAAACCAAGAAAGTGAACGTGGTCTCACTCATCTCTGAGGTAACAGCGCTTACCCTCGTCTTATCAACCAATCAGGAAAATGTCGCTGTCGTGCAGAAACCTCTTATCTCCATAATCTAACTTTGTGTGTGTGTGTGTGTGTGTGTGTGTGTGTGTGTGTGTGTGTGTGTGTGTGTGTGTGTGTGTGTGTGTGTGTGTGTGTGTGTGTGTGTGTGTGTGTGTTTTATTATTTCATTTTGTAAATTAACGCCCCACATGATCATAACTACAGTGTCAAATACAAGCATCAAAAGTAGCAGATCCGATCTGCTCCATTTTTGCTGTTTTTGAATTGGAATCCTGAAAGGTAACACTGTAGACTCCTGACAGAGGAACTGTAGTGCTACAATAGTTTTCATCGATGTGAAAAAAATATATGAATATGAGGAACTACCCGTTTCCACTTTTTGTTTTTGTTCACCTTTTTGGTGATGGTAACTAACAATGAACTGGGTGTTTTCTGTTCCACATGTCTCAGTGAAGTGCATACAGACAGCCTTTATTTGATTATGTTAACTTCAGTTAAAGGTGCAGTAAATTATATTTGTTTTGTTTAAAGCACGTTTCCTCTTCTACCCCAGATTTGAACCCGGTTCCCTGCACAAGTGCTGATATTTTAACCATTGAGCTAATAGAGCTGGCCTGCTTGCTCGGGGGATGAATTGAAACCTGATCATCGGGTCAAAAGTCCTGTCAAATCCTGGTGAATCGTGAAGAAAAATAATGTATAATTATTATTAATAAGACATCATAGACTGAATGGTGTCTTACTGAAGGGGGTCCAGGGACCCCCAGTGGTATTCTGGAACAGAATACCACTCAGATGGAGGTCCACGGCCAAATACAATTACATGAAAAGGTTTGAGAACCAGTGTCCTACTGCACAGCTGAGAACATCCTGCAAGGAACTCATGCACAGACAGACTCATATACTGACTTATATACTGTAGTGCTGTGTAGTACTTTGCTGTGTATTTCGTGTGCGTTCGTTCTTTTCTCCTAACTCACTTGAGCTCCTCCTCCTCGATGAAACCGCTGGCATCGTTGTCGAGGATGTTGAAGGCGTTCTTCACCTCGCCGGGGCTTTTCTTGGTGAGACCACACGTCTCGAAGAACTTCTTACAGTTGAAAGAGTCCGGTGCTGGAGGGGATGGGAGGAGAGGAGAGGAGGGAGGAGAGGAGAGGAGAGGAGAGGAGAGGAGAGGAGAGGAGAGGAGAGGAGAGGGGAGGGGAGGGGAGGAGAGGCGAGGAGAGGAGAGGAGAGGAGAGGAGAGGAGAGGAGAGGAGAGGAGAGGAGAGGTCAGAAGATGAAAAACAGCATGTAGTGTGCTTTTTGTTTGACAGAGATGAATGCTACTGTAGCTGACCCCAAAATCACTCGCATCACCCTTGGTGGAAAGTTACTCAAGTACTGTAGACTACATCTACTTATTTGACAACGGTATGACCATTTTTGCAATGCTTTATCTTTATCATCATCATCATCATCTGCGATCACTTACACTTGCCTATATGATGGTCAATGGATTCATTGTTCTATACTTTTAGTTACAAGTTTACTTGTAACTAATTTCGATTATTACAAAACCTGCATTAAGCAGTTAAGCCCACGTCTTATCTACTCTAAAACGGCAGATCTACAAGCTCACAACACTTCGGTGATGTCATGCATTGTGAGCTTGTTGACTTCTGCTCTCAACAGTCTTGCGGAAAGACGTCTGAACAATTTTGAAAACTTCCGAAAAGAACGACTTACTTTTTGTACTAAAGTATGTTTTTTATGCCAACATGGTATCACTTTTACTCCTGTGAAACCTTGAACACAGGACATTTATACTTACAGAGTATTATTGCTACGCTGCTTTTAGTTACATTAAAAATCGCAGTAGGATTAGGCAGGCTACCTCTTGAGTCTTGTTCAAGTTTTCCCCAGATTAAATATACATGATGCGTACCGAAAAGCCCTTCCAACTATTTTGGCGTGGCATCAACTCAACAACACGCGCATGCATCTCCACTATCACTGACTGTACAATATTTTAATGTCAACTATATCCTATTAATTCTGCAATGAATAGCCCCAGGCTACTGTATATCCTAAGCAGACAGTAGGCTATAGGATAGCCTGGCTGGAGATGCAGGCGTGCCCAGCAGACTCCCGTTGGGTTTCTATACGGTAATGACAAAAAAGTAATGTATAAGCAATAATGCCGTCGCTGACAGACGATACCTTGGCAGTCCTTGATAGCACTGGCGATGGCATCCGCCGACAGAATGGATGAGAGGGACATTTTAATCCTGGTGGAAAGGGAGGGAAGGACCAGTGTGAATTATTAACACGCGCACGCACCGTCACGCACACACACACACACGCACACACACACACACACACACACACGCGCGCGCGCACACGCACACACACACACACACACACACACACACACACACACACACACACACACACACACAGGCAGGTGTATACAGTACAAAGTGTGCAGGTATATCATTATATCGTTGTCGGGTGGCGGAAACCTTGTATGTCCTAAAACATTTAAACTATAGTGAAAATAGCCGATCTACAAGCACACAACGCATTGTGTCGCGAGGCGTTGTGTGCTTGTAGATCTGCTATTTTCACTACTCTTGTGCGACACTTTTTGTATGATGAAGTAGGGCTTTAACTTATGAAAAACAAGTACAAATGTCAAACTTTGAGATACAACGTTTCTGCCTGACCGTGATGATATTTTCACTCCACGGAGTGGAATGAAAATATATACAGTGGTGGAAAGTAACAATAAGTGTATTTACTTAAGCCTACTGTAGTGCAATTTTGAGATATGTTTATACGCTACTTTAATTTCCAATACTTTGACTTCTACTCCACTACTTATCAGAGGCAAATCTTGTACTTTTTACTCCACTAAAATGCTATGAAAACTTTACTTACTAAAGATGTAGATTTTGATTATTATTACAAAACATACAGTTAACACTTCAGCCCTGTATAGGATATACATTTCGGATATTTGAAAATAGCCGATCTACAAGCTCACAATGCGTGGCAATGCCATGCATTGTGAGCTTGTAGATCTGCTATTTTCAAATGATTTGTTATACGTTTGAAAACTTGAAATGGGACACTCTGCATGACGGGTAACTTTTACTTTTGGTACTTTAAGTACATTTAGATGCCAATCATTTTGTACATTGTCAATTTTGAATTCTGGACATTTACTACATTGCAGTATTGATACTTTTACTTAATTAAAAAATGCATGGGCCTACTTTTTTTCACTTTCAGATATTCAAATATATTCCTGATTGCTAGTGGAGTAAGTGTAATCAGGAATAAGCTGATTGAAAATCTAACCGGTTTTTATATTGTTTTTTCACGTCTTTCTTTCTTTCTACATTCATCCTCCCTTTCCTGAAAACTACAAATGAAATGGGAGCTTGTATGAAACATTAATTTCACCCACTTCATTCTCTTTACACTTAAACCTGTAACGTTACAATGAAGCTGATTCTGATGTGAGGAGAATATTTCGTAGCCTATAGTGGTTCTCAAAGTGGATTTCAGGGACTCTCCATCCTTTGTGGGGGTCTAAATGGACCCTTACAAGTCTGTAGTGTACAAATGGAATCAAATGGACCCGTTTTGTACACTGTCAAAGTTAAGGGGAGACCTTCAAATTTCGAGTTTGAGAAACAGCACTGCTATAGACGAACATAAGTGCTGCGTAACTGTAGCTGCGAAAAAACTATAAATAGCCCTGATAATTCGTCAATAATTGTCACTTTAAAAGTAGTCTAGTTCACCTATAGGCTATATAGCCTAGGCTACGACAACGCATTTTCTCCCCCTCGCTGAAGGTCATTCTGACTTTATATTCATTCATTCCAGGCTGTTTTTACATCTTTTACGCAAAGTCAACTTGTCTTTGACGCGCGCAAGGCAAGCGCAGCGGCGCGTAATTTCTTTCACCTCTGGCACGGACTATTATATATCCCGCATTCCGCTCTATATCTGTATTTATAGGATAGCTTATCGTCAGTGTTGGGTGGAAACCTTGTATGTCCAAGACCTTTCGTGTTGTATTTATCGTTTTAAAAATGAACTACTAGTGAAGATAGCAGATCTGCACGCACGTGTGGATCGGCTGTTTTCACTACTTTTGTGCGTCGTTCTTGTATGATGAAGCAGGGCTTGGCTTTACTTGGTGAAAAAACGTACAAACTTTAAACTTGGAGATACGAGGTTTCTGCCCGACAGTGACGTTATATATAGGCCTATCTATCATTCTGTATTTAGGATATTTTAACTTAGCTACACGGTAAAATACTCCGTATCAATCTATCCATGCGTAACTCAGAGAGTGGAACCAGATGCACCCATACCCTCTCAGAGTTAAATTAACACTGACTGAGTGACTTTCGTGCGTGTAAGGTGTACATAAACATATCCACAAAGATGCAGACAGACATTGTCAAAGTATTTTGTTTGTTTCCCCCCAAAGAGAATTCAAACGTCACACACAAAAGTCAATACAGAAGTTTGTTTCAGTCAAAGTGCCATCATCATCATCATCATCATCCTAGTACAGTGGTTCTCCAAGTCGATTCCGTGGGTTCCTTCGAGTGTAGAAATTGACCCATACAATTGTGTAACTCTGACAGTGTACACATGGAACCAAATGAACCCTAACGGCTCCATTTGGTTCCATGTGTACACTGTCAGAGTTATATGGGGGAGACCTTGGCATCTGAAAGTTTGAGAACCACCGTCCTATAGTAAAAGTATCCAATGCACCTGCGACAGTTCTCCCGAGTTTCCGAGCCTCCTTCGAGGTGCATTTTATTCGGACGGAGACGCAGAGAGAAACTCACCGGTGGTTGAGGAGGTGCTGATGAGGTGATCCGGTGGTGGAGGTGAGGTGATCCGGTCGCTCGGTCGGTCTTTCGGGGTGATGATGGTGATTCCCTGCAGAGTAAAAGTCTAAGGCTGTGTGGTGGCCGCTGCCTGGCACGCCGGGGATTTATATAGGTCTGATTGCGGTGACAATGGGGGACTGCATTGAGTTACCTGTCTATGGATCAAATTCTAGAAAACTGCCCGCCCCTGATCGAGTTTCTTAGCTAACTAATTAACCTTTCCTATTTATAACGCCGCGGGGCATGCAGGGATGAGAGACTGAGACTGGACCGTGGACCTCTAGGGCATCTGGAACGCCCTTGTAAATAGCAAATTAAGTAATAAGTGCATTAGACCCCCACCTCTCTGTCTCTGCACCCACCCCTCCTCCCTGTGTCAAACTCAAACTCAAACCCAGCCCTCCCTCTATCTCTCTCTCTCTCTCTCTCTCTCTCCTTCTCTCCCCACCAGTGGCGTCAGTTCAGAAAAAGTTAAGGTATGGCAACATGACTGGTTTCTTGCACGCGCGCCCTCCCGCGCGTGCAAGACACCAGTCATGTTGCCATACCTTAGCAACAGGCACGATGAAAAGTACATTTTATTATTTCCCACTGTAGCTAAGGTATGGCAGCTGCCATAGCTTGCCATACCCAATTGACGCCTCTGCTCCCCACCCCTCTGGAATTATATAATGTATACAGTAAAAATGCTCTCTCTCTCTCTCTCTCTCTCTCTCTCTCTCTCTCTCTCTCTCTCTCTCTCTCTCTCTCTCTACCCCCCCCCCCCCCCCCACCCCCACCCCCATAAAGATATCTCCTTACAGGCTGCAATGCCAAAAGAGACACACAAATTGTGCCAATTGCAAAAAAAAGAAATCCCACCCCCCCTCCCTCCCCTCTCTCCCTCATATTTTCACATTTGAGGTGAGTGATGATACAACAATGACCAGCAGTGTACTTATTATGTTTTAGTGACTTTGTCTCTATTGTTTTAATAATAAAGTTTTGAAGTCAAACTATTAGTGGGACATCCGGACATCTGTGGCATAAGCACGATGGACTACCAGGGGCCCCTCAGGGGTCTTCAACATTTTCAGGCAAGGACCCCTTATAGCTGAGAGAGAGATGAAGCAGGGACCCCCACAACCGGTTCATAGATTCCATATAGTTTCATTGTTTGACAGCACAATCATCAGTGTATTTTGGATTCATGTCGATTTGTGTTTTCAGATATTTAACCACTTGAACCGTCAATACTTAATAAACTTGACCTTTCACTCTGTACTTAGTCTGCTCTTTTTCCCCTCTACACCAAACCTCTTTGCCAAAAATAGCCGATCTACAAGCTCACAACGCCTCGCAGCGCTGCTATACATGATGTTGTTACTGTCCCATTATCTCCATATTCTAACTTTTTTATTTATCCACCTCTTTTATGTGGGAATTTACTGGAGAATGTTTTGCACCACACTTCCGGTTAACAGCAGACATACAAGCTCACGTCGCGTCGCAGATGCAACCATTGTGAGCTTGTAGATCACACTCGGCTGTGTCGCCGGAAGCTCCGTGCAACTTCTGCGCAATGCACGACGGGATCTTGGAAAGTTGTGGATATATATATATATATATTTTCTTCATAAATGAACGCCCTGCAAGGTTTGGAGCTTGTAGATCTGCTATGATGCTTTTGAATTTGAAACCTGAAAAGTAATAGTTTTGGACATGAATAGGGCGGTTACGATTATGACATTTTACATGGCGATTAATTGTCACTCACAGGGACGTGCTGGGCCCCTGATTCAGCCCGGGAAAAAGAGTTGGAGAGGCCCTCAATGCGCTATAGAGAGAGATCTCTATAGCGCTGCTGCTACTCAAAGATTTGCCATTTCAGATCATGACAAGTGACAAGCCAGTGGGCCAATTACATGAGTTATATTTCGCCGTTGTCGGGTGGAAACCTTGTATGCCCAAAACGATTTTAAAAATTATTTAAACTAGTGAAAACAGCAGATCTACAAGCACACAATGCCTCGCGGTGCGAGGCGTTGTGTGCTTGTAGATCGGCTGTTTTCACTACTTTTGTGCAACATTTGAAACTTGGAAATACAAGGTTTCTAATGGTCGGCCTGGACCGGCCAGGAATGAACCGGTCGTTCGGGAGTTGTCCCACTTTTCCCAATACCCAGCACGTCCCTGGTCACTCATATACTGTAACTACGATTAACGATTTAATTCTGTTTGTGTCGTTGACAATTACATTTCTGTTTGGCTTGTAAAGGCGTTGAATTTGCACATGGCAGATATGACACCTATCCACAACTTTCCAACATTCCAAAATGCATTGCGCAGAAGTTGGACGGAGCTACCGGCGCCGCAGCCGAGTGTGATCTACAAGCTCACAACGGTTGCATCTGCGACGCGACGTGAGCTTGTATGTCTGCTGTTAACCGGAAGTGTGGTACAAAAACTTCTCCAGTAAATTCCTGCGGAAAGAGGTGGATAGATGCTAAAAAAAATAAATGACATGACATTTTTGCCAACTTTATACTTAAAAAACAACATTGATATAGTGGAAATAGCCGATCTACAAGCTACAAGCGATGCAACGCATTGTGCAGCTCGTAAATCTGCTATTTCCACAATTTTTGAAAATATATGATTTTCAAATATATTTTTTTTCAACATGGAAACGATTATGACAAAATTATCGCGATTATGTCAAATAATTGCGATTAGACGATTATGTCATAATTATGACAGGCCTTGTATCTGAACTGTACTGTCCTGTACTTTTCCTGTGCAAACCTCTGATAAAATATATTCAATTAATCAATTAAACCACCCTGATCGTCATGTTCCCGTGTTTACATGGGTTCGGGCAGAGCAACTTATTTATTTAACAAGCCCCCAACATCAACACCCACATTCAGATTTCACAAAGTACTTAATAAAGTCTCACTCCCGTCTAAATACGGTACGGCATTCTATAATTACCCGTATCCTCCGTGTTCTTTAATAAGAAGCCTTTTTATCCGATCGCTTTCTGTTTTCCCATGTATTTCCTGGCGTTCCCCATGCGCACCAACCCCGTTGAGATAAACAGACAGTGATCGGATGAAAAGGCTTCTTATTAAAGAACACGGAGGATACGGGTAATTATAGAATGCCGTACCGTAATTAGACAGGTGAGACTTTATTAAGTACTTTGTTTGTGAAATCTGAATGATGGTGTAGTTGTAGGAGGCTAAATACGTCGCTCTGCCTAAACCCATGCAAACACAGGAACATGACGGTCAGGGCTTGGTCTCTACGACCATGCGTGAGCTACGATGGGCTAAAATCGCTTTGGGAAACCCGGCCAATATATTTGTAGGCAAGGCAGGGCAACTTTATTTATAGAGAACCTTTCATACATCCAGGCAATTCAAGGTGCTTCACAGAATAAAATACATTCAGAGCGCAAATAAATAAATAAAACCGTCATGGAGTTCTTCTCAGAACATAATTCAACATCGTGAAAAGTTTATAGTTCCTGCTATTATTTGCACAAGATTGACACATTTCCCGGACTATGGCTTTCCTTACTAAACCACTTACACACATCATCTAGTAATTCATCAATGAAAAGCACTCTCTTATAACGTTAATGTGAATGGGCTCCTCATAATATGGGTATAATACAATGTGTGAGCTTGTAGCTATTTTTGGCAAAGAGTTTTGGTGTAGAGTGGAAAAAGAGAAGACTAAGTTCAGCGAGAAAGGTCAAGTTTATTAAGTATTGATGGTTCACGTGGTTAAATATGTGAAAACACAAATTGACAAGAATCCAAAATACACTGATGATCGTGGTGTCAAACAATGAAACTAATATATGGAATCTATGAAAAGGTTGTGGGGGGTCCCTGCTTCTGCTTCATCTCTCTCTCAACTAAGGGGTCCTTGGCCTGAAAACGTTGAAGACCCCTGCCTTAGTCCGAGACCGAATCAAGAAGACAGAGTAAAATCATGGACCTGACTGGAGATGAGTCATTGACTGGAGTACTACAACACTACTATATAATGTACTGTACATCCTTCTTGTGTTACACTGTCAGCCAGGACCTCTTACAACTATACTTTATACTTAAAGGGATGGTTCACCCAAAACATAACTTATTTTCTATTCATTATTAATATTCATATGTGAATGATCGTCTTAGAAATGTGACAAATACAATATATATATATATATATATATATATATATGTATATATATATGTGTGTGTACTATATATATATATATATATATATATATATATATATATATATATATATATATATACACATATATATGTATTACATATATATGTGTATATATATATATATATATGTGTATATATATATATATACATATATATGTGTGTATATATATATACAGCATCATTAGAACCTTGGCTCCTCCACCATGGGTGGAGTCAGGGGCCTTAGGGAGATAGAATGGTAATTTTGTGCTAATCAGTCTAAAAGCGCCACATTTTGCACAGATGTAGTCCAGGGCGCCCGATTTAGCTAGGGCGCCCGATTTGGCGACCTTTTGGGTCACCACAGCGGCCAAATCAAGTTGGGGTCCTATCGACTTTCTATACAGGAGACAAATACCCAGAAAATCTTTTTTTTTCTGGGTATTTAAGTAGGATGTGAGGGGTCTCTCTATGTAGAAGTCCATGCTGTATGCCACATTGGCTTTTTTATGATTAGTTTAGTGTGGTATCAAATGTTGAAAATAGCAGACCTCCAAGCTCACAACGTGTCGCCGCACAACGCCTTGCGAGCTTGGAGGTCTGCTATTTTCGAAATTTTCACCAAAAGGTCCTTTTAGATATTTCAGCCCCTGCCTCTCTAACATTCTCTGCACGTCCCTGAAACCAAATGGACCCGTGTAAGAACTGCTGGTGGGTTGATACCCTCACAAAAACATGCAGTAATCCTGGTCTCAATAATGCCTCCCCCTGGCCAGCCGGGGTGCTTGATGGAGGGGAAAGGAACTGGTTGGAATAACGTGTTCCTTCCACGCGCTACGTCCATCCCGGGGAAATCCCCCCTGTCAGGTGAAAAGAAACAACTTGGACTCCTCATGCATTGAAGGAAGCATGAGGTCAGTCCGTTGTCTCCCCAGGCGCGGCAGAGGGAGAGCAGAGCCCAGGATTACATAGGCAATTGGCACTGGGTGAAAAAATGGGTTGCAAAATCGTGGGATAAAAATGATAAAAAATAAAATAAAAAAAAGAACTACTGGTGTAACTTCTTTAACCTCACCACCTCAGTGGGGACAGAACAGGAGCGCGGGACGGTTTGGTGTGACTCTCTTCTTTAACCTCACCACCTCAGTGGGGACAGAACAGGAGCGCAGGACGGTTTGGTGTGACTCTCTTCTTTAACCTCACCTCCTCAGTGGGGACAGAACAGGAGCGCAGGACGGTTTGGTGTGACTCTCTTCTTTAACCTCACCACCTCAGTGGGGACAGAACAGGAGCGCAGGACGGTTTGGTGTGACTCTCTTCTTTAACCTCACCACCTCAGTGGGGACAGAACAGGAGCGCAGGACGGTTTGGTGTGACTCTCTTCTTTAACCTCACCACCTCAGTGGGGACAGAACAGGAGCGCAGGACGGTTTGGTGTGACTCTCTTCTTTAACCTCACCACCTCAGTGGGGACAGAACAGGAGCGCAGGACGGTTTGGTGTGACTCTCTTCTTTAACCTCACCACCTCAGTGGGGACAGGACAGAACAGGAGCGCAGGACGGTTTGGTGTGACTCTCTTCTTTAACCTCACCTCCTCAGTGGGGACAGAACAGGAGCGCGGGACGGTTTGGTGTGACTCTCTTCTTTAACCTCACCACCTCAGTGGGGACAGAACAGGAGCGCAGGACGGTTTGGTGTGACTCTCTTCTTTAACCTCACCACCTCAGTGGGGACAGAACAGGAGCGCGGGACGGTTTGGTGTGACTCTCTTCTTTAACCTCACCACCTCAGTGGGGACAGAACAGAACAGGAGCGCAGGACGGTTTGGTGTGACTCTCTTCTTTAACCTCACCACCTCAGTG
Organism: Nannobrachium achirus; assembly: GCF_963921795.1. NCBI lineage: Eukaryota > Metazoa > Chordata > Actinopteri > Myctophiformes > Myctophidae > Nannobrachium > Nannobrachium achirus. The sequence continues at coordinate 11,438,750 of NC_137813.1, read as the reverse complement.
GGGACAGAACAGGAGCGCAGGACGGTTTGGTGTGACTCTCTTCTTTAACCTCACCTCCTCAGTGGGGACAGAACAGGAGCGCAGGACGGTTTGGTGTGACTCTCTTCTTTAACCTCACCACCTCAGTGGGGACAGAACAGGAGCGTGGGACGGTTTGGTGTGACTCTCTTCTTTAACCTCACCACCTCAGTGGGGACAGAACAGGAGCGCGGGACGGTTTGGTGTGACTCTCTTCTTTAACCTCACCACCTCAGTGGGGACAGAACAGGAGCGCAGGACGGTTTGGTGTGACTCTCTTCTTTAACCTCACCACCTCAGTGGGGACAGAACCGGAGCGCAGGACGGTTTGGTGTGACTCTCTTCTTTAACCTCACCACCTCAGTGGGGACAGAACAGGAGCGCGGGACGGTTTGGTGTGCCTCTCTTCTTTAACCTCACCACCTCAGTGGGGACAGAACAGGAGCGCAGGACGGTTTGGTGTGACTCTCTTCTTTAACCTCACCACCTCAGTGGGAACAGAACAGGAGCGCAGGACGGTTTGGTGTGACTCTCTTCTTTAACCTCACCACCTCAGTGGGAACAGAACAGGAGCGCAGGACGGTTTGGTGTGACTCTCTTCTTTAACCTCACCTCCTCAGTGGGAACAGAACAGGAGCGCAGGACGGTTTGGTGTGACTCTCTTCTTTAACCTCACCACCTCAGTGGGGACAGAACAGGAGCGCGGGACGGTTTGGTGTGACTCTTCTTTAACCTCACCTCCTCAGTGGGGACAGAACAGGAGCGCGGGACGGTTTGGTGTGACTCTTCTTTAACCTCACCTCCTCAGTGGGGACAGAACAGGAGCGCGGGACGGTTTGGTGTGACTCTCTTCTTTAACCTCACCACCTCAGTGGGGACAGAACAGGAGCGCGGGACGGTTTGGTGTGACTCTCTTCTTTAACCTCACCACCTCAGTGGGGACAGAACAGGAGCGCAGGACGGTTTGGTGTGACTCTCTTCTTTAACCACACCACCTCAGTGGGGACAGAACCGGAGCGCAGGACGGTTTGGTGTGACTCTCTTCTTTAACCTCACCACCTCAGTGGGGACAGAACAGGAGCGCGGGACGGTTTGGTGTGACTCTCTTCTTTAACCTCACCACCTCAGTGGGGACAGAACAGGAGCGCGGGACGGTTTGGTGTGACTCTCTTCTTTAAGCTCACCTCCTCAGTGGGAACAGAACAGGAGCGTGGGACGGTTTGGTGTGCCTCTCTTCTTTAACCTCACCACCTCAGTGGGAACAGAACAGGAGCGCAGGACGGTTTGGTGTGACTCTCTTCTTTAACCTCACCACCTCAGTGGGGACAGAACAGGAGCGCAGGACGGTTTGGTGTGACTCTCTTCTTTAACCTCACCACCTCAGTGGGGACAGAACAGGAGCGGGGGACGGTTTGGTGTGACTCTCTTCTTTAACTTCACCACCTCAGTGGGGACAGAACAGGAGCGCAGGACGGTTTGGTGTGACTCTCTTCTTTAACCTCACCTCCTCAGTGGGGACAGAACAGAACAGGAGCGCGGGACGGTTTGGTGTGCCTCTCTTCTTTAACCTCACCACCTCAGTGGGGACAGAACAGGAGCGTGGGACGGTTTGGTGTGACTCTCTTCTTTAACCTCACCACCTCAGTGGGGACAGAACAGGAGCGTGGGACGGTTTGGTGTGACTCTCTTCTTTAACCTCACCACCTCAGTGGGGACAGAACAGAACAGGAGCGCGGGACGGTTTGGTGGTGTGACTCTCTTCTTTAACCTCACCTCCTCAGTGGGGACAGAACAGAACAGGAGCGCGGGACGGTTTGGTGTGCCTCTCTTCTTTAACCTCACCACCTCAGTGGGGACAGAACAGGAGCGTGGGACGGTTTGGTGTGACTCTCTTCTTTAACCTCACCTCCTCAGTGGGGACAGAACAGGAGCGCAGGACGGTTTGGTGTGCCTCTCTTCTTTAATCTCACCACCTCAGTGGGGACAGAACAGAACAGGAGCGCGGGACGGTTTGGTGTGCCTCTCTTCTTTAATCTCACCACCTCAGTGGGGACAGAACAGGAGCGTGGGACGGTTTGGTGTGACTCTCTTCTTTAACCTCACCTCCTCAGTGGGGACAGAACAGAACAGGAGCGCGGGACGGTTTGGTGTGCCTCTCTTCTTTAATCTCACCACCTCAGTGGGGACAGAACAGGAGCGCAGGACGGTTTGGTGTGACTCTCTTCTTTAACCTCACCACCTCAGTGGGGACAGAACAGAACAGGAGTGCGGGACGGTTTGGTGTGCCTCTCTTCTTTAACCTCACCACCTCAGTGGGGACAGAACAGGAGCGCAGGACGGTTTGGTGTGCCTCTCTTCTTTAACCTCACCACCTCAGTGGGGACAGAACAGGAGCGCAGGACGGTTTGGTGTGACTCTCTTCTTTAACCTCACCACCTCAGTGGGGACAGAACAGGAGCGCGGGACGGTTTGGTGTGACTCTCTTCTTTAACCTCACCACCTCAGTGGGGACAGAACAGGAGCGCGGGACGGTTTGGTGTGACTCTCTTCTTTAACCTCACCACCTCAGTGGGGACAGAACAGGAGCGTGGGACGGTTTGGTGTGACTCTCTTCTTTAACCTCACCACCTCAGTGGGGACAGAACAGGAGCGCAGGACGGTTTGGTGTGACTCTCTTCTTTAACCTCACCACCTCAGTGGGGACAGAACAGGAGCGCAGGACGGTTTGGTGTGACTCTCTTCTTTAACCTCACCACCTCAGTGGGGACAGAACAGGAGCGCAGGACGGTTTGGTGTGACTCTCTTCTTTAACCTCACCACCTCAGTGGGGACAGAACAGGAGCGCGGGACGGTTTGGTGTGCCTCTCTTCTTTAACCTCACCACCTCAGTGGGGACAGAACAGAACAGGAGCGCAGGACGGTTTGGTGTGACTCTCTTCTTTAACCTCACCACCTCAGTGGGGACAGAACAGGAGCGCAGGACGGTTTGGTGTGACTCTCTTCTTTAACCTCACCACCTCAGTGGGGACAGAACAGAACAGGAGCGCAGGACGGTTTGGTGTGCCTCTCTTCTTTAACCTCACCACCTCAGTGGGGACAGAACAGGAGCGCAGGACGGTTTGGTGTGCCTCTCTTCTTTAACCTCACCTCCTCAGTGGAGACAGAACAGGAGCGCAGGACGGTTTGGTGTGACTCTCTTCTTTAACCTCACCACCTCAGTGGGGACAGAACAGGAGCGCGGGACGGTTTGGTGTGACTCTCTTCTTTAACCTCACCACCTCAGTGGGGACAGAACAGGAGCGTGGGACGGTTTGGTGTGACTCTCTTCTTTAACCACACCACCTCAGTGGGGACAGAACAGGAGCGCAGGACGGTTTGGTGTGGCTCTCTTCTTTAACCTCACCACCTCAGTGGGGACAGAACAGGAGCGCAGGACGGTTTGGTGTGGCTCTCTTCTTTAACCTCACCACCTCAGTGGGGACAGAACAGGAGCGCAGGACGGTTTGGTGTGACTCTCTTCTTTAACCTCACCACCTCAGTGGGGACAGAACAGGAGCGCGGGACGGTTTGGTGTGACTCTCTTCTTTAACCTCACCACCTCAGTGGGGACAGAACAGGAGCGCGGGACGGTTTGGTGTGACTCTTCTTTAACCACACCACCTCAGTGGGGACAGAACAGGAGCGCAGGACGGTTTGGTGTGACTCTCTTCTTTAACCTCACCACCTCAGTGGGGACAGAACAGGAGCGCAGGACGGTTTGGTGTGACTCTCTCCTTTAACCTCACCACCTCAGTGGGGACAGAACAGGAGCGTGGGACGGTTTGGTGTGACTCTCTTCTTTAACCTCACCACCTCAGTGGGGACAGAACAGGAGCGCGGGACGGTTTGGTGTGACTCTCTTCTTTAACCTCACCACCTCAGTGGGGACAGAACAGGAGCGCGGGACGGTTTGGTGTGACTCTCTTCTTTAACCTCACCACCTCAGTGGGGACAGAACAGGAGCGCAGGACGGTTTGGTGTGACTCTCTTCTTTAACCTCACCACCTCAGTGGGGACAGAACAGGAGCGCGGGACGGTTTGGTGTGACTCTCTTCTTTAACCTCACCACCTCAGTGGGGACAGAACAGGAGCGCAGGACGGTTTGGTGTGACTCTCTTCTTTAACCTCACCACCTCAGTGGGGACAGAACAGGAGCGCGGGACGGTTTGGTGTGACTCTCTTCTTTAACCTCACCACCTCAGTGGGGACAGAACAGGAGCGCGGGACGGTTTGGTGTGACTCTCTTCCTGTCCTTGTCCTGTGTTACCCATTACACCGGACAGGACATGATGTCACATGTAAGCCAGGCCAATCTATAACGTGATCCAGTGTCAGGGACGTGCAGAGAATGTTAGAGAGGCAGGGGCTGAAATATCTAAAAGGGCCTTTTGGTGAAAATATTGAAACTATCAGTCCTCCGACGCGCTGTGAGCTTGGAGGTTGGCTATTTTCAGTACTTGATACCACACTAAAACTAAGCATAAAAAAGTGCGCTACAGCATGGATTTCTACACAAAGGGCAATTATTTCAACATAAGATGCTGCATTCAAGTTCAGGAGAGTTTGGAAAAGGCAATTCTTTTGAATGCCGCCTTCAGGCAGGGGTTGACACTAAGGTCTCAGAGGCACAAGTACTTGCCCAAAGGTCATGCCCACTTGCCCGAAAAGTAAATTGTCCATTATGAAAGGTAAGATTTGAATTACCGCTCAATTTAACACTGTTTGATAAACAAGTCATACTGTACCTCAATACTTACAAATCCAAATACCTACATACTGTAGCTATGATTGAAAATGTCTTTGGTTTCACACTTGCTATTTTACATTTTTAAGTGTAGCAACAGTAAAAACAGTAATCAGTGCTCTTATTTTACATTCCACAGACCAGAAGACAGAGCGTTCTGGCCACGTTCAGGTGTTTAGACAGATATGTTGTGTTTATAGACGGTTGCGTCCGCTCTCAAATAGCACTTGCCTGGTCAGGCAACCTGAAAGCTATAACTTCACCTGCCCTGAAAGCTTTATTTACCTGCCGGGGGGCAGGTGGGCAAGCCTCAGTGTCAATGCCTGCCTTCAAGTATGGCATGGAAAGTTGGGCATTTGCATTGAAATGTGAAAACTGCATTCATGGTCTTGAGAGGGCACTTTTTACAGACGGGGGAAAAGGGCAGGGGCTCAAGCCCCCTTTCATGTCTATGTGTGCACGTGCTGATTGATGATTGGTCAGTAGGTCCCGTGCGTCCCGTGCACCCTGCGGTCTGGTGCAGGCATCCCAACTGGCACGGGTGCTTTGAGAACAGAGGAAGTGAGGTGGCATTGTGTGAGGGTGAGGTCATGCTATTAACTGCCTGTGTGATCCGAGCTGCCCGGCTCCTCCTGACTGGCATGATAAATGTTGTTGTGCTGCTCTGACGCCGCGGTGTAACGTAACCCAGTACATTTACTAGATTACTGTACTTAAAGTATAGATGTACCGGTAGTTTTCACTCGAGGGTTTTTGTAATTTATATGCATATACTCTACTACAACTCCAGAGGCAAAATAGCCTGGCCCTATGTTATACCTTTTTCTCCAACTACAATTAGTTGCTTTTGTTAGCCTACGAAGCCTAGTAAGTTTCTTGAGTATTATTCAAAACACATGCTACATTAACCACTTAAGCCCTATTATATACTTCAACTTTTCAAAAATAGCTGACTTGAGCTTGTAAATCTGCTATAAAAAATACATTAGAAAAAAAAAAAAAAAAAAACATTTGAGTACTTTAACTTTGGTAATATAAATATGTTTTGGTGCCAATAATTAATATTTATCAGTTTTACTTTCATTTAAGTACAATTTTGAATACAGGTCTTTTTAGCAGACTTGTAACAGCGTTTTTTTCACGTATAGTTGTATGGTTCTTTTACTGGATTACTTTGTTGCCTTGCATGATGGATTGTCATGGGGTGTGACGGGGTCATCTTCTCCCTGCATGGCACCTGGCCCAGCCAGCAGGATAAACCTCTTCAAGTTGCAGCCGCCGTGCTTTGACTAATTGTCTGTCTGTCTGTCTGTCTGTCTGTCTGTCTGTCTGTCTGTAACCAAACAGACCCTTATACTGTAGATCAGGGTTCCCCAATTATTTTTTCCCAAGGGCCGAATTATGTCTATAGGGTACCAAGCCGAGGGCCACAGCATTGCAGGGGGCGACAGCATTACTCGAGCTACTGCGACAGTTCAGATATCGTCGTTGTCGGGTGAAAATCTTGTATGTCCAAAACCATTCGTTTTGCATTTATCATTTAAAAAATGATTTAAACTAGTGAAAACAGCCGATCTACAAGCGCACAACGAGGCGTTGTGTGCTTGTAGATCTGCTGTTTTCACTAGAAAAAAGAACGTACAAATTTGGAGATACGAGATTTCCACCCGACAACAACGATATACTAGTGTTGTTGCTGCTCTTATAGCACCAATATTACTGGGGTTGGTGTGGGCCAGACAGTAGCCCCCCGTGGGCCGCCTATTGGGGAACCCAGCTGTAGATCTTTAGGACTTGAGAGTGTAAAATGAAACCATTTGGTTCAATGTTACACTCTTAAGGGTTAACATTATTGTTAAGCATGCTTAATTTACAAGAAGTCTACACAATGAGAGAATGTATAAGAATGTGTATTTTGATCCACGTTTGCATGTTTTATCTCTCCTATGGTACCAACATCAATACAGCACGGAATTTTAGACAATCTTATGCAACGACAACAAAACATTCTACTGTTTTCTCTGAGAGGCTTTAGGGCTCTATTTTGATTGTCTTAAGTACCAGCTCTTATGCCTTAACTTAAAGGCCTGTCCATACTGCCGGTTCTACTACAAAATGACATCACTCGCATCTTCTGAAAAGCATTAACCCGAATTAGAGTTCAGAAAGCTGTGCGTCGGAAAGTCGGAACTCTCCTACAAAAAGTTTTGTGGTCGGAGACAGTATTGACAGGCCTTTAAGTTAAGGCATAACAGCTGGTACTTAAGACAATCAAAATAAAGCCCTTTATCTCATCATATGGTGGTCCGTGGCTCAAATGCTGAATAAATAATGGACCTTGATATGAAAAAGCTTTGAAAAGCACTGTTGTAGAGTATAGACAGTCAGAGAGAGTCAGAGAGAGTGAGGGAGAGATCCGGGTGTCCTGTTGTGCTGTGGTGTTGCTGCGAACCATGTGTTCCGATTCTGAGGACATTTCCACCTGCCCTTCACTGGGTTCTGATGCTCTGACACCTCACACACACACACACACACACACACACACACACACACACACACACACACACACACACACACACACACACACACACACACACACCTACAGGGTCATTAAACATATATTCCTGAGAGAGAGAGAGAGAGAGAGAGAGGGAGAGAGAGAGAGAGAGAGAGAGAGAGAGAGAGAGAGAGAGAGAGGGAGTCAGTTCACTGACTGCGGCGCGTTTCAATGAAGGTTATTTTATCATCATCGCTGCTGCTTGACAATGGGCTTTGTTTGTGAGGTGTGCAGTGAGCCGCAGTGCGTGCGTGCGTGCGTGCGTGCACGTGTGAGCATGAGCACCTGACAGTGTTATGAGAAGTGTTGCCAGGTGTGCTTATTTTAAGTGACTTTGGGCTTGTTTTAAAGTTGCTTGTAGATTTTGGTTGCGGTTTTTTTAAGGCTTCTAAAGTGTAGCTGCTTATTTGGGCTTGCTTCCTAAATGCTGTTTGATGGGATAGTTCAACCCCAAAATGACTTGTTTTTTCCTATTGATTATTCACCCCATGGAGTCTAGAATTCATGGATATTCTTTTGTTTTTGTCACATTTCTAAGCCAATAATTGGAGGAGGCGCTTTGTGTCTCCATAGGGAACAAAGCAGGCTCTTTGTGTCTCCATAGGGAACAAAGCAGGCTCTTTGTGTCTCCATAGGGAACAAAGCAGGCTCTTTGTGTCTCCATAGGGAACAAAGCAGGCTCTTTGTGTCTCCATAGGGAACAAAGCAGGCTCTTTGTGTCTCCATAGGGAACCACTGCTGGTCATCAAATTATTGGTTTAGGAATGCAACAAAAACAACAAAATATCCATGAATTCAAGTCTCCATGTGGTGAGTAATTGATAAAAAATAAATCATATTGTGAACCTATAGTCTCGTGATTTGCATCCTATCGTGAGTTGAGTAATGCCTGGCCTACACATACATACACAATGCATATACTGTATACATATACTGTACACAATCTACAAATGAATTAAAGGATGTGTCTTGGTCAATGTTAATTAAAAATAGTTCATGTTTATATTCTCTGAGTTAAAGGAGCTATAGTCAACTTTTTCTTGAAAAACGGATGCTAAAATAAAAATAATGTTTCGAAAATATTTTATAAAAAAAATAAGCTTCATATATGTGTTTCTATTCAAAAATGACCACAAAAAGCGTAAAATAATGATAAAATAATCATTTTGGCCATTGTCAGACTGACACTTTGTTTACATTCTAGTCTATAGACTAGGATGTAAACAAAGTGTCGGCCCTACAATGAAAAGGTTGACTATAGCTCCTTTAAATGATCACTGCAGGGTTTGTGTTTTGTTGTCAGTTGTAGAATGAAACTCCTCCATAAATAAGTAAGCGGCTGATTCCTTTGGAATGGACTCTATTTGACAACAGTGCTGGATGCATGGCCTCTCCTCTCCTCTGTCATGACAGCTGATGTCCTCCGTCCGCGGCTGCCTGGGGCCACACGAGCCAGCGTGTCACCTGTAACGTGACACTGTTTGTGGGATATACCCTTGTAAATCCCCACAGCTAGAGAAAAGAGACATGGAGACCGCTGGACACAGCATTCTAAAGGCTACAGCCATCTCTCTATAGACAGCACAATGACTGTACACTATGTAAAAAACATCAACAAAACACTGCATGTGTTTCCAGGATTTAACTCTGGTAAATTCTAAAAGGCAGCCTTACAGTATGTTAGTGGTTTTGAGGGACAGTAACTTCACTCGACTACTCCAAGTAGTACAAATTAAAATGCACTAAAAAATGCATTAAAATGTTAGTAGATACCAGCAGTGCATGTTCCATCTGTATGTACTCAATGTTTGAAAAGTAAGTGAAACAGTCCATGTTTATAACCACTGGTCAGAGCGATGGTCACAGGAGCTATAAGGCTGTGTGATGATGTGTTAAACACTGCTGTAGTGCCTCACATGTGTGCAGTTTTTGACTATAATACTCTCATGCTAGACCCACTGGGAACCCTGACTGGCAGCACAGCAGTTTAAGGTTACAAAAGAAAAAAAAGTTACAAAGAAATAGGAAAAATAAAAAGAGTACTGTAGTCCAAAGAGCAAGCACAAAAAAGGAGAATATATACATAAAGTGACCACGAAACATGCAACGATCATAAGTGACACGTCACACACACAAAAAAAGCTATACTCAAAGCACAACTTAACAGACAGTGCCAAACAAAAAGGTGCACATAACAGTCAATGCTAGTCAATGCAACACAAGTATCACACTGCCATATCAACACAGCAATAGTACACAGTACAACCAACACAGCCCAATAGTGCAGGGCCAGAAAATAAGTGACCAAAGTCAGTGCAAATAAATCAAGAATATACTATATACTTTTTTCCCTCTTTTTTAAGCAATAAAGGGAGCCACAGCAAGACGCCACAGCAACCCTCTCAGGGAAAAGTACGTTAGGGGTCAGAGTCGGTACAACTTTTTGTTCCAGTAGTGCAAGGTAACAGTTGTCCTAGGTTATCCTATTAGGCCTTGGCAAGCGTCCGCTATGAGTCTCGTTGTATTGCTTGAGAGCGACCGGCACGAAGGACTTTCCAAGTCTCTCGCATCTCCGTGCTGGGTAGCCTACTTCTATGTGGCCCTACTTCTGCAAATACACATACAGTATGCAGACGCACACGCGCACATTTGTTTAACTTACTACCAGGTGAGAACATTGTTTAAGCCCTATATGGGTTTCCTTTCTCACCTGCACTTTTTCTGTGTCTTTTAATAATTGTTAGTACCTTTTGTTGCTGTTTGTATTGGGGCGAATACATGACAAAACAAAAGATAAAACAAAAACAAAGCAGCTTCAGCCAACGTGTAACAGAATAATTAAATCAACAAAATGGACTATTTAGGTCAAACTACGGACCCCTTCGGGGACTCTTTGGGACCCTTTGGGGGTCCATTTGTACACTCACAAAGTTAAAGGACAACAAGGGTTCATATTTCATATTTTAGATTTTAATTAGAGAATAGAAAAAGTGTGTGTTAAAATGTTTTCATTTTGCTTCGTTCTATTGTTTTATCGCGTTTACCGTGCTAAAATGTGGGGCATGCGTACGCATGGGGGCATGCATACAAGTGGCTAAATATGTCTTTATAGACACAATAAGCCAGAAGTATCTTGGGAAGCGTTGTATCTTGGGAATGGGCTTATTCTGTGTAAAATGACTTGTACGCATTCCCCCAACCACTGAAATAAGAATCTCTAAAACAATAGAAAGAAGTAAATGAAATAATTTTAACACTCATCTTTTATATTTTTATTTAATTACAACCTAGAATACCCTTGTTGTAAAAAACTAAAGTTGTCCTTTAAATGAAAGCTCCTTTCTGGCACCTGCTGTGTGTGTGCGCTGGCCCGGCGCACAAAGGCGACAACAACAACCAACAACAGCAGCAGCAGCAGCAGCCGTGAGTCTCTATAGTATGGGTGGCCTGTCACACGTGCATGCCAGCTGGCCAGTGTGCGTGGGCACGCACCCCTTCAGGGTGCCCTGCAGGTATAAGTGCAACTCTGACACCATGTCAACCAAGGTACACAGTGGATAAAGAACACCTCGGGTGAACAATCATTGTTTAAAAAGTGTGATTTGAGCCTTGATGGCTCTGCTATTCAGGGGTCTCTATAGCACAGGGGTGGGCATGCGTGCAACTTTGATGATGGAGAGGGCCACTATATTTTCACACTCACTCCAGAGGGCCACAATGCATATACACTACAGTCAGAAATAGCAAATAATTAGATCTTTTTTAATTGGAATCCTGAAAATGTATATTTGTATTTATTTTCAAATGCATCTCTATCTTCTTATGTTAACTTAAAGTTTATGAACTTAAATACAAATACATTGGACATAAAACAAAAGACTAGAACTAGTCATTAAGCTACTAATACAGACTGAAGTAATTAAAGCAAGAGGAGTATCCATCGCGCCTCTAGCCTAGTTCAGGCCGGTCCGGTGCATCTCAGAAATAGGACTTGAATGTGTAGAAGGAGCGTACTGGAGCAAACACGGACTTTTAGAGCCTTTTTATTAGTACAGGGTACAAGTCACTCTTGCCTGTACCCTGTACTAATAAAAAGGCTCTAAAAGTTTGCTCCAGTATGCTCCTTCTGAAGTAATTAAAGCTGGGCATGTTTGTTTAGAATTGTAACAGTTGAAATCGATAATATATCAGTATAATTAAGTGAAGGTGAGGGCTGCATGTGGCCCCCCGGCCGCCACTTGCCCATGTATGGTAATAGCAGATCGACAAACTCAAAACAAGTCGCTTCGCAACGGGTTTTCGAGCTTGTAGATCTGCTACTTTTGATGCTTTTGTGTGACGCTGTAGTGGCTATGATCAAGTAGGGCGATAATTTACGAAAAAAACACAAAATATGGTAATAAGATGTTTCACCAAGGATACACTTATAGTTGACCAGAGACCCCCAGGGGTCTAGATAGGCTACTAGAACTCCTCCTTGTCCCCCTCTACACCAAATATGCACCAGGGGTCTTCGACAGGGGGTCCGGGACCCCTAGGGGGTCCTCAGAGTTACTACAGGGGGTCCTCTAAATCTTTGAGCGATAGAAAGTTTTTTTTCTCCTTTTTTATATTAACCACTTGAACCCTATATAGTGTCCATATTCTGAGAACTTTAACCAAAAATAGCAGATGTACAAGCTCACACCGCCTCGCAGTGCGAGGCATTGTGAGCTTGTAGATCGGCTATTTTCGGCAAAGAGCTTTGGTGTAGAGAGGGGGAAAAGAGCAGACTAAGTGAAATGTCAAGTTTTATAAGTATTGACGGTTCAAGTGGTTAAATAGGCCTATTTGAAAACACAAATTGACATGCATCCAAAATACACAGATGATTGTGCTGTCAAACGATGAAACTATATGGAATCTAGAAAAGGTTGTGGGGGTCCCTGCTTCATCTCTCTCTCAGCTAAGGGGTCCTTGGACTGAAAACGTTGAAGACCCCTGATGTACACCGAACACATCCTTTCTGAGCTCACAATAGCAAGTGAATGTGAGCTTCTAGAGCTGGTATTTTTGCCGTGAGTTATATCAGATGCATGTTCATGAAAGAAATGTTTTTTGTATGTGTAAAGCCCAGGATTCTAACCTGGGTCTCCCGCGTTAAAGTCCAACATCTTAACTATCAGACCAAAGGGATGCCCCTGCATGTGGACTGAGGGAGATACTAGACCAGGGGTCTTCAACAGGGCGGTCCGGGACCCCTAGGGGGTCCTCAGAGTTACTACAGGGGGTCCTCCAAGTCTTTGTGTGATAGAAACGTTTTTTCTCCTTTTTTATATTAACCGCTTGAAACTTTAGCCAAAAATAGCAGATCTACAAGCTCACAATGCCTCGCAGTGTGAGCTTGTAGCGCCATGAGTAGCTTGTAGCTCACAATGAAATTTTCAGCAAAGAGGTTTGGTGTAGAGGAGAAAAAGAGCAGACTAAGTACAGAGGGAAAGGTCAAGTTGCTGGAGTTTTGACAGTTCAAGTGGTTAAATATCTGAAAACACAAATTGACACAAATCTGAAATACACTGATGATTGTGCTGTCAAACGATTAAACTACAGTACATGGACTATGAAAAGGTTGTGGGGGTCCCTGCTTCAATTCTCTCTCAACTAAGGGGTCCTTGGCCTGAAAACATTGAAGACCCCTGTACTAGACTTTTGATGCCATCAGGCAGAGGCATTGAGTCACTCTGCTATTATTGTACATATTATGCTCATGTTTCTTACAAAATAAACGATATATGTCCATCAAACAAAACTTATTCTCAGTATTCAAATTATTCAAATTATTCAACCTCAAAGTATTCGAATAGTCGAATATTCGACAGGACTGGCCAAACTGTCAAATATTAAGTAAGCAAGAGGCGGACATTGTGAAAATAGCCGATCGACATGCTCACAACGCCTCGCAACGCGAGGCGTTGTGAGCATGTAGATCTGCTATTTTCACAATATTTATCTGTGGAACCGAGTCACATTAAATGTAATACCTACAATTCCAAGTGCTTGTCAGGGTGGGGGTCCCCTGTTCAAATATGTTTATTTTGGGGGTCACGGCCTAAGGTTTGAGAAGCCCTAGTATAGAGCATTAACAAATTCATCCACCAGGGGCATTGACAACTCATTCTTATGACTTACTATCTAAGTTTTATAAACTATATATTTTTTAAAGAGAAAACAATAAAAAATAAATAAAAATAATAATAAACAAATATTCGACTTCGGTGAACAACGTCGAATAGTGACTTTGATATTCGAATATTCGAATATTCGAATAATAGGCCCTATGCACAGCAGCCATTTTGGAGAGAAGTTGGATGGTCTTCTCACTTCCTTCAAAGGTGTTACCAATGATACCAATGAAGGCTCTGTTCCATTTCATGTTGTACAGTGGTTCTCAAACCTTTTACGCCTGCATTTGGTTCCATTTGAACACTCTCAGAGTAACACCTTTTAAGGGGTCATTTGAAACCCCCAAGGAAGCACGAGGGACCCTGGGCCACACTTTGAGACCCACTGGTGTAGCAGAGTGTTTCTAGTGAGCCCAACATGCACAATATCAGCACCCTGACTCTGTTTGAGCAGAATGGAACAGAGCCTTCATTAGTATTATTGGTAACACCTCTGAAGGAAGTGAGAAGACCATCCATCTTCTAGCCAAAATGGCTTCTGTGCATAGAGCCTTTTCTCAGTAGTTTTTCCGCCTCAGTTCCGCGCGCCGTCACCATTAGGCCTAGCAGCGTGGTTGTCTTTCATTAGTGGATAAAAGGCCTCACGGACGGCGTCTCAGGTTTACAGACTCCTTCACGTCCGCTTTCCTGGAAGGTTCCCTCACTGAACTTGGCCTCCAGCAGCAGAGAGAGAGAGAGAGAAAGAGAAGAGAAACCCTATCATTGGCTCTGGACGCGGGTCAGCGTGCAAAACAAAACACACAGTGCTCTCCATCATGGACACCGGATGGATGAAGCCACGGTGCAATGCAACCTGCTGCTCGCTGATGTCATGATGTCACCGCTCTGCCGCCCGTGGCTATACGGTTACCGCCGGCCGATCATTTATTTATTCATTTACATTTGCTAATTTTCTTTTACAAGGGAGAGAGGGAGAGAGACTCTAGTTAGTAGTCTACATTGTTCTATCTGGATATGGCTGTCTGAGGTGACAGGCCTGTCCGTCTCTCATTTGTCTCAGCTTGTACAGTGACCTGTCCGGACAAGGGCTATTAGCAGTGTTGGAAAGTAACTAAGTACATTTTCTAAAGTACTGTAGGCCTATACTTACAGTAAGTACAATTTTGCAAGTGTGCATATGTGTAACGGCTTTGCTTCGGATCCGGTTCTCCCGTGTGAAAGTCCAATATCTTAACCACTATACTGAAGAGACATCTCTTTGGTTCGGGGGAAGATACTAGACTTTTGACGCTTCAGGGTGCCAGCCAGTCGAGCCAGACAGACAGATACAACGGGTATTGCACAACTGGACATCGATGGTGACTATTCTGCCCAACGGGCAGCGGTCTGGGTTCTCCAACATTACTTCTGAGACTCCTATATTCAATCCCTCATCGATCGCACACCCCCGGGCACAGGACTAGTTTAGTTTAATTATGACAACACATGAAAATTAAACATTTCCAATGAATTTTGTCAGGAAATTGTAATCAGAGCAATAATCCCACCTATCAACCAGATTCCCATCCCTGACCCTGTCAGAGTTTGAATAAAAATGTATGTGCAAGATTTAACGTGCATCACAGAAGTGAGGTGAAAATCCTCTCTCTCTCTCTTTCACACACACACTTACAGTATGTCAGAGTGCCAGCCTCCCCTGTGCCAATGTTGGTACCTGTGCCTAAGGTTGCCCTACCCCTGCTGTGGATTAACCCATAGGGCAGTGCAACAGGTGGCCCGTGGACCAGAACTGGCCCACCAGCGATAATATCTGGCCAGGCAAATTATTTTGTAAATCATTTACAATACAGTCTGCAGGTGGAACAAATAATTAAAATGGTCATTCTTTGGATGTTATGTTTTCACTGTCTTGAGACTTTTGGATGGAAAACTTAAAAAATAACCAAAAATAACCAAAGCTCAGTTTCATAATGCCTTAAATACTACATTGTTTCTCTCCGTTCTAAGAGACCTTGAACCATGAAAGAGTTCTTGTTTGAAAAAAGAGTATGACTCTCTGTCTCCGGATGAAATGTTCTATTGAAACCTTTTGAAGAACTAAGAATTTTAGTTCATATCCTCCAAATGCCACATTCAAGGATGGGGCCGGCACAAAAAGGATTACAGAAGGTGTGTGTGTGTGTGTGTGTGTGTGTGTGTGTGTGTGTGTGTGTGTGTGTGTGTGTGTGTGTGTGTGTGTGTGTGTGTGTGTGTGTGTGTGTGTGTGTGTGTGTGTGTGTGTGTGTGTGTGTGTGTGTGTGTGTGTGTGTGTGTGTGTGTGTGTGGTGCACCTGTACAGTGACAATTGATTCCTTGTGCATTTCTAGCCATTGTTAGACCAGACACACACATCTTTATATATTAACTTTAATAACAATGGATATAAGGTTGTTTGTTTCAAGCTCCTGGTCCTAAATTGTCCATTGTGTTCTGGCCCACCATCTAATGGCTTAGCCTTAGCTTAGAAGAATATTGACCTAGACCAAAGCTTTTCTACAGTCTATCCAAGAGTTTCACTTGCTAGGTCTATGTTTAAGTATAGGCCAATATCTCCTCTCACTGAACAACTGAAAAGTTGAAGTTAAAGGAAACACCAACAAAAAGCAATAGAGTGACGATAAATGCCTCCAAATGATAAATGCCTCCAAATGATTTTGCAGTCTTGTCTGTCCAATGTACACTGGCCAGCAGTCAATGGGCTTTGTCGCCATCTGGTGGTCACACAGGGTAGCTGCAGGTGTAGCAGAGTGCCTCCAGACCAAAAAGGCCTTCTAGCTGTTATCTCCCTACAGCCAATGGGAGATTCCCTCTTGTTTTGTCGTCCTAAAGGACAAAGAGAAGTAAATGCAACCAACACCAGACATTCGAAACTGTGTCTTCCAAGTGGGAACTGGGAAGCCAAGATTCTATACCTCTCATGCTCACAACGCCTCGTGTTGCGAGGCGTTGTGTGCATGTAGACCGGCTATTTTCACAATTTCTGCCACTAATATTTGACATTTTTGCCAATGTTTAACCAGAGGTACTAAAAAGGTCTTAAAAGTCCTTAAATTGTCACTTTAGACATGTGCAGATAACCCTCTACAAACCTAAACCTTATGTTGGTTTGTTTACTGTTGAGTGAGAAAACAATGTTTCACATTAAACCAATCATCTGGGGACCCCCCAAAATAATTTGGGGACCCCCCTGAGAACCACTGTACTATATGACACTATGGCACATTAGGAGTCCTACTAGTACTAGTGGTTCTCAAATGTTTTATTTGCAAGGACCTCCATAACACTGAGTGTTACAGACCTGTTATGGTCATTCAGTGCTATCTCTTTGTGTTTCTGGTAATACTACTTACTTACTTATCCTCTTCGTCCCGGTTGGGGCATAAGACCGCAATCATACACTGCCACTGAACCCTGTCTCGTGCTTTGGCCTGTGCTTCGTCCCAGGAAAGACCCGGTTCCCTCAGCTCTGTCATCACTGTCCTTCGCCAGGTGTTCTTTGGTCTGCCTCTCTTTCTTTTCCCAATTGGGGTCCATCTCAAGGCAACTTTGGGTAACCTTTCATTGGGCATCCCTTATCCCTAACATATGACCGAGCCATCTTAACCTGCGTTTCCTAATCTCAAGGGACATATGCAAGCTGCCCGTCTTCTTGTAAAGTTCCTCATTTGAGATCTTACTTGGCCAAAAGATGTTGCAAATTTTATGGTAATATCTGGTAATACTGATGTCTTCTAATTTTCATGTCTGTGGCAAAACGTTTATTTTGACAAAATGTCCACCAGCCAGCATCGTGATGCTTTAGGGGGGGCAGCAGCTCCCCAATGCTTTTACTTCTACATCTTAGAAATGTGCTTGTAGGTCTTTTTTATACATTTTGAAATGACAAATTCTACATAATGAGTTCATTATACCTTTGGTAGGCCTGCTTTAAGTGCACTTTGATGGCAACTTTTACATGGGCATTTTCATTCATTTCATTGTGGTATTTTAACAATAAGTAAACTTTTGTTGCAAACTTTTGTTCTTCTGAGTATGACATCTACATGGGGGGAAGAAAACTCCAACAAAACCGGTCCATAGCAAAAGAATATTTATTCTTTTTTGTATATCATCTGTTCCTGGAAAGTGCATGTTATATTTTCTTTTTACAGTATAAGCAAAAGTCATATTTTAAGACATGAACACAGCTATTCACAATCATCATCATCATATTGACGGTGGGTGTGTTGCATAGGAGGAGGGTATGTGTATGTGTTTGTATAAAAATCATTTCATATTCAGATGAAATTCGGAGGTCATGACGTGAGCAGAGTGTTGTTCCATCAGAGCAGGTCTAGGGGGCGCTGTTTATGCCTTCACCATCGCAGAGAACTCTGCAAAACAAACAAAACACATCAATGATCAGTCATAACATCTTTGGCAACGCTAAAGCAGTGGTTATGAAACATTTTCATGTCATGGACCCCCCAATATATATATATAGGCCGTGGACCACTATTTAAACAGATTTGTTTCCAGGTGGTCTACCCTACCGAGGGTCTATGGAGGCCCCCCAGGCCCGGTGGCACAAGGGGGGTGGCTGGGGCCGAGCCCCCCATCACGCAGACCCCGAAAAGGTCTAGTAGGCCCATCTCCCCCAGTCCATACTCCATACAGAATTACAGATACCCCGTTGGTCTAGCGGTTAAGATGTTGAACTACTACGCAAGTCTGAATCTTTGGCGTTATTTGGACCATTTCATTTAATGTCAAATAAAAGAGTTGGCTGAATAGCAGCTGTAAAAGTATCTTGTTACTGGTTCCAACTCCTCTCCTCCACAATTGCTCAGTTCTCCTCTTTCTTTTTAATATTGTTACAGGTTCCATTTGAAGAACCCATGTTGTTTTGTGCTAGTTGTCTTGTCTTCTGAAATTGATAGATTTATAATTATATGTTTCTGTTTGACTCAGCCAAGACATATTTTCATATATCAGAGTCCATATAGGACGGAACAATTAGAGACAGTACATTTGGGCGTCCATAACATGATGAGGTTTGCCACTCCCTCTCACTGCCAAGAACATGGATGAGAGAAAGAACTGTATGCCTACCATCAATGCCGATTTTGCCGTCTCCATCAGTGTCTCCGGCTTTGAGGAAGGTCTGGGTCTCAGCGTCTGTGAGTGCACGCGCACCTTTGCTGAAATTCTGCAGGAACAGCCTGGATAAACGAAAAACAACAAGAATGAATAGTTTAAACATGTATGCGAGCAGGGGTGTTGCACCCTGGGTACAAGGATTCACTGCGGGCCCCGCCATGAATGTCCTTCATATGGGGAGGGGGTTTAACACATTTAGACTGGGAATGCATTATTTATTACGCATTATTTTGAGCTTTAACTATTGAAAAATTGAAAAATTGTAAAGTCTGCAAGTCAAGTCTTTGAATATTTCAAATCCTTCTAAGATTTTTTGAAAAACCTATGTTTCTATGTCAGTGGTGCGCAAACCTTTTCATGTTAAGGACCCCCAAAATGATATGTGTTTGGCCAGTATCTCAAATATTTAGTTCCAGGGACCCCCAGAAGCAAAATTTGAGTTAAATGTTCGCTTAAAAAAATACATGTATGTATTCAAAGATTTGCACACATTTTCACAACTTAAAAAAAAATAGCAAGCTCAAGCTTGTATATCTGCTATTTTTCAATAGCTTAAGTATAACGAAATGCAGGCCCCTTCACCTTGGGCCCTAGTGACCCAGTCCCACTTTCCCCCCCTTGTGACGCCCCTGTATGCAAGTGAAACCAAGCAGTTGAGTTATGCGCAATTCCCATGTTACGCACATTACGCAGGACATTACGCATGGGATACATTGAGCATTTTGAACTGCACTGTAGCTTGCCAACAAGAACTGGTCTTCAAGCTTAATTCCCATGTTATAACATCAACTCCAGAAGAGTCGCTTTATTTTTACGCACTTTACGCACGACATTGCGCATGGCATAGCAGGGATGCTGTGCATATTTTTGAATACAGGTCACTTCGCCAAAATTCCAACTCGCCAAATCAACTTGCAAGGACAGCTCGCCAATGAGCAGGGTTGTCAACATTGGACTGTCAGTCCAGGAGAATCCAGGATATTTATTTTTAGGGGGTGTGCGCGGAAATTCCCCAACAGGGGTCTGGTGGTCCTCCCCCAAAACTTCTTAACAGATATATATTTTCCTGTGTTCTGTTGAATTTTGTGCATGTTTGATACTTTTATCAGGCTTGCTTTAGTAGCATGGGTACAATTTCAGCCTTAAAATGCCAAATGTAAGTGTACAGATTTGATGACTGAAGCAAAGTAAGACATCCTTAATAATGACTTATCATCTGGGGGTCCTCCCCCAGAAAATATTTAACATAGTAGATGTAATTGCCAATCATCCTGGCAAATCCAGGAGCATTGACAAGCCTGCCCAATGAGCGTGGACAATTTGGCGAGTTGGATTTTTGGCAAAGTGACCGGGTTACCATATTTTTAATCACACTGTTGCTTCCCGACAAGGATTGATCCTCAAGCCGACAGCCGACAGCTTGAAGATCAGCCCTTGCTGGCAAGCAGCACCGAGTGTAACAGTAACAGACTTAGGTAAATGGTGCGTTGTGTTTTATATTGTGCGTTTCGTCCACTTTTAAAAAGCGTGCATCAGACCTACTTGAGCTCATCCTCCTCAATAAAGCCGCTGGCGTCCTGGTCGATGATGGAGAAAGCTTTCTTCACATCAGCATCTGTCTTGCCCGCCAGACCCACGGCGGCGAAGAACTTCTTGTGACAGAACGAATCCGGGGCTGGAATAACGCACATGACGCACGGGTTACACAGCAGATAGAGATGGATTATTATGTCATAACAAGTAACAATAGCCTACAGCAGGGGTGTCGCACCAAATTCTGGGCCCCGGGTACAAGGATTCACTGTGGGGCCCCTGTGCTTTAACTATTGAAAAATAACAGATATACAAGCTCACAGCGCGACAGAGTGCCGCGCTGCGAGCTTGTAGATCTGCTATTTTTGAAAAATCATGAAAATCTTTGAATATTTCAAATCCTTCTGAGGTTTTTAGAAACATCTATGTTTCGATGTCAGTGGAGCTCAAACCTTTTCATGTGAAGGACCCCCAAAATGGTATGTATTTGGCCACGGACCCGCATCTCAAAATATTTAGTTCCAGGGACCCCCCAGAAGCAAAATTTGAGTTACAAATGTTCGCTTAAAAAATACATATATTCAAAGATTTGCACACATTCTCACGACTTTTCAAAAATAGCAGATCTACAAGCTTGTATATCTGCTATTTTTCAATAGCTAAAGTATAAAATAATTAAGGCCCTAGTAACTCAGTCCCACTTTCCTACCCCTTGTGACGCCCCTGGCCTACTGTACTGCGTGGTGCTTAAGCTAACATTATGTGATTTATCGTTTGGTAAATGAGGGATGAACTCAGGTTACCTTTGCATCCGTCCAGGGCTGCAGTGATGGCGGCATCAGTAAGTACACCGGCGAAGGCCATTTCGATCTAGGAAAATGATAAGGATAGGATAACTAAAAAAATACAAAAAATAAACACTTGGTAGGCTAAATTAATTAATTAGCCTATAGCCAAAGTGATGCACTAGGCTGCAGCCTAATTTGCACATGCACTTTGGAATCTTACAATTGCAAGCCCACTTAACATTATTCAGGGGTTGACACTAAGGTCTCAGAGGCACTTGCCCATCGGGCAAGTACAGGTCATGTTCTACTTGCCCGAAGGTAATGCCCACTTTCCCGAAAAGTAAATCGTCCATTATAAAATGATATAGGTACGATTTGAATTACAGCTCAATTTAACACGTATTTCTTTACTTTCTGGGGCTGTGCGATTAAATGTCATACCTCAATACCTCCAAATCCAAATACCAAATACTTTAGCTATGATTGAATATGTCTACTGTATGGTTTCACACTTGTTATTTTATATTTTTAAATGTAGCAACAGTAAAAACAGCACATTATAGGTAAATAGTGCTCTTATTTTACATTCCACAGACCAGAAGACACAGCGCACTGGCCACGTTCAGGTGTTTAGACAGATATCTCGTGTTGTGTACATTTGTGTCCCCTCTCAAATGAGCACTTGCCCCGTCGGGCAACCTGAAAGCCAACTTCACCTGCCCTGACGTTTTATTTACCTGCCGGGGGCAGGTGGGCAAGCCTTAGTGTCAATGCCTGATTATTTATCTCCATTTCATTATGATAAGATAATGAATCATCATCACCATCTATATGAACTTGGTCTGTTTAAGGCATACACTTCCAAAACAATTGCCTTCAAACATTCGTCTGTCATTCAATGTTATATGAGATAGGCCTACTTTAATGGTTTCCTGTGGAAATAAGCCTAGTCTTTTCATGGATCTCCTTTTAGTAGACCTTATACCAGTGAACTGTACCGTCATGAAACTATACCTTTTCCTATGCAAACTTCTAATAAAGTCTTCAATCAATCAATCAATCAATCAATTCATGAATCATTCTCGACTCGGGGCTTTTAATTGATTGATTAAAGAATTTATTAGAAGTTTGCAATAGAAAAAAAGTACAGTTTCATGACAGTACAAATCACTGGTACAAGGTCAACTAAAAGGAGATCCTAGAAAGCCGAGGCTTATTTCCACAGGAACCACACTTTAAGTAGGCCTATCTCATATAACATTGAAAGACAGACGGATAGAACATAGTACTTTATCTAGGATAATATCAGTATCAGGGCTTTTAAAATGTCGCCACGATGAAGTTTCCAACAAACCGATTGCATTTCAGAAGAAGAAGCCCACAAACAAATAAACGCGAATTAATCCACTTTACAGAGCTATGCGAGAACCGCGCAGCCGCCCTTAAGGCTCTTTTCCACCGGCAGCGATAACGATGACGATATCCATAAAATACCACAACCATCGTTGTTGATCCTAACGATATAGTTGTCGGCTATCGTCGGTGTTGGGTGGATGCTGCCGATCCACTTCAATTGAAAACTCATTTTTTTAAATCGTTATCGTCATCGTTATCGCTGCCGGTGGAAATGAGCCTTAAAGGCCCATTCCCACTGGGCCAGATAACAGATATCTGGAGATATTTCTCCAGATATTTTTCCATGCAAAGTGGATGGTAGATACAGATAAAAAAAAAGTCTACCACAGATATTTGCCACAGATACTTTTATCTGTGGCAAATATTTTTTGTATCTGTATCTACCATCCACTTTGCATGGAAAAATATCTGGAGAAATATCTCCAGATATCTCCCACTAAACAATTTGAACTAGAAGTATAAGTTTATACGTATAAAAAATGGTCTACCAGAGGTATAGATATGCAAGTTTTTTAGATGTCTAAACTTAGACTAGACGTCTAATATACGTCTAATAGACGTCTAAGTTTATACCTGGGTCTAAATTTAGACGTCTAATAGACGTCTATATTTAGACCTTACGGCCGGACGTCTATTAGAAGTCTAAATTTAGACCCAGGTATAAACTTAGACGTCTATTAGACGTATATTAGACGTCTAGTCTAAGTTTAGACGTCTAAAAAACTTGCAAATCTAGACCATTTTTATACGTATAAACTTAGACGTCTGGTATAAGTTTAGATGTATATTAGATGTCTAATATACCTCAAAATGTTTGCTGGGCTGTTATCTGGCCCAGTGGGAATGGGCCTTTAGGCCTATATTTGATATCGCATATCCTTGGTGTCCCATTGGAGAGGCTGAGACGGGGCACGCGTTCCCCATTCCCCAATCCCTGCAAGCGATGGGCCCGTCTATTGTGTGTTTCATTGATCCCCACTCAAAAATTAGACCTACATTCTTTTTTTCACAGTAGATATATAAAATTCTTATGAGTACCGTGATTAATGTTTCCGTCTCGAATTCGTACTTTAGGATAAAAACGAGCGTTCTAAACATTTCAATTTTAAGCAGGCAAATGTTCAGGGCTACTAACAGGCAGAATGGACATGGAGACACCGTCTCCATGACAACCAGGAAGTAAACAACTCGCAACGATCAAACGCTGCCTCTTAAATGACTTCAAATAAGCATAATATTTTTATTTTCCACACAATCTTGTGAAAGCTATACTTAATAGTTTATTCCTAACATTGTAGGACTACTTTTCTGTTGCAGATTACTACCGAAAATTCACGCTATTTTCAATGATTCAGTGGCAATGACAAACCGGTACGTTCTTGTCTTTTCACGCTAACAGTTGTTACGTGGATATATATTTATCATATGAAAGTGTATTTTACCCATGTGAAATGATTGTTAAAATAAAATGAACATTGCCAGTTTTTACCCATGTCAAATGATTGTTAAAATAAAATATTCATTGTCAGTTTTTACCCATGTCAAATGATTGTTTAAATAAAAAGTACATTGTCAGTTAAAGTGTTTGTCTCCTCTCTTAATATGTACATCATTAAAGCCACACATACATATACTGTTGCTGCATTGGACCACCAGAGGCCAGCATACTGTGCTTACCTCGGGCTTTCTTCACCTGTGCATTGTCCACATGTAACACACCCACCAAAACAAGATGTAAACATCCGACCCGGTGACCCAAACCTCGTGCCTGGAAAGATGAAGTGCTGTATGCATGTGGTAAAAGATGCTAAAAGCACTATAACACAATTTTCTTTAATAAGTTGGGAGAAATTCAAGGTATGTGCAAAGCAATGGCATAACCTCAACACAGCAGAAAGTGCCTTGGCAGAAAAAGCCATTTCAACTTTTAATATTAACAACGAAGATGTCCCTGTGCCAACCAATGTGGGATACCACAGAGAGTGCTACATGCGCTTTACAAACAAGGATCACATTCAAAGGGCACTAAAGAGGAAAGAAAAGGCCAATGAAGGTTTGTATAACATGCACTATACCTCACTACCATTCAAGTTATATTAAACATTCTGAATGTAATGCATAGTTTCATCATTAATGAAAAGTTGGACATTTACCAGGGGTAAAAAGCATAGATTTCAATATATATATATATATATATATATATATATCAGCCAGTAATCCAATCCAATTAAGCTATATTAACCATTATATATGTCCTGCATATAATTTCATAATGCAAAGCTGGACATTTACACAGGGTAAAAAGCATAGACTTCCACAGTGCAAAATATATCAGCCAGTATTTGACCAAATATAACAGTATCACAATAATTTCACATGGCATGTGTCATTAAGGCTGAGATAGTTTCTCCATCTAAGTGGATGTATTGTCCAGTCCATCTGCAATATGGTAGCATTCAACACATCTGTGCAAAGTGTGCATGAATGGTAGCTGGTTCCGTCTACATGAGCATCTCCGACTGCTGAACACAATGTGTTTCTTTGCATGGGCAAGAGGCAACCTTAGGCACGGGTGCCTACTAGTTTTCAAAAGGTTTAAGTCCACTCAAATCTATAAGACCAATTACATCCTGTACATCATTCTACATTCAATGTGATAACTCAGACTGAGGTGGGAGATATGTGGGTTATTGCTGAGTCTGATTATTACATCCTGAAAGAAAATATTACAAAAGGCAAGGTTATGTATAGCATATGGACAATCACAGTCAGTTGGAAATATGACATTATGATGTGGTGTCATAATTAAACTTAATGTTGATATGAAACACTGATTAAATTAAAACATGGCACTTCATCTAAAAAAAAAAAGGTTGCCAACCCTCCACTAGCATAACCTAAATGTTTCGAGGTTTCCTTAAAGTAGCATACCAATTTGATCTGGTTAATAGTCTCATAGCATTTGAACTGCAGATTTGAACCAGCAATGGGTGAACCTTAAACAGAGCAATCACAAAACCAAGAGCTTGGTTAAGTAAAACCATCCAATGAAGCCATATAAAATGGAAATGAACCATGACAACCTATACAGTGCTCTAAGGCTTAGGTGTTTGTTCTGCTCAAACACCGACTGGTCCGGTGGCTCTGGATCCTGGCTGGTCTTCTGCTTAAGTGTCACAGCCTGGGATACTCACCAACTCCAGAGCCTGAAACACAGACCATAGTCACTAAAGAATATACAGTACATCAAGTAATGTTTATAGAATGTCAATATCAGATGTTAGGACCAAAATGCCTTTTTATTATTAGTTTTGTTTGATATAAATGAATTGTGTGGCCTTGATGCTAATGTGTAACCACAGTGGGTGGCCCCAATATACCTCATAGGTGTGGCAGTAATACTCACCTTGACAATCACAGGGAGTGGTTACTTATACTTGGTAGTGGGTGATGAGCCCCAGGTGTGCCATGCAGGTTGGCTTCATGTCTGACCTATATTTTCTGAAAAACATTATTCAAAAATTAGCCTACAAAAACAAATACAGTATGTTGCTACATACTGTACATGTACTGTAATACACCAAAATGTGTTCCCAGCCTGAATGGATTAACATATCCCCTTCCCATTATTACCGTGTTTAGAAGACCCTGGACTCTTTGGGAGTCCAGGGTCATCAGATGACCCTGGACTCCCAAAGAGAGCTTCACACCTTCTTCCAGTTGGCTGCCTGATCTGCAAAAAGCAAAAATACTACGTTGAGTCACAGCAGAAAAAGGCTCTGTGAAAAACTCTCTCGCTGTGAAACACTAACTGCAGGTACAAAGCACTGACATTATTCTTGCTTCATATAATGTACAGTACAGTATATATGCTGCTATGCTTACTCACCTTATGTTTTACTTCACATCTGTGTTGTGACTAAGTTGATTATATTTCTGATTCAGGTAAACTACTTTTTGCTGCAGAGGAAAAGAAGGATGAGAGTCTGCTCATTCAGATTCGTGGAAGAGATCTGGTCGCTTCAGAGGCCATGTATCACTTAAGTTGCTACAGGCGTTATACACAATACCTGTACAATCCAAGAAGAGTTGCTGACAAGGAAAATCCAGAACTCAATCCCTACCAGGCAGGCTACAATGAGTTCTGCAAGACAGTGGTCGAGGAAAGGTTGCAGAGAGGCCGTGAAGTGTTAAGGCTTTCACGTCTAAATGAACTTTTTAAGAAGATTGTGAGAGAGAAGGAAGGACTAGACATTTCCTCTTACAAAGCATTCTCCTTGAAAGCTAGACTTAAGAATTCCCATCCATTTCTGAAGTTTCTCAGATCGGCAAATAATGACTTGGTTTTTGTTGAGGACTTAACAGCTGATGAAGTCATCCACGACGAAGCTAGACAGCCATCAGACAGTAGCGAAGATGAGGAAAGTGAAGATGAGGAAACTGAAGAATGCCAAACTGGGCCTCAGCATAGAGATGACCCTGCAATAACAGGTTTGTTTATTATATGCATATGTCATCATTATAGTTAACACACAGTATAGCAGACATGTGCACAACTTAATTTCAGTATATATCTGCTGCTATGCTTACTCACTGTATTGTTTTACTTCACATCAGATACTGTACATACTGTGTAAATATGTAGATACATGGTGTTGATATCTCTCCTCCACTTGTTTCTTCAGACACCAGACTGCTGTATCATGCAGCCCTGTCACTTAAGGAGATCATAGTGGCCCAGTGTCGAATCACTCCTAAACTAACATGGCCACCCACAGCACAAGACTTGAATATGGACACCGCCTTAAAAGTGGTACCAAATGAGTTGTACAATTTCGTTGCTTGGACAGCAGGTATGACTATGGAATTCACAACTGATGGTTTACGTGTTCATGTTAGTGTGGAGGAGAATCAGAAAATTGTGTCAACTTGCCAGGATGACATGAACCTCACGATGTGAGGACGCTGGCTCATGCCCAAGCATTCCTCCTTAGCCATGGCTATACGTCATATGACCGGATCAGCTCAGCTGATAGGAATCCTCCATGGTCTTGGGCACTGTTCCTCACACTCACAAGTCCTAGAACATGACACAGCTCTGGCAGAGCTGCAGTTGCTAAGAGGTGATACATACATCCCACAAAACATTACAGCTCAGGTCCAGGCTACACTTGTTTGGGACAACAATGACTTTGGAGAGGAAACGCTCTCTGGGAAGGGAACCACACACAATACAAATGGCATCATTATTCAAAGGCCCACTAACTGTGCTGTGTCCATTTCTGAGAGAGTACCTCTGCAAAGAACACGAAAGCGTTCTCTTGAGCCACCTCCTGTCCACATCGACACCTATATAAGACAGAAAAGGACTGGTCCAAAACCTTTTGGAGCCAACATTGATCTGGGACTTGAGAAATATATTCACACGCAGAAGACTGCACGGCGATTTGATAGTGCTTACTTTCTCATGAAGGTGCCAGAAGTCCACATGAAGGTCCTGTCTGGATGGACTGGTCATAACACTCTGCTACATAGAGGTATGATTCCCCCACAGTCTAACATAGGTTATTTGCCAGTCATTGACGCCAGTCCAACAGACCTAAACACAGTACACACTATCCTCACTCGTTCCATAGAAATAGCTGACAAACTGGCACTTAAAGAAATTGTGTTGGTAATGGATCAGGCTATATACTGTAAAGCACAAGAAATCCGTTGGATGAACACTACATTCAAGGATCAACTCGTTCTGAGAATGGGTGAGTTTCATACAGCTATGGCATACCTGTCTTGTATTGGGAGGCGCTTCAAGGATGCAGGATTTCAAGATGTCATTGTTGAGGCTGAAGTTGAAGTGATAGAGTGTCAGTTCATTGTGTCAATTCTGTTTATATAAGATGAGTCTATTCAAAGAAATGATTTTGCTAAGTGTGGCATGCCATTTTGCTCCATCAGTTTCATTCATTAATTGCACAGCAAATAAAGACCTGATTACTAATGGCTAACAGGGCATCATTGGTCATGCTGGGCTTTGGCAAGGAATGAAGGAGACCTTTTTTATCGCTTAATTGACCAAACCATGGTTGTTTTGAATCAAACAGTGGAGTCTTTCACCATATTTAGACAGGTGTGAGACTTTATTAAGCACTTTGTTTGTGAAATCTGAATGTTGATGTAGTTATAGGGGGCGAAATAAGTTATTCTGCCCGAACCCATGGGCTTTTATTACATGAGACTTTAGTACATCATGTGTCACTGCAAATAAGTGTAATTAATATACAGATTATATTAACCCATTTAGACCTAAGGCCGATTTAAAAAATGTAAAATAAATTAGGTTGCTATACTGTATGTATAGCAAATACTAATGTGACACAGAGAGCGTCCCGGCCTTAAAGGTAAAAGAATGTCTAGGTAGCACCATGTCTAAATGGGTTAATAGGGAGAACATAAGGAACAATAAGGAACTCCTTGAACAATATTCACATGCAACTGCAAAATATTACAAAACACATGACTAAAGTAAATTATCTTTACAGAACATCAAGCAACCTGCCTATGGCGGAAGAGGCTCAGCCGGGGGAAGCCAGAGGTCCAGTCTACAGCCAGAGATCAGACAGGCAGCCAGAAGACAGACAGCCAGAAGACAGACAGCCAGAGGTCCAGTCTACAGAGACCGTGTCGTCACAAAAGAGGACGCACACTGACGCACCAACATCCAGATCGAAGCCAAAGAGGTCTGCTGCTTCTGCCCCATCAGACCTTGACAATGCCATAATGGACTATCTCGGAAGTCGGAAACCAGAGCCAAAGCCAGAGGATGACCTGGACTCCTTTTTTAAGTCAGTAGCTACCTCCATGAGGTGTATGCCTGCTCATACAAGGTCTAACCTGAAATTTAAAATTTCACAGCTCGTCCACATGGCTGAACAGAGCATGATGGAACCTCAGCCACACACTTCCCACGCAACCTACTGGGACCGTGACATGAAGTACACTCTTCTGTCATAGGGGGACCCTATCGGGACCCTATCACAGAAGTGTGTGCTCAATGTCACGCCTCTTTCTCCCCCCCTGACCCCCCCCCCCCCCCCCCCGTCCCCCCGTCACGCCTCTTTCTCCCCCCCTGACCCCCCCCCCCCCCCACACACACACACACACACACACTAAGTTAAAAGCTGCTGGAAGCTGGCGTCTTTTTTGTTGTTGTATTTATTATTATTTTGTTCAAGGCCTTTGTGTGTGTCTCTCTCTCTCTCTCTCTCTCTCTCTCTCTCTCTCTCTCTCTCTCTCTCTCTCTCTCTCTCTCTCTCTCTCTCTCTCTCTCTCTGCGTGTGTGTGTGTGTGTGCTTTTTCTAAAGTGTTGGAAATGCCGCATTGAACTGCTTTGGTCAATAGAGCCATGTTTTAGAATCTTACACTAGTACAGTTACTACTTACAGGGTTTTAAGCGATTACTTGTGACTCTGTGTCCAACTCATGTTGTACAGTTCCATGTTTTAGAATCTAAACCACGGCTCTATCAGCCCAAGCAGTTCAACAGCAGTGAATGTTTGAGCTGTACAACCTGTAAAGCTGTACACCTCCTCCTCCTCTCCTCCTCCTGTGTGCTTGTTGTGGACAGAGGGGATGCAGCGCTCTGTGCTCCACTTAGTTGGAACGTCTAAAATCTGGGTTTCCCCCAAACAGGATCGCAATTTGTCACAAAAATAGACAATCTACAGGCATGCGATCGTCTATTTTCGCTATTTCTGAAATAGGGCTTAAGTCTGGGATCGGCAACCTTTTTGACATGAATGTTTTTATTTTGTTGACAGTCAGTGTGCCTTTTCAAATTCACGTTTAATTACGACACCACATCAGATTCTGATTGTCCATAAATACAACAACCATTTTTTTCTACTTCCACTTTTGAAATATTCACATCAGGACATTGTAGTGATCATTACACCTCCTTAACCAGAGTTCACCATTTGAATTCATGCATAGAATGATGTGCAGGATCCAATATGCATACAGATGTGAAGGACGTCATTTACATGACGTCATTTACCCCTCTCTCTCTCTCTCTCTCTCTCTCTCTCTCTCTCTCTCTCTCTCTCTCTCTCAGGGTGTACCATAGTCTGACATAGTATGATGGAAGTTGGCATCTGTGGTTTTTGTTTAGTTTTTAGGTCTTTGTGTGCCAGTTCAAGTTGTGGAACCACTATTCTACCTCTCAAAACTGTATAGTCCTTCCCTTTTGTGCCTTATATGCCTTAAATGCCTTTGGCTATAAGTAGTTTGGAAAAAGTGGTATCTTTCATTGTTGTAACATTTTATTTACAATATTCTCTCTCTCTCTCTGTACTTTCTACTAAGTTAAAATATGATGGTTGGCATCTAAGTTGGCATCTGTGGTTGTTGTTTTTGTTTCGTTTTTATGTTTTAGGTCTTTATGTGCCAGTGCAAGTTTTGGAATTGTTCTACCTCAAGTAACCTGTGTGCCAGCCAGTTCAAGTTTTGGAGCCTTATATGCCTTTGGCTATAAGTAGTTTGGGAAAAGTGATATATTTCATTGTTATAACATTTTATTTACAATAAAGAAGTTTTATTTAATAAAGAAATAAATGCTGTTATAGTGTTTCATAAGTACAATGTTAAATTAATGTAATCACAAGTGTTAAATATGATAAATATAATAAATACAGATAAATATAAATAATAACACATTGCTTAAATACAAAAAATAAATATACAAAAAAGGATACACTATTCAATGAAGAAATATTTACAGGAATTAAATGATGTGAATGAAAACATATTTACAATAATTAAATGATGTGAATGAAGACATATTTACAATAATTAAATGATGTGAATCATTTAATTAGTGAGATCAGTGCAGATCGTGACAGATTTTCGCAAGTAAGTATTATAGTGTTGTGCCTCACCTGACAATATGTACTGTATACAACGTACAGTGAAGTACTCCCACTCTAAATGTAATTGCCTCCACCAACAGAGTTGGACGGGGTTATGTTTTCGTCCTGTCCCATTTGTCTGTCTGTTAGCACATTTTATCTCCAATAGTATTTTTTGTAGAGCTACAGTATAAGAAACTAGACCAGGTCAACCTGGTTGTGCCAGACCCCCTGTCTGTCATCATCATTTATGACATCATGCCTTTTGTAGGCATGTCATCATCATGTCATCATCATATATACCCTTTATATAGAAAACCCGGACAGACCGACATTTGCTTATGTAGGCCTACCCATTTCATGGGTCTGGCAAATACACTACTGTAGCAACATAGCTGGTGTTCTTAGATATGGGTACTATAACCAGTCAAAGACCATAGCATAGATTATATATAGGATATAAGGACAAATACAAATGTGTAATTGTTTAAGGAGTATCTGCATTGAACACTGGGGTTGTTACAACTCAAAAGTAGGAACTATGTACATAGCTGATAGGGTTAGGTTAACCTTTGGGCCGACTTATGTAAAACACATTTTTGGATATTACTCCTTGAGATTTTATGCAAAAATCATGCAAATCGGTACACAGTATCTCTATAGTCATGTGATCAAGCCTGATCCCTCTGATATTTCATATTCCATCCTGATTGGCTAATATTAGCTGCCTCAAATCATCAACGCAGCTTGCGATTACCGTGCAATTTGCCACACATATTCCCACTAGGTCAAGGAACAAATGCTACCTTTTTCACATTGGCCTGTTATAGCGCCACCAGCAGGTAGACTTTAGCAAAACACATTTTTGGAACACAATGCTTCAAATCATGCATGCAGCGTCCGATTGCCATGAAAGATCTAAGGTGAAGAACATATGCCACCCTTTTTACATTGGCCTATTATACAGTAGCACCACTGTATAATAACTGTGAGTTACAGTTCATGTAACTGAGCCACTCCAAAGCAGGAATTGCGCTGCCATGAGACTGCTCCAGTGTCAGACATAAAATAGTCCTTGAAGGCATCCCTAATGTCAAAGGCCTCGGTTGAGGCCTCGTTCCCAACCCTCTCTAGGTCCTGCATGCCTTGAATTTTGTCCCAATCTGTAGCCTGGGGCTGAGCTGGTGAGTCGCTGGTTTTTATAACATAATTGTGTAGGACACATGTGGCTTTTATCACCTTGTCTACATTTTTTGGCTTCAACTTGATCCTCCTCTGGTAGACTTCCCACTTGGAAGCAAGGATGCCAAAAGTGTTCTCCACCACCCTCCTGGCCCTTGATTGCCTGTAGTTGTATATCCTCCGAGCCTCATCCAGCCCCTCTCTCCCAGAGTAGGGGCGCATGATGTTAGGTGAGAGGGGAAAGGCCTCATCCCCCACAATTACATGGGGAAGTGCAGGCTCTGTGGATCCAGGAAGAGGTTTCGGTGGGGGGACAGACAGGGTTCCCCTGGTGATAGCTTTACCCATGGCACTTTGGGCAAATATGCCACCGTCACTGCTGGAACCATGCCCACCAACATCCACAACGGTGAAGCAGTATTTGTGGTCAACCAGGGCCATCAAAACAACGGAAAATGCACCTTTATAATTAAAGAATGTGGATCCAGAGTTTGATGGCGCCTGGATGACCACATGTTTGCCATCCACCGCACCAATGCAGTTGGGGAACTGCCAGCTCCCCAGGAATCCAGCTGCAATTTCCACCCAGTCATCCTCTGTTGGAGTGGCCATGAAGAGAGGCTGCAGGTTTCGCCACAGTGCTTCACATACCTGTGATTGATTGATTGAATACATTATTAACAATTTGAAATAACAGCAGGCCTGTACCTCTAGTTTAATAATTGAAATGAATGATACTATGCAAAAAACATGAATGAGTAGTATTTGAAAAGAAAAAGATGTACCTCAGGTATTATCTTGCACACAGTGCTTCTGCCCATCCTATAATTTAGGTATATGGTCTTATATCCATCCCCTGTGGATAAGTACCTAAAGAAAATATATATTTAGATTAAATGTTACAATTATTAAACAATACCCCACTTCATGTAGCATTATGTTAAATACCTATAAATTACAGAGCAATTGGGATCTGAATACCTGTGCTATAATGCTATTAGGCTGCCATTGTTATTATTGTTATTGTTCTCGCTCTGTCTGTCTGTCTGTCTGTCTGTCTGTCTGTCTGTCTGTCTCTCTCTGTCTGTCCCTCTATCTCTCTTATCTGGAATAATGAATCAAGTGCTAGACTACATATTACATGTAATATATTGTATGTGTATGTGTTGACAAAATACATGTAATAGCATATGAATTTATATGTAGAGCAGCTATTTTTATTGTTTGAAAACAAAATTAATTAAAACATATGCCTCGCCACTGTCGCCAGTAGGGGGGGCTCTTGGGTTTATAAAACCCATCAACCCAATACAAATTACGCTACAATGAAGTAGCCTACAACGTTATTTCCAGTCAGTTCTAACCGAAATGGCTCAACGTTTTTCTCATAACATAATCGCTAACATATGCTATAAATAGGGTGCTGGAAATGAAAATTATGAATAGCCTAGGCATTTAGGGCGCTCTGAACCAAAAAAATGTTTGGCTGTAGTTTAGGGCAAATATAGGCCTACTAAGCTATTGATTGATTGAAGACTTTATTGTCAGTTTGCATAGGAAAAGGTACAGTTTCATGACGGTACAGTTCACTGGTACAAGGTCTACTAAAAGGAGATCCATGAACTAAGCTTATTTCCACAGGAAACCATTAAAGTATCTCATATAACATTGAATGACAGACGAATAGAACACAGTAGGCTACTATGCAGTAGATAAGGAAAATAAAATGAGAGAACACAAAAAAAGAAAACAGTAGACCTATAAGTCTAAACACACAGTAAGTATAGCCTACAAAGAAGGGGCAGCCTTCTTTACTTACATTATACTATAATGTAACAATATAGGCCGTACAAAAAGAAAGAACAAAATAATAATAATAATTTTACCTGAGACATACAGCCAAACGATCTCTGGGGCTGATGGGTTCTCTGAAATTTGTTGTCTGCTTGTAGAGGTCATCTTTGACCAATGCCAGGACGCCTTCAAACTGAGACTGACTCATTCTAAAATATTCAAAGAATTTGTCCTCGAAAGATGACAACTCAACAATAGTTGTGTTGGCCTCTCCTATCTGCGCCCGTCTTTGGAGCATTTCGTGAACCCATATCCTCCTCCTTTTTCTTTTCTTTTTTTGGGCTAAATATAGCAGCAACAGGTCGTCCATATCCGAATCCATATTACCTCCGACAATGTAAGTAATTAACTCAAATAGACAATACAAAAAAAGACGCACTGTGACCAACGTGTATCTGGAACTGGGTCTCACAAACAGCTCGAGGTGCGCTCTGCGCGAGCGGCTGTTAATTGGCGCCTATTCACATTGATGGCCGATAACTTTATCGGACATCAATGTGAAGGCATAATTATCGCTGCGATATTTTATGGCTATCGTCATCGTTATCGCTGCTGGTGGGAATGGGCCTTTAAGGCCCATTCCCACTGGGCCAGATAACAGATATCTGGAGATATTTCTCCAGATATTTCTCCATGCAAAGTGGATGGTAGATAGGCCTACAGATAAAAAAATGTTTTGCCACAGATAAAAGTATCTGTGGCAAGTATCTGTGGTATATATATTTTTTTATCTGTAGCCTATCTACCATCCACTTTGAATGGAAAAATATCTGGAGAAATATCTCGCCTATATTTGATATCGCATATCCTTGGTGTCCCATTGGAGAGGCTGAGACGGGGCACGCGTTCCCCATTCCCCAATCCCTGCAAGCGATGGGCCCGTCTATTGTGTGTTTCATTGATCCCCACTCAAAAATTAGACCTACATTCTTTTTTTCACAGTAGATATATAAAATTCTTATGAGTACCGTGATTAATGTTTCCGTCTCGAATTCGTACTTTAGGATAAAAACGAGCGTTCTAAACATTTCAATTTTAAGCAGGCAAATGTTCAGGGCTACTATAGGCAGAATGGACATGGAGACACCGTCTCCATGACAACCAGGAAGTAAACAACTCGCAACGATCAAACGCTGCCTCTTAAATGACTTCAAATAAGCATAATATTTTTATTTTCCACACAATCTTGTGAAAGCTATAGGCCTACTTAATAGTTTATTCCTAACATTGTAGGACTACTTTTCTGTTGCAGATTACTACCGAAAATTCACGCTATTTTCAATGATTCAGTGGCAATGACAAACCGGTACGTTCTTGTCTTTTCACGCTAACAGTTGTTACGTGGATATATATTTATCATATGAAAGTGTATTTTACCCATGTGAAATGATTGTTAAAATAAAATGAACATTGCCAGTTTTTACCCA
The DNA here is from genome assembly GCF_963921795.1 of Nannobrachium achirus. Lineage (NCBI taxonomy): Eukaryota > Metazoa > Chordata > Actinopteri > Myctophiformes > Myctophidae > Nannobrachium > Nannobrachium achirus. Next base: position 11,402,950 of record NC_137813.1, on the reverse strand, counting down.
TGTCAAATGATTGTTAAAATAAAATATTCATTGTCAGTTTTTACCCATGTCAAATGATTGTTTAAATAAAAAGTACATTGTCAGTTAAAGTGTTTGTCTCCTCTCTTAATATGTACATCATTAAAGCCACACATACATATACTGTTGCTGCATTGGACCACCAGAGGCCAGCATACTGTGCTTACCTCGGGCTTTCTTCACCTGTGCATTGTCCACATGTAACACACCCACCAAAACAAGATGTAAACATCCGACCCGGTGACCCAGTGCCTGGAAAGATGAAGTGCTGTATGCATGTGGTAAAAGATGCTAAAAGCACTATAACACAATTTTCTTTAATAAGTTGGGAGAAATTCAAGGTATGTGCAAAGCAATGGCATAACCTCAACACAGCAGAAAGTGCCTTGGCAGAAAAAGCCATTTCAACGTTTAATATTAACAACGAAGATGTCCCTGTGCCAACCAATGTGGGATACCACAGAGAGTGCTACATGCGCTTTACAAACAAGGATCACATTCAAAGGGCACTAAAGAGGAAAGAAAAGGCCAATGAAGGGTTGTATAACATGCACTATACCTCACTACCATTCAAGTTATATTAAACATTCTGAATGTAATGCATAGTTTCATCATTAATGAAAAGTTGGACATTTACCAGGGGTAAAAAGCATAGATTTCAATATATATATATATATCAGCCAGTAATCCAATCCAATTAAGCTATATTAACCATTATATATGTCCTGCATATAATTTCATAATGCAAAGCTGGACATTTACACAGGGTAAAAAGCATAGACTTCCACAGTGCAAAATATATCAGCCAGTATTTGACCAAATATAACAGTATCACAATAATTTCACATGGCATGTGTCATTAAGGCTGAGATAGTTTCTCCATCTAAGTGGATGTATTGTCCAGTCCATCTGCAATATGGTAGCATTCAACACATCTGTGCAAAGTGTGCATGAATGGTAGCTGGTTCCGTCTACATGAGCATCTCCGACTGCTGAACACAATGTGTTTCTTTGCATGGGCAAGAGGCAACCTTAGGCACGGGTGCCTACTAGTTTTCAAAAGGTTTAAGTCCACTCAAATCTATAAGACCAATTACATCCTGTACATCATTCTACATTCAATGTGATAACTCAGACTGAGGTGGGAGATATGTGGGTTATTGCTGAGTCTGATTATTACATCCTGAAAGAAAATATTACAAAAGGCAAGGTTATGTATAGCATATGGACAATCACAGTCAGTTGGAAATATGACATTATGATGTGGTGTCATAATTAAACTTAATGTTGATATGAAACACTGATTAAATTAAAACATGGCACTTCATCTAAAAAAAAAAAAAGGTTGCCAACCCTCCACTAGCATAACCTAAATGTTTCGAGGTTTCCTTAAAGTAGCATACCAATTTGATCTGGTTAATAGTCTCATAGCATTTGAACTGCAGATTTGAACCAGCAATGGGTGAACCTTAAACAGAGCAATCACAAAACCAAGAGCTTGGTTAAGTAAAACCATCCAATGAAGCCATATAAAATGGAAATGAACCATGACAACCTATACAGTGCTCTAAGGCTTAGGTGTTTGTTCTGCTCAAACACCGACTGGTCCGGTGGCTCTGGATCCTGGCTGGTCTTCTGCTTAAGTGTCTAAGCTGCTGCCGCTAGCTTCTTTCACATGATCCACTTCTCTTCATCCACCATATTAACTTCTTAGATCTACACGTCACAGCCTGGGATACTCACCAACTCCAGAGCCTGAAACACAGACCATAGTCACTAAAGAATATACAGTACATCAAGTAATGTTTATAGAATGTCAATATCAGATGTTAGGACCAAAATGCCTTTTTATTATTAGTTTTGTTTGATATAAATGAATTGTGTGGCCTTGATGCTAATGTGTAACCACAGTGGGTGGCCCCAATATACCTCATAGGTGTGGCAGTAATACTCACCTTGACAATCACAGGGAGTGGTTACTTATACTTGGTAGTGGGTGATGAGCCCCAGGTGTGCCATGCAGGTTGGCTTCATGTCTGACCTATATTTTCTGAAAAACATTATTCAAAAATTAGCCTACAAAAACAAATACAGTATGTTGCTACATACTGTACATGTACTGTAATACACCAAAATGTGTTCCCAGCCTGAATGGATTAACATATCCCCTTCCCATTATTACCGTGTTTAGAAGACCCTGGACTCTTTGGGAGTCCAGGGTCATCAGATGACCCTGGACTCCCAAAGAGAGCTTCACACCTTCTTCCAGTTGGCTGCCTGATCTGCAAAAAGCAAAAATACTACGTTGAGAGTCACAGCAGAAAAAGGCTCTGTGAAAAACTCTCTCGCTGTGAAACACTAACTGCAGGTACAAAGCACTGACATTATTCTTGCTTCATATAATGTACAGTACAGTATATATGCTGCTATGCTTACTCACCTTATGTTTTACTTCACATCTGTGTTGTGACTAAGTTGATTATATTTCTGATTCAGGTAAACTACTTTTTGCTGCAGAGGAAAAGAAGGATGAGAGTCTGCTCATTCAGATTCGTGGAAGAGATCTGGTCGCTTCAGAGGCCATGTATCACTTAAGTTGCTACAGGCGTTATACACAATACCTGTACAATCCAAGAAGAGTTGCTGACAAGGAAAATCCAGAACTCAATCCCTACCAGGCAGGCTACAATGAGTTCTGCAAGACAGTGGTCGAGGAAAGGTTGCAGAGAGGCCGTGAAGTGTTAAGGCTTTCACGTCTAAATGAACTTTTTAAGAAGATTGTGAGAGAGAAGGAAGGACTAGACATTTCCTCTTACAAAGCATTCTCCTTGAAAGCTAGACTTAAGAATTCCCATCCATTTCTGAAGTTTCTCAGATCGGCAAATAATGACTTGGTGTTTGTTGAGGACTTAACAGCTGATGAAGTCATCCACGACGAAGCTAGACAGCCATCAGACAGTAGCGAAGATGAGGAAAGTGAAGCTGAGGAAACTGAAGAATGCCAAACTGGGCCTCAGCATAGAGATGACCCTGCAATAACAGGTTTGTTTATTATATGCATATGTCATCATTATAGTTAACACACAGTATAGCAGACATGTGCACAACTTAATTTCAGTATATATCTGCTGCTATGCTTACTCACTGTATTGTTTTACTTCACATCAGATACTGTACATACTGTGTAAATATGTAGATACATGGTGTTGATATCTCTCCTCCACTTGTTTCTTCAGACACCAGACTGCTGTATCATGCAGCCCTGTCACTTAAGGAGATCATAGTGGCCCAGTGTCGAATCACTCCTAAACTAACATGGCCACCCACAGCACAAGACTTGAATATGGACACCGCCTTAAAAGTGGTACCAAATGAGTTGTACAATTTCGTTGCTTGGACAGCAGGTATGACTATGGAATTCACAACTGATGGTTTACGTGTTCATGTTAGTGTGGAGGAGAATCAGAAAATTGTGTCAACTTGCCAGGATGACATGAACCTCACGATGTGAGGACGCTGGCTCATGCCCAAGCATTCCTCCTTAGCCATGGCTATACGTCATATGACCGGATCAGCTCAGCTGATAGGAATCCTCCATGGTCTTGGGCACTGTTCCTCACACTCACAAGTCCTAGAACATGACACAGCTCTGGCAGAGCTGCAGTTGCTAAGAGGTGATACATACATCCCACAAAACATTACAGCTCAGGTCCAGGCTACACTTGTTTGGGACAACAATGACTTTGGAGAGGAAACGCTCTCTGGGAAGGGAACCACACACAATACAAATGGCATCATTATTCAAAGGCCCACTAACTGTGCTGTGTCCATTTCTGAGAGAGTACCTCTGCAAAGAACACGAAAGCGTTCTCTTGAGCCACCTCCTGTCCACATCGACACCTATATAAGACAGAAAAGGACTGGTCCAAAACCTTTTGGAGCCAACATTGAACTGGGACTTGAGAAATATATTCACACGCAGAAGACTGCACGGCGATTTGATAGTGCTTACTTTCTCATGAAGGTGCCAGAAGTCCACATGAAGGTCGTGTCTGGATGGACTGGTCATAACACTCTGCTACATAGAGGTATGATTCCCCCACAGTCTAACATAGGTTATTTGCCAGTCATTGACGCCAGTCCAACAGACCTAAACACAGTACACACTATCCTCACTCGTTCCATAGAAATAGCTGACAAACTGGCACTTAAAGAAATTGTGTTGGTAATGGATCAGGCTATATACTGTAAAGCACAAGAAATCCGTTGGATGAACACTACATTCAAGGATCAACTCGTTCTGAGAATGGGTGAGTTTCATACAGCTATGGCATACCTGTCTTGTATTGGGAGGCGCTTCAAGGATGCAGGATTTCAAGATGTCATTGTTGAGGCTGAAGTTGTGGCCGCAGGGTCTGCAGAAGGAGTCATAAATGGCCATCACTACAACAGAAGCATGCGTACCCACAAGTTAATGTGTGAGGCACTTCAAAGATTAAGATGGCAGGCTTACCTTGACATCCTTTCAGCAGAGGACTGTGTAGCTGCTATGGAGATTGCCACTGATCTGCAGACAGCCTTCCCTGGTGAAGATTTTGACAACCTGGTAATGTCGGAGAAATTCTTGAAGGTTATGGGAGGGTATGAAAATGTTATCAAAGACAACAGCACAAACAAAATGTTTCACTTTTGGAGCACATACATCAGTATGGTAGAGGACCTTCTCCTCTTCATCAGAGGGACACGAGAGGCAAACTGGAGTCTCCATCTCTCAAGTGTCCGTTCCATTTTGCCATGGTTCTTTGCCTATGATGGGATCAACTATGCCCGATACCTGTCAGCATACTGGATGGAGATGAGCTGTTTAGAGGACACTCATCCGAACATACACCACCAGCTTCAATCAGGAGATTTTGTTGCTCAGAGACAACAGACATATGCTTTTAGTAACACTGCATGTGATCAAGTGATTGAGCAGACAGCAAACCGTGACTCGAAGACAAAAGGTGGACTAACAGGCTTTACACTTAATAAAGGCGCAGTTCATAGATGGACCCTCACACAACATGAGCGAGCAGCCATCACTATGGAATGCAGAGACATGGCTGGACAAACCACCACTGCACGGCAACGAGCTGAACTGGATAATACAAGAACAGAACGTGATGAGATGGATATAAAGAACATCATGTCCAGTATTCAGAACATGATAAACCCATTTGATATTTCCATTGATAGGGAAGTGCTTTATCATATCACATCAGGCCAGGTAGCATCAGACGCAATTTCTGCAGATCTGCTTGAGGCAAAAGAGAGGGGTGAGAAAGCCTTGTTAGACTTCTGTGAGAAGAGGCTACAAACCAATGAGGTTGGACTCTATGACCCAATTAAAAAAATGAAGCTCAAGACCTTCAAAGACACAGCATCCTCATCTGTAACAAAAACAAAAAGCAGAGAGGTAACCCTAAGAGCCGATTGTGATCTATTTGCCAGACTAATTGTAGTTGGAACTGTGAGAAAAATAGATTTAAGTGAAATGCTTGTACACAGTTTGGGGCCCTTACCTGCATCACTGGCTCATTTCGATGGCTCCCTCATGAAAACAGATAAAGCAAAGCTGATGCACTGTCTGGAAGCAGCGGTCAACCCACCAGCGACAATGGAGAACATTCCTGAGGGCTCAACATGGGTATGGGATGCAATGGCACTTGTGCAAGTCCTAAAGCCACAACCAACATTTGGAATGTTTGCAGACAGTGCTTTGAGGTCAATTATTAATACAGCTAAAATAAGCAAGTCAAAGGTCATCCATTTTGTACCAGACACATACCAAAAAATGAGAATCAAGAATGCTGAACGAGCTCGACGTGCTGTTAAGGGAGCTCTGGTTACTAAAATCTACTCAGAAGACCAGAGGACTCCAAAACAATGGGCAAAGTTCTTGGCATGTGGTGAAAACAAAGAAAATCTCCTGCAATTCTTTTTTGAGAGATGGTGCAAGTCCGCCAGGGATCAGATCCAGGACCTCACTTTAATTGTTGGACATGGAGGAGAGTGCCATGCTCTGCGAAAAGATCAAACTACAGGTGATCTGGAGGTGTCACCAATGCCGGCACTGTTCACAATACAGGAAGAGGCAGACACTAGACTTATGCTACACTGTGCACACGCTGCCAATTACAGTCAACATATTGTCATCTCAAGCCCTGACACTGATGTGTTTGTTTTGGCCCTTGCCTTTTACCAAGAGGTTGGGGCCCTCCTTTACTTTCATACCGGGAGAGGAGTGCGCACACGAACAGTGAATGTCCAACAGGTCCACAACCACCTGGGAGCAGACATCTGTGATGCCATGATCGGTCTCCATTGCTTCACTGGCTGTGATAGTGTGAGTTCCCTGTATGGAATCGGAAAGACAAAGGCTTTCAAGACACTATTGTCTAATCCTGAACACTGTACTACGTTCAAGCAGCTGGGCACGAGTTTCAGCATGACACAAGAATTGTATGAGGCAGTTGAGGGATTCACCTGCGAGCTATATGATTGCCACGGTCTCAAAGATGTGAACATGGCAAGGTGGCAAATGTTCAGAAGCGGAAAATGTTCTGAGAGAAGCCTTCCACCCAACAATGACTCCCTCTATCTCCACATTCAGCAGGCAAATTACCAGGCTGCTATATACAAGAGAAGCTTGGAAAGCCAGCCAGACATCCCTCCACCAATTCAGCATGGATGGAGGATTGAGGGAGACTCCTTTGCAATTAACTGGATGTCACTTCCTCCAGCACCCAAAAGCCTCTTGGAGCTAGTGCACTGCCAATGCAAAGCAACACATTGTGTGCAGGGAAGATGCACATGTAGGCAAAACCAGCTGCCATGCACAGACATGTGCAAATGTGTTGAATGCTCCAATATTGCAGATGGAAATGAAACATAAAATGTGAGAAATTATATTAGCAAAATTCTGCATGAAGTGAGCCTGGTCCAATGTCATTTTGTCTTGTGTTAATTCACTAAAATCTGTGTCTGCTAACCTAACCTGCTGTGACTTTCCTTCTTACCCATCTTTGAAGCACTTCTGTTTTGAGCCCACTGTGATCAGGATGCTCAGCAACTAGAGTTCTGAACAGAAATGAAATATACAGATGGCAGTCAATAAAACAATGTGTAGTTGTCAGTCATAGCAAGCTAACTGTAAAGAGTGATTGGTCACAGTTTAATAGTATCTAGCATTCAGATACATTTTTAATTATTTGCATCTGGTGTGGTGTCCATTCTGTTTTCACTAATTGTGAAAACAGAATGTCTGTTTACAAGTTCTTGGTATGAAAAGCTAAAGGTAGCAGACAATATAAGGTCATAGCCAGCTTAACATGGCAGCAGGATGCATAAGCAAATTAACTTGGGGCATAGTGGGGAGAAAAAAAATACATATAAAAGAAATATATGAGCACATGAACAGCTAAACAAGAAATGGATAGTAAGATACTAACCTGTATGGAAAGGATAGGTCTAATCCTGAACACTGCACTTCAAGGAGTTGGGCACTCAAGTTTCACCATGACAAAAGAGACGGGACAGAAATCAGAAATCAATGAAACTACGTGTAGTAAATCATCATGCCATCTGTAAAGAGGGGCACATTGATTGGTCACTGCTTAATAGCATAGGCAGACATTTTTAATTATTTGCATCTGGTGTGGTTTATATTCTATTTTCAATAATTGTGTAGTTTTCGTCTGTTAGAAGATCTTGGTATGAAAAGCTAAGGTAGCAGATAATCAATAAGGTCATCCATCATAATATATGGACGCAGGAACAGAATTATGAATCACAAGCTAATTAACTTCGGGCGTATAGTGAATGTGCGCACTGCGCAGTTGTATAATATAATAATATGGTTGTGGGAAAACTAAGACACTGTTCAAAAAACACAATTCCGATTTTGTTCATTTTGGAAATAGGGCAAAAAATATATTTTTCTTCAATCTACTGTCTTGACACTCGAACCAAAATTGTTCTATAGACCATAATCTACAAATTGGAAGTGAAAAATAAACTTTCACACAAATTTGAAATGACTGAGTGTCCAGGCACCCCACTATATGCCAGAAATTGCAGCAGGTTACCCCAGGCTTTTATTTGTCTTCCTATCGCCAAAATAAAAGCCTGGGTTTCCGAGGCTATAGGGTCAACAGATCGAGCTAAAAACATAGAATATTGTGGTAAAAAAAAAATCATTGCAGATACCATAGGACCCCAAATCACAACTGACTGCAGAAACTTCCCACTGGACTTCAAGCTACTCTGACTTCAGAAGGTTGACATTTCTCTATTAAAAATCATTGTTTTGAGTAGTCTTGTGTAACAGGTTTGAAATAATTATTTTCTCTATTAAAAATCCTTGTGTTGAGTGGTCTTGTGTAATAGGTTTGAAATAATTCATTTCTCTATTATAAATCCTTGTTTTGAGTGGTCTCTTGTGTAATAGGTTTGAAATAATTCATTTCTCTATTATAAATCCTTGTTTTGAGTGGTCTCTTGTGTAATAGGTTTGAAATAATTCATTTCTCTATTATAAATCCTTGTTTTGAGTGGTCTCTCGTGTAATAGGTTTGAAATAATTCATTTCTCTATTATAGATCCTTGTTTTGAGTGGTCTCTTGTGTAATAGGTTTGAAATAATTCATTTCTCTATTATAAATCCTTGTTTTGAGTGGTCTCTTGTGTAATAGGTTTGAAATAATTCATTTCTCTATTATAAATCCTTGTTTTGAGTGGTCTCTTGTGTTAATAGGTTTGAAATAATTCATTTCTCTATTATAAATCCTTGTTTTGAGTGGTCTCTTGTGTAATAGGTTTGAAATAATTCATTTCTCTATTATAAATCCTTGTTTTGAGTGGTCTCTTGTGTAATAGGTTTGAAATAATTCATTTCTCTATTATAAATCCTTGTTTTGAGTGGTCTCTTGTGTTAATAGGTTTGAAATAATTCATTTCTCTATTATAAATCCTTGTTTTGAGTGGTCTCTTGTGTTAATAGGTTTGAAATAATTCATTTCTCTATTATAAATCCTTGTTTTGAGTGGTCTCTTGTGTTAATAGGTTTGAAATAATTCATTTCTCTATTATAAATCCTTGTTTTGAGTGGTCTCTTGTGTTAATAGGTTTGAAATAATTCATTTCTCTATTATAAATCCTTGTTTTGAGTGGTCTCTTGTGTAATAGGTTTGAAATAATTCATTTCTCTATTATAAATCCTTGTTTTGAGTGGTCTCTTGTGTAATAGGTTTGAAATAATTCATTTCTCTATTATAAATCCTTGTTTTGAGTGGTCTCTTGTGTTAATAGGTTTGAAATAATTCATTTCTCTATTATAAATCCTTGTTTTGAGTGGTCTCTTGTGTAATAGGTTTGAAATAATTCATTTCTCTATTATAAATCCTTGTTTTGAGTGGTCTCTTGTGTTAATAGGTTTGAAATAATTCATTTCTCTATTATAAATCCTTGTTTTGAGTGGTCTCTTGTGTAATAGGTTTGAAATAATTCATTTCTCTATTATAAATCCTTGTTTTGAGTGGTCTCTTGTGTAATAGGTTTGAAATAATTCATTTCTCTATTATAAATCCTTGTTTTGAGTGGTCTCTTGTGTAATAGGTTTGAAATAATTCATTTCTCTATTATAAATCCTTGTTTTGAGTGGTCTCTTGTGTAATAGGTTTGAAATAATTCATTTCTCTATTATAAATCCTTGTTTTGAGTGGTCTCTTGTGTAATAGGTTTGAAATAATTCATTTCTCTATTATAAATCCTTGTTTTGAGTGGTCTCTTGTGTAATAGGTTTGAAATAATTCATTTCTCTATTATAAATCCTTGTTTTGAGTGGTCTCTTGTGTAATAGGTTTGAAATAATTCATTTCTCTATTATAAATCCTTGTTTTGAGTGGTCTCTTGTGTAATAGGTTTGAAATAATTCATTTCTCTATTATAAATCCTTGTTTTGAGTGGTCTCTTGTGTAATAGGTTTGAAATAATTCATTTCTCTATTATAAATCCTTGTTTTGAGTGGTCTCTTGTGTAATAGGTTTGAAATAATTCATTTCTCTATTATAAATCCTTGTTTTGAGTGGTCTCTTGTGTAATAGGTTTGAAATAATTCATTTCTCTATTATAAATCCTTGTTTTGAGTGGTCTCTTGTGTAATAGGTTTGAAATAATTCATTTCTCTATTATAAATCCTTGTTTTGAGTGGTCTCTTGTGTAATAGGTTTGAAATAATTCATTTCTCTATTATAAATCCTTGTTTTGAGTGGTCTCTTGTGTTAATAGGTTTGAAATAATTCATTTCTCTATTATAAATCCTTGTTTTGAGTGGTCTCTTGTGTAATAGGTTTGAAATAATTCATTTCTCTATTATAAATCCTTGTTTTGAGTGGTCTCTTGTGTAATAGGTTTGAAATAATTCATTTCTCTATTATAAATCCTTGTTTTGAGTGGTCTCTTGTGTTAATAGGTTTGAAATAATTCATTTCTCTATTATAAATCCTTGTTTTGAGTGGTCTCTTGTGTTAATAGGTTTGAAATAATTCATTTCTCTATTATAAATCCTTGTTTTGAGTGGTCTCTTGTGTTAATAGGTTTGAAATAATTCATTTCTCTATTATAAATCCTTGTTTTGAGTGGTCTCTTGTGTTAATAGGTTTGAAATAATTCATTTCTCTATTATAAATCCTTGTTTTGAGTGGTCTCTTGTGTAATAGGTTTGAAATAATTCATTTCTCTATTATAAATCCTTGTTTTGAGTGGTCTCTTGTGTAATAGGTTTGAAATAATTCATTTCTCTATTATAAATCCTTGTTTTGAGTGGTCTCTTGTGTTAATAGGTTTGAAATAATTCATTTCTCTATTATAAATCCTTGTTTTGAGTGGTTTCTTGTGTAATAGGTTTGAAATAATTCATTTCTCTATTATAAATCCTTGTTTTGAGTGGTCTCTTGTGTAATAGGTTTGAAATAATTCACTGAATGTGCAATGTATCTAGAATATATGACAGTTTCAAAAAAGATATAAAAGCTTCGAGAAAATCTACTCTTACACAATATTCGTTTTGTTTTCGATGGATCTGTGTACTAGGTTCCCCTTTTTTCTGTAGGAAATCGGAATCGGACAATATCAAAAATCGGCAGGTATGATATCAAACCCGGCCGAATCGGTGACCGGCAGGTCACTGACATAAATACCGGTTTTATGCCAATTGTGTCTATGGCACTGCACAGCATGATGCTCTGGTCCTGTGACTAAAGTAAACATTAGCAAGTAGCAGCCAGTCTACTTAGTGGCAGCCTACAGAATACAGATGGTGCTGATTACCTTTGCAATGTAAGGATATATTCCATAATCCTGTGTCATGTGTGTCAATGTCGTCTCCAAAAAGAAGGGGGGAAAAAAGCATGCGTCACCTGCTATCCTCCTGCCTAGTCCAGACGGTCATATTAGACAGGATATTGTCTGTGATTTTGGATATTGTACTATTGTGATTGATTTGGCATTAATGTTCTTCTAGCTTATTGGTACTCAAATTGAGGTATGTGTTGTAGGCCTACTTGGCCTTAAAAAAAAGGATATTGGAGCAAGCAACCCTATTTTCTAGTTCTTAGCTAAAGAAATCGGTATCGGAAAAATCGGTTTTGGCAGGTCAGACCTTCATAAACCGGTACTGGCGGTACACCAACTATCTTTGCCAAAACCAAAACAAAGATTTCCGATCTACAGTACAAGCGCATGGCTAATAATGTTGCGCCAGGTTGCGAGCTTGTAGATTTAGGTGGTAGTATACATGCACCTTATTTCACACTGTGCTCATATTTGACCTCAAATCAGAATCACCTTGAATCAGAATATGTTTTATTGTCCATCCCGCAGCTGCCTGCTTCTGCATGATTTCTGATCTTTCCGGCCTGCAGCCACGGTCCCACAGACATTCCATCATACACTCTGAACAGTCTGAAGCGTCTTTCTTCAGGCCAACAACCCCTTAGCTGAGAGAGAGGAAACACAAGGGTATATGTACTGTAGGTTTTCCCCCTCTACATGCTGTGTAACATTGTGTTGCATACTAAATATTTTTATTTGCCTTCCTTAAATCTTGATAGGCTGTTTCAACTCAGCTCACCATATTTAGCCTATATTGTCTCAACCATGTCTGTTGATTGTTGAGATTTGAGCATAGCTTTAGAAATATTCCACAGGTTTTTCTTTTAAGTGACTACATCCATCTCTCCAAGTCAGGGGTCTTCAACAGGGGATCCGGGACCCCTCGGGGGTCCTCAGAGTTACTACAGGGGGTCCTCCAAATCTTTGTTTGATAGAAGCTTTTTTTCTCATTTTGTATATTAACCACTTGAACCCTAGCATCCATATTCTGAGAACTTTAGCCAAAAATAGCAGATCTACAAGCTCACAACGCCTCGCAGCGCGAGGCGTTGTGAGCTTGTAGATCGGTTATTTTCGGCTAAGAGGTTTGGTGTAGAGGGAAAAATAGCAGACTAAGTAAAGAGTGAAAGGTCAAGTTTATTAAGTACTGACGGTTCAAGTGGTTAAATATCTGAAAACACACATTGACATGAATACAAAATACACTGATGATTGTGCTGTCAAACGATGAAACTACATAGAATCTGGGGGTCCCTGCTTCATCTCTCTCTCGACTAAGGGGTCCTTGGCCGGAAAACGTTGAAGACCCCTGGTATAAGGGTAAATCCTCTCACACGACCCCCTAGGGGTTCTGGACCCTCCCCCTGTTAAAGAGCCACACTCTTCCTCTGACACTAATTGAACTGGACGTACACAACGGACATTTCCCCTTCCTAAGCGACCATGTGATTCTGTGTCACGAAACACCCAGTCTTAATTTCGTGCGGCCGGACCTCCGTCACATCTCGTGGACCTTGACGAGGGTCCAGCGTTTGGCTGGATGATATAACCCCAATATATCCACGGCTATAAGCATGCCTGTGCAAGATGAAATGCCCTCGGAGGAGCTGCACTCACTGACATCAACGTACTTAGAGGCTAGAGGCCGTCACGATCATGAAATATTAGTTGACGATTCATTGTCAATGTACCGTAAATAACTTGTGATTGACGATTTAATTGCTTCTTTGGCATGGAACGTGGGAACAACATATAAATAACACTGTACAAGTTAATGAATGATCCGTCTAACCGTGCACGGAGGGTGCATAATGATTCAAATCTAACCAGGCTGTACAAGTACAGAATGATTCTATTGACTTCACTGTCAAAGGCTGAAATGAAAACAACACTGTGACTGAATTAGGGATGGGACGATACGCGATATTATCGTTTATCGTGATGAAAAACACTCGTGATAATCGTATCGTGGAGATTTATCGTGATCTTTGTCATGCACTGGGATCAATTCACCTTTTATTTGCCAAGCTGCATATCCAGTACCACTTAAACCCTCTATAATTGGTAAAAGGTACTTATATACGTACTTGATACAGTCTTTTTTTCACTCTATCAAATGCCTTTGCCAAAAAATAGCCAATCTACAAGATCACATCGCGTTGCAAGCTTGTAGATCTGCTATTTTTTGGCAAAAGGATAATGGATTTTGATTATAGTGATAATATCGTAAATCGCGATTTCTTTTGTCACAATAATCGTGATATGACATTTTCATATCGTCCCATCCCTAGACTGAATAGAACTTAGAAGCTGTGAAATCCAGAGCTTTGACTCATGGCAAATGAATGAATGAATACATCCATTGTAAACTGTAATAGAACTAGACCAGGTCAACCTGGTTGTGCCAGACCCCGGTTCTGCCAACCCCCTGTCTGTCATCATCATTTATGACATCATGCCTTTTGTAGGCATGTCATCATCATGTCATCATCATATATACCCTTTATATAGAAAACCCGGACAGACAGACCGACATTTGCTTATGTAGGCCTACCCATTTCATGGGTCTGGCAAAAACAAGCCATGCCGTTAATGATGTCATTAACTACATGTCTTCCTGTTCGTGACATCATGTTAATGACATTGTATTGTTGATGTCAGACTTGCAATCTGACCAAAAGCAGTTTAGGGGTCTTGTGGTTAGTGATAGTGACAAACGGGAAGTTGTCTATAAATGGATGTGGCAACAATTACAAGCCACTGCACGGAAATGTCATTTTCAGGTTGGCTAGCAATATAAAGAACATTTGTGCATCTGTGTCTTTGTCTTTTGTCTGACGCGAGTCGCGAGGAATCCACTGGGAACTGAATTATAATAATGGTCATTTACTGTAGTAGTGCAATGGAAGGGTTGATCTCCAGGCTGAGCCGGAGCCTGAGGAGTGCGGCGCCCGTGCTCGCGCGCACCGTTCACTCTGGAACGCGGCCCGCTTCCACCGCGGCCTCCCTGAAGAGGAAGGAGCAGAAGAGTCGCCTCACTCCAGCGGAGGTGTTCGCCCGCGAAGACAAGTACGGCGCCCACAACTATCACCCCATCCCTGTGGCGCTGGAGAGGGGCGAGGGCCTCTACGTGTGGGACGTGGAGGGCAACAGATACTTCGACTTCCTGAGTGCCTACAGTGGAGTGAACCAGGGCCACTGCCACCCAAAGATCGTCGCCGCGCTCAGCGCCCAGGCCTCCAAGCTCACGCTCACCTCCAGGGCCTTCTACAACGACGTGCTGGGAGAATACGAGGAGTTCGTCACCAAGATGTTCGGCTACGACAAAGTCCTGCCCATGAACACCGGCGTCGAAGGCGCCGAGACCGCCTGCAAGCTGGCACGCAAGTGGGCCTACAATGTCAAGGGCATTCAAAAGTACCATGCCAAGATAATCTTTGCAGAGGGAAACTCCTGGGGTCACACCCTGGCCCCTCCCTTCGTGCATGGCTTTACGCGGGTCCTTCCGTTTCGTGGCATTTCACTGGGCTTTGAGCATATCCCTTACAACGACATTCCTTCACTGGAGCATGCCCTGTGGGACTCACAAGTGGCAGCCTTCATGCTGGAGCCCATCCAGTGCGAGGCCGGCGTGGTGGTACCCGACCAGGGCTACCTGACCAGAGTCAGAGAACTTTGCACCAAACGCAACGTGTTGTGGATCGCAGACGAGGTGCAGACAGGCTTGGCGCGCACGGGCAGGAGGCTGGCGGTGGACCACGAGAAGAACGCACGTCCAGACGTGGTGATTCTGGGCAAGGCCCTGTCCGGAGGACTCTACCCTGTTTCCGCGGTGTTGTGCGACGACGAGGTGATGTTGACCATTAAGCCGGGGGAGCACGGATCCACGTACGGCGGCAACCCCCTGGCCTGCCGCGTCGCCATCGCCGCTCTAGAGGTCATGGAGGACGAGAGGTTGGCAGAGAATGCAGAGAAGATGGGCACGTTGCTCAGGTCTGAGCTGAATAAGCTGCCAAAAGACGTTGTCTCCTTGGTCCGTGGGAAGGGCCTGCTCAATGCTATCGTCATCAAGGAGACCAAAGACTACGACGCCTGGAGAGTGTGCCTGCGTCTGCGTGACAACGGACTCCTGGCCAAGCCGGAGCCCACCCATGGTGACGTCATCCGCCTGGCCCCTCCCCTCATCATCAAAGAGGACGAGGTGCATGAGTGCGTCGACATCATCCACAAAACCATTGCATCCTTCTAAGCGATCTCATAGCTCACTCTCCAAACACGCAGGAACAACTTTTGACCTGCTTCAACTGCCCACCGCACTCTAGTTAGCATTGCTTCCAAGAGGCTACATTTTTTCCCCTACTGTCTCCCCACATCGCACGACAGGTCCATTTAAACTCTCAGTCCGGGAAAAATGGGGGTGAACGTGGATTCGCCTGTAAAAGTTTTTTTCTCAACTGATTCTTGTAGCTTGGGGTCACCTCTTAAGGATTCAAGAGGATGACCAGTGATATCCATTGAGCATTTTTTATAAAAAATGCTCAATGGATATCACTGGTCATCCTCTTGAATCCTTAAGAGGTGACCCCAAGCTACAAGAATCAGTTGAGAAAAAAACTTTTACAGGCGAATCCACGTTCAGCCAAAAATCACCCTTTTTTTCCCGGACCTTGGCGGTAAATAGTGTATTGTTTTCGTGACAAGACGCGAGAAAGACGGAAGGAATGGCGAGTAGAGATTTGTCAATTCTCCACTGTTTTCATGCATGTACTGTACTTGTCTTTTGTGTCTTAGCAACTAGCGCCTACATCATGACGTTGTTACGTCGTTACCACAGCAAACACAGCAGATAGGTGGCACAGGGCGGCTCTGGGTTGACGCCGTTTAAAATCACGCACAGACCTGATCTGATCATCAGATCATTTGCAAACGACAGTGTGTAACAGTCGGGCCTAGAGATCTGATATGAGAAACAAATGGGATTTGACTGCGGTCTAAAAACAGGGCCCTGGAGACAGCTCGGCAGACACGTCGTAAAAAGATCACGGGGGCCCGAATGACATTCCTAGAGTTCATGCAGAGGGCTACTGGCAGCCTGGCAGGGTGGACACTACGGATGGGACGATAAGCGATATATTATCGTTTATCGTGATAAAAAAGAAAACTCACGATAATCTTATCGTGGAGATTTAATTCATCGTGAAATCGTCCTCCGTCATGCACTGGGATCAATTCACCTTTTATTTGCAGAGCTGCATATCCGGTGCCATTTAAACCCTCTATAATTGGTAAGAGGTACTTATAATATACGTACTTGATACAGTCCTTTTTCCACTCTATCAAATGCCTGCCAAAAAATAGCCGATCACAACGCGTCGCAACGCGACACGCTGTGAGCTTGTAGATCTGCTATTTTTTGACAAACATGCCCCAGGATAATGGAATTTGATTATCGTGATAATATCGTAAATCGCGATTTCATTGGACACAATAATTGTGATATGAATCGTCCTATCGTCCCATCCCTAGGGCCACCAGGGCCTCGCTCGTACCCAGGGGATCAGGACAGAGGACACGACGCACGAGTCCCCTACAGCCCGGGGTAACAGACGCTGAATCACAGTCACAGAACTGTTACACAACCACCTGCCAGGGTTGCCAGGTTTCGAGAGTGTAATAATAAGCGTCCGGGCCCACAAATTAAAAAAGGCCAAAAGAAGCAAGTTTACCTGCACTTGGACGCCTCGACTATTTGAAAATAGCAGATCTACAAGCTCGGCAATTTTCAAAAATATTAATTGCGACCGTCAGGGAGCAGTTTACTATGAAAACCTCCACCAGCCGTCCGTCCGTCCGTCCGTCGGTCGGTCGGTCGGTCGGTCACACGTCACACGTCACACCTTTGCCCTGCTCATATCTCCGCATCAGTATATAGGGCTTGTTTGTTTATTGTATGACATCACGCCACATCATCAGCTGTGGACTCTGTGATGTCATCGTATCGCATCAGTATATAGGGCTTGTTTGTTTATTGTATGACATCACGCCACATCATCAGCTGTGGACTCTGTGATGTCATCGTATCTCCATATATGGCCATCTCCGTATATGGAGATATAAGTCGTCCATGCCCAAGTATGGGCTGGTGAGGTCAGACTTTGTGTGATGCGTAGGTTATCTCCATATATGGAGATTCAACATTCCAGGCAATGCTCTCTTCCCTGGTGAGAATTGCCCCTTTATATAGGGCTTGTTTGTGTATTGTATGACATCACGCCACATCATCAGCTGTGGACTCTGTGATGTCATCGTATCTCCATATATGGCCATCTCCGTATATGGAGATATAAGTCGTCCATGCCCAAGTATGGGCTGGTGAGGTCAGACTTTGTGTGATGCGTAGGTTATCTCCATATATGGAGATTCAACATTCCAGGTGTAACTATGGCTACCCGTATGACGTGAGAGGTGGAGGTAGTGATATTTGTGGAGATAAGCGACCAACGGTCGCTTATCTCCCGATTAGGGAGTCTTACTGGTATACTTCAAATATTTTTACACAACACAAACCTTGGGGGGGGGGGGTCTCTGGCACATCCCCTTTTTCCCCCCTGACGAGAAATAAGCAGTTGTTGCATGATCTCCCTTATCATTTGGTACTACTGTATGTATGTATGGCAGATGGCACTTCTTGACATTGATGATTTCTGACATGTCTTTGACTAATAGTTTCAATGATAACCGGTTCTTGGAAATTACTCATTGCGACCGTGAGGTCGCAGTTTAGTATGAAAACCTCCACCGGCCGTCCGTCCGTCCGTCGGTCGGTCGGTCGGTCGGTCACACCGGTCACATCGGTCACAACCACGTCACACCTTTGCCCTGCTCATATTACGATGACATCACAGAGTCCACAGCTGATGATGTGGCGTGATGTCATACAATACACAAACAAGCCCTATATAAAGGGGCAATTCTCACCAGGGAAGAGAGCATTCCCCACTAGCTGAGTATCTTAAGATGGTTGGATGTGATGATAAGCTATAAGCTTAGTTGATCCTGGCGAAGCAACCATGTTTTTTTTACCCTAGCAACCAACTGTTTACCATAGCAACCATTTTTTTACCCTAGTCTAGTTGTACAAAGTAATCAAAGAATGGGTTGACTGGTAGGCTGGTTGACTGCTTTATCTGTGGAGAGTGTATGTCACTGAGAGTCCTTTTATAGCGATTGAAATCATGATGAGGTCACGATGAGTCATCTATGCCCAAATATAGATTTCTAGGTCAGATGGCCCATGGAGTTTGTGATGTCAAACCTAGCAACCCAATATAAACAAACCTGATGTCAGACCTGAAGTATCCTTTTATACCCATATATGGAGATACAGAGATCTCCATATATGGGCATATTAGAAAGCCCATATATGGGCATATACGGATGACATCAGGGATATCCATATATGGGCATAAAAGGGACAAGGGCTTACAGTTAAGAGATCTCCATATATGGGCATATCAGAAAGCCCATATATGTTCATATACTGATGACATCAGGAATATCCATATATGGGCATAAAAGGGACAAGGACTTACAGTTAAGAGATCTCCATATATGGGCATAAAGGGACAAGGACTGTTACAGTAGATATAGAGATGTCCATATATGGGCATAAATGAACAAGGACTGACAAACACTGAGATCTCCATATAACCTATGGGAATATAAGGGACGAGGACAATGCGTAGCATTGTGACCTTGTAGACCTATTTTCTAAATATTGTTGTACATTAAAAACTTGAAATGGGTCGTTCTGCATAGTACTTGGGATTTGTTGATGTAAATGTTCACATAGAGTGTAATAATTGGTAAAACAAACTTTTGGCCTATTTGTGGAGATAAGCGACCAACGGTCGCTTATCTCCCGATTAGGGAGTCTTACTGGTAATTGCGACCGTAGGTCGCAAGTATACTATGGAAACCTCCACAGGCTGTGTGTGAGTCACACGTCACACTTTTGCCCTGCTCATATCTCCGCAACCGTTGCCCCCATCCACGCCAAATTTTGCACACACACTCCTTACCTGCCAAACTACTACCTCCAAGGACCCCCGCAGCTCCAGGGACCCCCAGCTCCCTGGGGGACCCCCAGGTGTAATTTTGCCCTGCTCCTATCTGCACAACCGTTGCCCCCATCCATGCCATATTTTGCACACACACTCCTTACCTGCCAAACTACAACCTCCAAGGACCCCCGCAGCTCCAGGGACCCCCCGGTCCCTGGGGGACCCCCAGGTGTAAAAAATGACCACATGTGCAAAAATGACCAAATGACCACCCCAACGGGGCTGCTCACGGGGAATTCCTGGGGACCACCCACTCCTGGTGCTCCAGAACGGATGCAAAAGTGGTGGCGCCCCCAGTGGAGGACCCCCTCCACTGCAGCTCACATAAAATGCCGTAACTCCTACAGATTTCGCCCTAAAATCACGAAAATCACTACACAGCATGTCTACACTCATGTCATCAACATGGATCAGGAAGATTTAGGAAAAACACATTTTTGCCCTATTTGTGGAGATGTATTTATCATTTACAAAAATGAACTAAACTAGTGAAAACAGCCGATCTACAAGCACACAACGCCTCGCACCGCGAGGTGTTGTGTGCTTGTAGATCTGCTGTTTTCACTACTTTTGTTCAGTCTTGCATGATGAAGCAGAGCTTTACTTTGCGAAAAAAAAACATACAAATTTGAAACTTGGAGATACAAGGTTTCTGCCCGACAGTGACGATAAAAAAATCGTAAAAAACAAAAAATATTCTTTTTCCCATTTCCATTTTCATAAATTTTTGAAAAAGCTCCAGGGAGCCACTAGGGTGGCGCTAAAGAGCCGCATGCGGCTCTAGAGCCGTGGGTTGCTGACCCCCGAGTTAACGTATAATTATGTATGTACAGTATATCATATGGAAGACATCTATACGTATACGTTGTCGATTAGAGGACAAGCAACAGATCTCCCTGCCTGGGGTAACAACAGTCAGACACTGAATCAGAGCATGTGAGATTGAAGGACAAACCCAGTGTCCAGATACACCGCAAAACCCCAGTGTCCAGATAAACAGCTAAACCCAGTGTCCAGATACACAGCAAAACCCAGTGTCCAGTCACACAGCAAGACATTTGATATAGGGTGACCAGACGTCCCGTTTTACCCGGGACAGTACCGTTTTCAAGCTGCGTGTCCCAGTGTCCCGACAAATATCTCTAAAACACTAATATGTCCCGGTTTTTAACATTCACTGCAAAATTGTCCCGGTTTGCACCAGAATTAAAATAATAGTAGCTGTTTTCAGTGGTTGCATAGACATTTATCATGTTCTTTTCACGAAAACATGCTCACCTAACCAATAAGAAAACAGGAACAAATTCATTGCGTGTCTGAATTCAACGCTGAGGCTGTTTGTCAATCACTCACTGCCTGTTTGCAACCCTGCGGTGCGTGTGTGCGCGTGCACGAACGTTAGAGAATGGGCACGCGCGTGCGCGGTAACGTGCTCATTGCTTTTAGGGTCCCAGTTTTAGGCAACAGTGTTTTGCGTCCCGGTTTGAGTGGCTGGAAATATGGTCACCCTAATTTGATAGAGAGTGAAAAAAAAGACTGTATCAAGTACCTTTTACCAATTATAGAGGGTTTATGTGGTACCGGATATGCAGCTCGGCAAATAAAAGGTGAATTGATCCCAGTGCATGACGGAGGACGATATCACAATAAAGTAAATCTCCATGATACGATTATCGTGAGTGTTTTTTATCGCGATAAACGATAATATCGCTTATGGTTCCATCCCTACTATCTACCCAGCAAAATACTTAAAGGGGAGCTCCGGTCGTTTTCAAGGGCTTTTGTAACCCCATATTATCATATTCTAACATGGAAAACTAAAACAAATTTTATTTTGGAGGTAAATTGACATTTTTTTTGTAAACGCGAAGCTATGACCTCACTTCCTACGGCACTTCCTACAGCACCCATAATGCTTTGCGCAAGCAGCTGCACAACAACGAGAGCTTTGTAGTTTAGTAATTCAGTTCTTTGTTTGAATAGAGAAGGAAAGAGCTAGGCTAGGTGAAGGAGTCGCCGGTCGGTAGCCTATGGCTACCGAGGGTGAAGGAGGGGGGTGGCAGGTGGCAGGGGGGGGGAAGGGTAGTAGGGCTAAGAGACCTGCTTCGAGAGAGGGAAGGGAGAATGTGCCTGAAAAGCAGAGGAGAACGACAACAAGCCCGGAGGAGCTTGTAGTGTTGTTCAGGGTCAAAGGAGCAAAACCTGGGGATCCGGGATTCAAAGCAATTAATCCGCTACACATAGATGCAAACCTGAGGGGTCAGATAGGCAGGGGCTTCGTGGCCAAGGTATTATTTAATGGAGTACTTAAAGTGACCTGCTTTAATAAAAAGCAGTACGAGGACGCCATGAGTGTTGGCAAAGTGGTGACCAAAGTTGAAAAGCTAAGTACAGCTCCTAGGGAAAGTGGAGGAAGCAAGGGTGTGGTGTATGGAATGTTTGCTGGCCTGGCAGAGAAAGATATTTTGGACAATATTGAAGGTGGGGAAGTAGTTTCTGTAAAGAGGTTCAGGAGTAGGGATGGAGCCAGGGGGGACCCGCCGGTTCTCCTGACATTCAAAGAGAGTCAGCTGCCAGACAGAGTATTTCTTGGCTCTATGGCTTATCAGGTAAAAGAGTACATAAGACCACCACTGCGATGCTACAACTGTCAGAGGTACGGACACATCGCAGATGTATGTAGAGGAAAGAGAAAGTGTGCTAAGTGCGGGGGGGGATCATGAGATTAAAGAATGCGATGCTGATGCCCCTATGTGTCCTAACTGTGGGGGGAATCATGGAGCAGCGTACAGGGGGTGTGAGCACACTATTAAGGCCCGGAAGGTCCAGATGGTGAAGGAGCGAGATAAAGTGACTTATGCTGAGGCAGCTAAGAGAGCCACAGTGGAGTGTGGAGAGGAGAGAGGAGGAGGGAGTGTAATGCAGGGAAGCAAGAGTGTAGCGCCAAACCAGTACCCCCCGGACATGTTGATTATGAGCAGGGAGACATTTCTATCATTTGTGGTGGAGGTGCTAGCAGCTGCTAAGCAACTTTTTGCGAGAGAAAAGTCCAACAGTTCAGATATCGTTCAGGAAGTTGTGAAGATAGCGGACAGGTTTCTTGGTGGAAAACAGGCTCCAGCGAAATTACACCAGCATATTGCAGAGGTAAAGAAGAAAGGACAGAGACAGAGTGAGAACAGAGAAGGGGAAGAAGACATACCAATTGATGATGTGGGTAATTAGCGTCATAATGTTTTGTGTCCTCCAGTGGAATGCTCGAAGCCTAGTGAGAAATGGACAGGAGCTTAAAAAGTGTATTGATAGGCTTGAGAGGGAGCCAGAGATCATCTGTGTACAAGAAACATGGCTGCGGCCGTGCTGGGACTTTGTAATCCCTGGATATGACAGCTTGAGACTGGATAGGGCAGAAGTAGTAGGGAGGCAGGCAGGGGATGCTGATATATACCATGGGGATGTGCAACGTTTGTTAAGAATGGGCTGCAGTATAGGAGAGTGGGAATAAATGGAGGCCTTGAGTGTATAGCCGTGGAGGTTTGGGACAGTCACGTACAAACGGATGGCATTAATAGTGGTAATAACAATGGGGGAGGAAACATTCACGCTGAGCGTTTGAATGAAAATAAAAAGAGTGTGACTGTCATTAACTTCTACAACCCCTGTAAGCCTTTGACATTGTCAGATCTTGATGAGGTTATGGAGAGAACAAGGTGCCCGGTAATATGGGCAGGAGATTTCAATGCCCACAACCCTTTATGGGGCAGTGGGCAAAGGGATAGTAATGGGGGGGTAGTAGAGGACTTTTTGGATAAACATGGGTTGGTAATAATACATGATGGTAGACCAACCAGGTACGATGTTGCCAGGAATACTTCTAGTCCATTAGATCTAACGATAGTGTCCCCTAATTTGGCCAGAATTGGGGAGTGGGATGTAATGGAAAAATCTAACTTGGGTAGTGACCATTACCCAGTTTTGAGTAAATTTGGTAGAGACCTAAGGAAGGAAGAGGGAGAGGTGGTGCCTAGGTATGACTTTTCTCGGGCCAAGTGGGATGAGTATGAGGAAAAGGCAAAAGCTTAGTAATAGAGGTTGACAGTGAGGGCTCAGTGGATAGATGGAACAGTGCTATTTGTGACATGATCCACGACGCAGCCAGTGGTACAATCCCTAAGAAGAAAGAGCCTAAGGCTCGAAAGCGTGTTCCTTGGTGGAGTAAAAGGTGCGATGAGGCAATAAGAAATAGGAATAGGGCATATCGTAAATTAAAGAAATATCCAATGTATGAGAACGTAGTTGAATATAAGCGGCTGAGGGCCTTGGCAAGGAGGGTCATAAAAGAGGAAAAGAGAAATAGTTGGAGGGCTTTTTGTGAGCAAATAGGCCCAGAGACATCAGTGGGGCAGCTGTGGTCAGTGGTGCACAAAATGTCCGGTATATACAAGCAAAGGTCTATCCCAGTGCTGCAAAAGGGTGAGGTGGAGGCAGTGTCTAACAAGGAGAAAGCAGACATGCTAGTAGAAAGTTTTCAGGAGGTGCACATGCAGGTCAGAGACAGTAGGGGATGAGCGGGCTAGAAGGCGGGCAGAGGTATTGTTAAAAAATCTGTGGAAATTGCAGAGAAATGCAGAGAATGAGAGTTCAATTAATGTCAACTTTTCAATGAAAGAGCTGAGAGAGGCCATTATGTCTGGGGCAAATACCTCTCCGGGGCGAGACAGGCTATCTTATGTTCTGTTTAAACACCTAGACGACTTAGTGCTGGAAGAGATCCTAGCACTGCTAAACACAGTGTGGATAGAGGGGGTGTTGCCGAAAGAATGGAAACATGCGGTGGTGGTCCCAATATTGAAGCCGGGTAAGGAAGCGTCTGACCCTGGGTCATATCGCCCAATAGCACTTACAGCAGTACTTTGTAAAAAATAATGGAGAGGATCGTCACTAAAAGGTTGGTGTACTTTGTGGAAACTAGAGGGCTCTTTGTTGATTTCCAGAATGGGTTCAGGAACGGACGGTCCACGATGGAATCTGTAGCAGTATTGGATCAGGATATCAGAAGGGCATTTAGGAATAAAGAGGTGGTGGTAGGTGTGTTTCTGGATATTGAAAAGGCATATGATTCACTGTGGAAGGACGGATTATTGATCAAGCTATATGACCTAGGGGTAAGAGGACGCATGTTTAACTGGGTTCAAGACTTCTTAAGGGACAGAACCATACAGGTCCGGGTGGGAGGGGTAAGATCAAAGACGGTAGGAATAGAGAACGGTACCCCCCAGGGAAGCGTAATTTCGCCAGTCCTATTTAACATAATGATAAATGACATATTTGCAAACATAGGAGGGGGGTTTGGACTGTCCTTGTTTGCAGACGACGGAGCAATGTGGAAAAGGGGACGTAATGTAGCGTTTATCTTAGGGCAGGTTCAAAAAGCATTGCAGGCAGTAGAGGAGTGGGGGAACACTTGGGGATTTAGGATCTCAGCATCCAAGTCAAAGTATGTCATTTTTGGATTTAAAAGGAAGCTCCCTGAGTTGGGACTCAACATGTATGGGTCACCACTTGAAAATGTAAAGGTTTTAAAATTTCTAGGGGTTTGGTTTGAGGAAAGAATGACCTGGTCTGTGCACATAAGTAAAATAGTGGAGAGGTGTGGAAAGGTAATTAATGTTTTAAGAAGTCTAGCTGGGTGTGACTGGGGAGCTGACAGGGGGACGCTGGGGTTAATATATCAGGCCATGATCAGATCAGTGCTAGACTATGGTAGTCTAGTTTATGGAGCTGCGTCAAAAACGGTACTAGCCAGGCTGGATGTTTTGCAAGCCAGGGCGTTGAGGCTTTGTTGCGGGGCCTTTAGGACTTCCCCAGTACCAGCACTACTTATTGAGATGGGGGAAATGCCTCTATGGATGAGGCGGATAAAGTTAGGACTACAGTACTGGATAAAGACAAGTGGGAGTAGTCAAATCTTCCCAGCCAGGTGCCTGTTGCAAGAGGGAGAAGGAGGTAGAAAATATGAGCCGTTTATTTCCAGTATAAATCATTGGGCCAGGAAGCTAGGACTGGAGCAAGGAGGCATAGCAGAGCACTCAGTTTGGTCACCAACACCACCATGGTTGATACCTGAGCTTGATATAGAGCTCTCTTTCCTCCAGGAGGAAGATAAGGGGGAGGTGAGAACAAGGGTGGAGGAGTACCTCAGTGAGGCAGCTAGTGGGGGCAAAACACTAATCTTCACAGATGGATCTAGAGATCCAGTGAGTAGGAGGGCAGGGTTTGGAGTCTATGTGGACCAGATTGAATTGGAATATAGTATCCGAATATCGGACGAGAGCTCTGTGTTTACAACAGAATTACTTGCCATTCTTTGGGCAGTAAGGTGGGTGGAACAGGGTAGACCAAAAGGAATACAGGTCCTCTCGCCAAATTTCTAACTCGCCAAATGAAACCAAATGAATTTTCTAGGGCAGCTCGCCAACTAGCGTGGACATGTCGCCACATGGGTTAGGATGCCTCGCCAAATGCTCCAAGGACAGGTCGCCAAAACAGCTTGGATGGCTCACCCCAAAGCCACGGACTGTGATGAACAGTGGTGGAAAAAGTACTCACATGTTGTACTTAAGTAAAAGTATCAATACTGCACTGTAGATATACTCTGTTACAAGTAAATGTCCAGAATTCAAAATGTACTTGAGTAAAAGTATGAAAGTATTGGCATCAAAATGTACTTAAAGTACCAAAAGTAAAAGTAGCCTACTAAATGTTTGAAAATAGCAGATCTACAAGCTCACAGCGCGTCGTGAGCTTGTAGATCGGCTATTTTCAAATAGCCAAGGTATAAAATGGGGCTAAAGTGGTCCATGCATTTTTTTTATAATAGCCTATTCTATTTTTTATCGGCAAAGTAATTAGTAACTAAAGTTTTCAAAAATTGTAGTGGAGTAAAAGTACAATATTTGGATCCGAGATGTAATGGAGTAGAAGTAAAAGTATTGAAAATTGGAAATAGGCCTACTCAAGTTAAGTACAAATAGCTCAAAAGTGTACTTAAGTACATTACTTAAGTAAATGTACTTAGTTACTGTACACCACTGGATATAAACAATTATAATCTAACAATCAGGCCACTTGACAATATCTGCTCAGGGACAGCAGCATTATTATAACCATTAGCCTACTTACTATATAATATACTTTAACATATTATAGCCTACAAACAGCTTTCACTTCATGGATTTCTTTCTTTCTATAATGCAGGCGCATGACCCATTAATCAACACCTCATTTGACTGGACGTTTCATTGAAGGTGCAAAGTGCTTTTGAGAACAAAAGTTGATGATAGCCTTATGTAGCCTACATTCCATCCTTTTGAAATGTCAATGCTTCCAATTTGTTGATGTGACACACCTAGAATGTAGTCACATTTTTATGTTGAATTATTCATTTTATTTTGTGATTTGAAATGTATATAGATTGGAATTCATCTTGTCAGTAGGGGGCAGTATTTGATAAAGGTTTGATCTCAGAGCCAAACCAGAACATAATGTGTATCTATGTAACCAAGGTTGATTTGAAGTTTGATTTCTGGAGGAAAACTGTGAGGACCACCATTTGATGAGATTTAGGGCTCTATTATGATCCAGGTCTTATGCCTTATGCCTTAACTTCTTTGCCTTTTTTTTACTATTTTGAAAAACATTTTTAAATAATTCAAATGCTGATCTACATCTACACTGATCTACACTAAACAAAAGGCCAGCAAGATTTTTTTGTACATAGATTACAGCAAGATTTTTTTTGTACAGAGATTACAGCAAGATTTTTTGTACAGAGATTACAGCAAGAGATTTTTTGTACAGAGATTACAGCAAGATTTTTTTTGTACATGTTTTATTCTTTCTCCATTTTTTATTGATTTTTTACAGAGATTATAAACAGTGTTGTGAACTGTTCTTTTAACTGCATAAATAAACGGTTCAATTTGATCTCTTGCCATGTTTCCTTTCATATATAACTTTCCTCTCACACACACACACACACACACACACACACACACACACACACACACACACACACACACACACACACACACACACACACACACACACACACACACACAACACTCTTCATTCTTAAACACTTGTGCTCTTGAATAAGCCTCCACACACACACACACACACACACACACACACACACACACACACACACACACACACACACACACACACAACACTCTTCATTCTTAAACACTTGTGCTCTTGAATAAGCCTCCATGAACGTGTATCATTCACGGGCCCTATTCCCTACTGGTTGGCGAGCTGACTCAGGAATTTTGCGAGATGTCCTTTTTATTTTTATTTAAAAAAAGAAAGAAAAATAATAATTTGTCTTTAAATATAACAAAAAGACATGATTCTGTCTCTTTTGAATAGCTTGTATACATGATTATTGTGCAATTGACAGATTGTTAGTGATAGATTGATAGTATTGACATTGGTTCTCAGTTATTAAGGTATGTTTATAAATGGAAGTGGTACAGCCATGCACTTTGTACATGCATGTTGGATGGAGCAGGGACCCCCAAGGTAGGGGGTCCCTGCTCCATCTCCCCATCAGTTTGGGGGTCCCTGGCCTGAAAACGTTGAAGACCACTGTAAACAAACAAACAGAATGCATTTCAAATAGATCAGTGGTTCTCAAAGTGGATTCCAGGGACTCTGTGGGGTCTATACAAGTGTATACTGACAGTGTACAAATGGAACCAACATTTGGTTAATTTGGTTCCATTTGTATGCTGTAAAGAGTTAAGGGGAGACCTTGAAAATGTGAAAGTTTGAGAAACACTGGAATAGATTACCAAAGTGGAATCCATATTAATAACCAAGTCCATTGCTTGAAGTTTCTGAGGTAAATTAGTTAATGTATACCTCTATGAAATTAACTGTTATGGTTTATACACACCATTGACAATGGTCTAACGTTTTTACATGTGAAATTCATTCAAAAAAGTGTGTTATTTTGTGTCATATGGTCCTGGCCTGTGGCCATCCTGGCTATAGTCCAAACCTTTTACATATAGCCTAACTAGAGTATTAACTAAACCAATTAACCAAACCAAACCTGGTTCAGAGACCACAGATACGTTTATGAATACTTTATAAATGTAGATATTATAATGATTATGATCCAATATTTATCAGACAACCAACAAATGTATCACAAAGGATTTATTTTGTATAAACCAGAAGTAGGCCTACTAGAGGTCACACATTAAAAAAAACTCATTCTGGTCGATGTTCAAAGTGTTAATGATTTATTGATACATGAGATCCTAGAAAGCACTTGGCTTATTTACACAGGAAACCACTTAGGAATCTCATACAACATTGAATGACAGAAGGATAGAACACAGTACTATGCAGTAGATAGTCAGAAAAAAAAGAAAACAGTGCAGGAAAATTATATACAGTAGATATTTACAATAGAAGGGTCAGGGGCTGGGCAAGGTTTGTTTTTAACAGTTACGAGTGCTGCCTGCTGCCTTTCGGGGCGATTTTAAAGGATGTTGGGATTTACACTGCTTTAAGGCCTTCGGTAAGGTGTTACACATTTTGGTGGTATAGCAGAAGAACGAGTTTGACCCTTTGTTTGAGTTGACTCTGGGTGGACGTGATCTGTGGTGCTGCCTCTGGTGTTGTAATTGTGGACATCCTTAACGCTTTCAAAGTATTTTGTCAGGTACATGGGTATCTTAGTGGTGTAGTTTATCTTGTACATCAGGCCCATTTACAAGGCATTGGTTACAGAAATGAACTAAAACTAGGCTTTAGAACTGTACAAAGTGAAAGGACAAACAAAAATGACATCACATTTGCTTGATGACAGCATGTTTTTTAAAACGGGGTTCCCACACATTTTTACCAATTAATTTCCAAAACCTTTCCAGAATATTTAACCCAATTTCCAGGCCTATATAACAATAATTCAGCTCAATAACAAGTCGCTTACTCCTATGCGCAATGCCCAAAGACAGGTAGTGTATGCCAGTGGTTCTCAACCTTTTCAGACCATGACCCCAAAAATAATCATATTTTAACTGGGGACCCGGCACCCTGACGAGCACTAGTTGAGGAATGTTGTATAACACTGTTCTATTGTAAAAAATAGCAGATCTACATGCTCACAACGCCTCGCCTTACAATTTCTGCCTCTAATATTTGACAATTTGGCCCATGTTTAATTTGTAATTTCAGAGGTATTAGCAAAATCAATAACCAAAGACAATACATAGCTATTTTTTCAAGGACCTTCCAGGACCCTTGATAAATTCCAAAACTTTTACAGTACTGGAAAAATATTTTTCTAATTTCAAAATATTTCCAGGAATTTCATGACCGTGGGAACCCTGTAAAAAGCACCAAAGAGGCAAGACACACCAGTCTTCTTCAGATTCAAATTGAATCAACAGTATCAGATTCTCATATTTCTAACCTGAAGCTGCCTACTACTCAAACTTTTTTTCTTTTTTTCATTAACAAAAAAATAAAAGTAAAGAAAATACAACAGACGCAAAAGGGAAATGGGTGGGATAGAAAACCAGCAGTACTAGAGAGGTCCTAGTGGGAGATAGACCTATCAGTACTAGAGGTCCTGGTAGGAGATAAAACCAGCAAATCCCCCATATGTGTATATGCTTATTAGAAGCAGTCACATCCGACGTGGGCTTGGAGAGGACAAAGACAATGGGTTGGTTTGGCTGGGGCAGAAGAGAAGGAACCAGAAGGGGGAGTAGGGATAAAGGGTGAGGTGGAGGGAGGGAGGAAGAACAACACAAAATGAGAGCAACTTTAGCCAAAAATAGCCGATCTGCAAGCTCACTGTGAGCTTGTAGATCTGCTATTTTTGGCAAAGGGCTTTGGTGTAGAGGGGAAAAAGAGCAGACTAATTACAGAGTGAAAGTGAAGCTTATTAAGTATTGACGGTTCAAGTGGTTAAATATCTGAAAACACAAATTGACATGAATCCAAAATACACTGATGATTGTGCGGTCAGGCGATTAAACTATATGGAATCTATGAAAAGGTTGTGGGGGTCCCTGCTTCATCTCTATCTCATCTGGGTCCGTTGCCTGAAAACGTTGAAGACCCCTGATTTACAATATGAACCTGTGTTGTCATTCAGTGTGGTAATCTTAGCATTTTGCATGGATTCCTTGGGTTAAACGAGTCATAGTTAAAGTTACTGGTCTGTTCTAGACAAGCCTAGAGTTGTGTTCTGTTCCAGAAACAAGTTTAAATATAATTCATATAGTAGCTACAGTCTGAAATAGAGTATTTTTATTAGATGACAGTGTCTTGACATATAGAGACATTCTTTGAAATCCACATTAGATATTATATATATATACTCTATGCATTAGATGCACTTTGTCCAAAATGAATACATTTAATTACGCATTTGTAAGTGTCACAGACAGAGTGATGGAGACAGGCCATGAGACAGACCCACTTATAACTATGAGACAGACAGGCCTACTCAGAAATGGCTTTCGCCTACTTGTGGGTTATCAAACCATGTATGTATCGCATTTAAATTCCATTTTGATAGTAAATCTTCATTAACATTTCACGTAAAGCTTCTATTTAAAAAAAAAAGATCGGACTTTTCAGAACCCAATGCAAAGTCAATGGCAGACAGCCTCTGTCAAGATGACAAAACGCGAAAATCGTAATAACTAATACTAATGAGTAAACCAACAGTTTTATAAGAACAATATTGTTGTAACTAAGAGATTCGGGAAGGTATCTATATTTAATAAACACAGAATAAGAAGTAATAAGAAGAAGTCGCTATGGTTATTTCCTGGTTTAATGCGGTCTGCGGTGCGGTGCTCTCCGCTCCGGAGAGGAACAGAGGATTCAGCTGTCTGGAGTGGAGGGGGTGGAGCCAAAATGCGCGTTCATGAGATTAGACCCAACTGCAGTACCTCAAAACGGCCAACATGTCCTTTTGGTTTCAGGGCGCCCCCAGGAGGTCCGTGAAATGAGCAGAAAGAACGTTTCCGGTCTGGGCGCTAGCAGAAATAAGCCAGGCTCCAGCCTTCAAAATAAAAGTGCGGTAAATAATGTATATTTAAAAGACACAGATGTATTTAGAAGATGAGTTTATGATGAATGTCTCTATACTAGTGTACTTCTAATTGTCCCAACACATTTTCCAGGTTCTTTCAGATTGAAATTCGTGGAATGCAAGCAATTAAAGGCCACTTTAATTCCCGCACGCGTGCATGTCTCCAAAGTGGCGACACAAAGAGCCGTCTGCTCTCCAGCGCCAACTAGAGTCTGAAAATGTCAGAAAATTTCACTTTTTTGAGCGGGTGGCTGCACTGCAAAGCCAGCAGAAATTGAGGGGACGCCTCCCCCACTTAGCGGAGAGTGTGACGTGATAGAGGAGGTTTCCCCGCACGCGTGCATGTCTCCAAAGTGGCGACACAAAGAGCCGTCTGCTCTCCAGCGCCAACTAGAGTCTGAAAATGTCCGAAAATGTGACTTTTTTGAGCAGGTGGCTGCACTGGAAAGCCAGCAGAAATTGAGGGGACGCCTCCCCCGCTTAGCGGAGAGTGTGGCGTGATAGAGGAGGTTTTCCCGCACGCGTGCATGTCTCCAAAGTGGCGACACAAAGAGCCGTCTGCTCTCCAGCGCCAACTAGAGCCTGAAAATGTCCGAAATTTTCACTCTTTTGAGCGGGTGGCTGCACTGGAAAGCCAGCAGAAATTGAGCGGACGCCTCCCCCACTTAGCGGAGAGTGTGGCGTGATAGAGGAGGTTTTCCCGCACGCGTGCATGTCTCCAAAGTGGCGACACAAAGAGCCGTCTGCTGTCCAGAGTCAAATTTGTAAAGGCTATGCACTCCAGTGAACAGCATTTATCCATTTATTATGTTTTTATGTTATTAAAACCTTTCTTTTATGCCCAGAAACCTAATTTGCATTTTGTTTGTTCGTTTAGATACTTAATCTATATTTGTAACGTCCATATTATGACAAAATTATCCGTTTTCAACGTTTTTGCAATGGCTTTAGGGGTACTCTTATTCTGAAGAGATCGGCGCCGGAAGCCTTATTTCTGCTAACGCTATTTCTGCTCATTTCACATAGGCGCCCCCAGGGTTCTGGGGGCTTGGTTTTAGCATGAACGTAGTTGACTAAAAGAACACAGACTTGGTTGAAAACCGGCGAACTACTCCTTTAAGTAAAGCAGATAGACGGTAAAGTCCGGCTGGCTGTCCAGTTATCACCGCAAAGCGAGCTGCCGTAAAGCAGTCACTGTGAGAACCGCCCGCCAAAATTCTTTCTTTTTGTTTCATTTATTTTTTAACCCGGTGGGGGGAAACTAACAAAAAATGAAGGGACTCCTTCGGTTCAGCCACCGGGCGGTATGCACCCTGAGTAACCGTCAAGTCGCAGCAACCGGTTCTAACAAGGTATCAAATGAATAGTGCTGGTCGCAATGAATGCATTGTACACGTTCTTCTGTCTGTCTTGGATGCGGGATGCGGGATGCGGCTCTCCCAGGCCAGCAGGCAGCCAGCATCCTCACATCAATGACATTTGCATTATGTTAGCCCAGTCAACCTTTTTCACTCCAAGGCTCATTATTTATTCGGCCTTTGAGCTACGGACCACCATTTGATTAGATTTAGAAAACCTCTCAGACCCAAAACCTAGAATATTTTGTTGTCGCATACTAAGATTTTGTCCACAATTCCTTGCTGTATTGATGTACTAGGCTACAGGACTGATAAGAGGTCAATCAATCAAAAGTAACAATTCTTCTACATTCTTTATTGTGTAGACTAAATTAAGCAATGCAGATGTTTACTGGTCCATTTGGTTTCATTTTACACTCTCAAGAGTTAAAGATCTATAAGGGTCCATTTGGTTACCAACTCCATCATTTAGCTGGGGACCACCTGGAATCCCCTCAAGGACCAATGGTGGTCCCCAGACCACTGGTTGAAAACCACTGCTGTAGCATAACTGCTGAGAAAAATAACCAGTCCCTAGTAGGCCTTTGTCTTAACATAAATCTTAAATTTTCCACACAAATAAATGGATGAAAATACATTTAATATTGTCCTGTGGGTAGCATCTCTCTCTCTCTCTCTCTGTTGGGATGACTATCAACTCGAGCCGCAAATTGCAACACTAGATTTTATTTTAATCATCGGATGAATCTAGGGTTGCAATACTTCCCATAGGCAGCCAATGCATCAAAACAGTTTCTTGCTATCTGATTGTATTAAACGGCGTCAAACTCACCAATATTGGGGCTGTATGGAAAGCTTGGATTATCCTCTTTCTATCTGCAAAGTGTTTGTTTCATAAAAATCCACCGTAGACATGTTAGGAGCTACTTTCTATCAAGAAATTGGCTTCAGGTGATTATTTGTTCTAAGTGCTGGAGTTTGGAAGCGCTCGTGGGAAGTCACTCAGCGGTCCTGTCTGTGTACCAACTACCACCTGGTTCTAAATGTCACATAATGCAGGAGGCAACGGGACGTTGCGTAATGGAAGACGAGCGCTTCCAAAAATAACACTTAGAAAATAAACCATGTCTGCTCGGATTTCTTGACAAAAACTAGCTCATAACATGTCTACGGTGGAGTTTTATGAAAGAAACTCTTTGCACTCTTTTGCAGCTTTCCATAGAGCCCCAATATAGCTGAATTTGAAGTTGTTTATAACAATCAGATAGCAACACACACACACACACACACACACACACACACACACACACACACACACACACACAGCCCCTAGAGAGCGCAGCCCCCCCCCCCCCCCCCCGAGAGAGAGAGATTCTGTACAGTAGGCCTACACATACACTCCATGTATTTAAGTGATAATAAAGAGATAGTCACGTTTAAGTAATTAGTGCTTTTTTTTTTTTTTTTACTTTTTTTTTTAACTAGATGTGGCGGCCCAAAGGGCCGCGACCCTCTAGTTATTCTACAAGCCTTGTAGAGCAGCTATTTTCAAATAGCAGACATTTTTTTTAAAACCGTTGCCCCCCCCCTGGGGGTCTCCTCAGACCCTTTTTTGGAACCACTAATGGCGAATGCTCATGAATCCCACAACACCTTGATTGTTTCATTCCATATGTCAAAAATGCATGCACGCACACGATTCAACCATTTGTTTACCTGCATTCTCTCGAGACAGAGTCATGATAGCTTACGCTATCATGAAGAGGAAGGGGGACAGACTGAGTGGGCGTCCCCCTTTCTTTGATGATGGCTTGCCAGATTGGATTACCTGTGATGTGATAATTAAAGTTTTATGGGATTCTTGTGTCTTTTTAACACAGCCCAGCTTTGGTCTGCTGTTCGACATCGACGGAGTGCTCGTCCGGGGAAAGATGCCCATCCCTGCGGCAAAGAAGGCTTTCCAGAAGCTGGTCAACAATCAGGGTCAATTTAGGTTACCAGTCGTCTTTGTCACAAATGCAGGATACTGCCTCCGACAGGAGAAAGCAGACCAGCTCTCTCATATCCTGGGTGTGCCTGTAAGTAGATGCATGGGCAACTAGGGTTGGGACCTGGAGGAACCGGATCCGACATTGAGGAACCGGAACTGGTTCCATCATATTTGGAACCGTTTCTGCAACGATTCTATCACACTGTCCGAGCCGTTGTGTGGACTTCACGTCTGCTTTACAATTACAATACCAGTGGTTCTCAAATGCTTTAATGTCAAGGACCACCATAACTCTGAGAGTTTACAAATCGGGTTCATTTGGTTCCATTTGTACTCTCTCGGATTTACGGACCTGTACGGTCGTGAGGGCAGCAGTGGCCTAAAGGTTAGAGGAGCGCACTTGTTATCGGAAGTGTCTCGGTTTGATTCTCTGAAGGAAGAATCTAGGTGGGGAAGTTAATGGTCACCACTCACTCATCAGCAAGGCACTGAACCACCAACTATTCAGTGGCCAACAGTAAGACTGGTTGTACTGGTCAGCTTTAGACTTTTAGACTGCAATTTACCTCAAGTATAAAGTAAGGCTTCATGACCGTATGTCATGCCCTGAAAATTAACGTGTGAAAATTAATGTATGATACAGTAGGTCACATGGTCTCTCTCTAAACGGTCTGAAAACAGGCAGAGAGCAGCGCTTCTCGAAGACTCGCACTGACCAGGAAATTTAGGAAGTGGCCTCAACATAAAATGTATTTTGATTGTAATTCTGCGCATATAAAATATATGTACCCAATCGTATATCTTAGTTACATCGATATCATTCATGTGAACTAGTTTGTTTATGCTTATTCATTATAATGATCAAAATCGCTATGATGATCGCTCTGCTTGTCCGTCCGCCGACGTGCACCGCACAGCTAGCCTGATTTCAGACTCTACGCTAATCTGTCGGTAGATAATGCCGGTCTTATATAAGGGTCATTTGTGTACGGTGTGATGTCATACTGATGTCAGCAGTGTGACAGGAGATAAGCGACCAACGGTCGCTTATCTCCCGATTAGGGAGTCTTACTGGTAATAAAATACATTTTCATTTAAGGTGACTTCCTGGTTTTCATAGTGCAGGCAAGGGGAGATGGGCTGGCTGACAGACAGTACAGTAAAGGTGTGCCGTGACCGTGACGTCATCAATAATAATAGCTGATCAGATTTGATTTACCTTTTTTGTGTGTCTTGCAGTGATTAAAACCTTGAAATGAAAACACTTTTGCCATATCACGATATTATGATATCTCACATGATCACAATTAATCCTGTCTTATCACAATATTTATTATATTGCCCGCATACCTGCTTTGATGATCTGATCTTAGTGTTATTCTGTCTGCTGGCTTATGTGCAGTCCATTCATCTCCCCCTGTTTTTTGTTTTTCTTTTTACAGATTCCTCAAGACCAGGTCGTCATGTCCTACAGTCCACTGAGGATGTTCAAGAAGTACCATGAAAAGTGTGTTCTGGTGTCAGGACAAGGAGCTGTCGAGGACATTGCCAAAAAGTACGAAAGTATGCTTGAATCGTGTGATCTTGTGTCTTGATCTGTATTCTAGTCTCTGACTAGAATAATAATTTGTCTTTCTCTTTAGTTTGGGCTTTGAGAATGTGGTCAACATTCAGAGCATTGAAATGCTGAGGAAACCATTACCATTGCCGGACTTGGTGGATCAGGAGACCCAAACTCCAGTGAGTTAATTGGATGGAATTAGAGGGGAACTAAACCCGTTGGCTAGCATAACCCATGGGCACGTTTGTGCCAGTTTTGTGACTTTGCTGCTATCTAAAGCTTAAACATTATCTAAAGGGCCAGGCTGAACTTGTTAAACTGTGATATATGAAACACTAGATGCAGCACTAGATGCATCTAGATGCACACTAGATGCAGCACATCCCATGTGGAACCGAAAAACATACAGACTACAGTAGAATATTGTCGCTGTCGGGTGAAAAACTTGTATGTCCAAAACTGTTTGTTTTGCAACGCCTCGCACCGCGAGGCGTTGTGTGCTGTTGTGTGCTGTTTTCACTACTTTTGTGCGACAGCCTTGTATGATGAAGCAGGGCTTTACTTTGCGAAAGAACGTACACATTTGAAACTTAGAGATTCAAGGTTTCTGCCCGACAACGACGATATACACTTGTGACTGACACTCACTATTATGCTCAATACATGGTGTCACACACATACACACAGAAATTGAATCACCTGCTCATCCAACATGATGTACACATTAGAAAATGCGTTCTATTTGCAAAGAAGATATACAGTTGTTGCACAATGTAATTATTTTAGTTGCCTCTGGAATTTCCTGAATTGTATTAACCATAATAACAATAACCATTTGTAGTAACACATTCCACTGTGAACTATGTCCAATTAGATTGTGTTCTTTCTTTCAGTCCACTCCTGTTGGCAACCTTCCTAAGATTGAAGGTATGTGCTATATGTCTATATAACCTCAACTAATCAGCTGGCATTGTCAAGGTTGCTAAGGAACATTTATCAGCTAGGCGATCATTTGTTTATCACATACCCACAGCCTTATTTATTAACAAAGACAATGACAAAACAGCATTTGATCAACGTTTTAATTGAACATAGACTGAAATCATATATTAACATTATGGTCAACTGCCCAGAGTCCCGCTAGAATTCCCAACAGAGCGAGGATGGAGTTGATTGAACATAATTATGGCAGGTGTTCTTGGCTGCTGAGCTCGCAATTATGCAATACGCAGCCATTCTGCGAAATGACAAAGCTCGCTGTTTTCCACTTGGCTGATTCTCAGCCTGTTGTTTGGGGGGTTACCCAAATGATTTTGGGGGTCCCCAGATGATTAGCTTATTGTGCTATATTGTTTTCTCACTCAGCAGTAAACAAACCAACATACAGTATAATTGTATCCACAACTTTCCAACATCCCATCGTGCATTGCGCAGAAGTTGCACGGAGCTTCCGGCGCCGCAGCCGAGTGTGATCTACAAGCTCACAACGGCTGCATCTGCGATGCGACGTGAGCTTGTATGTCTGCTGTTAACCGGTAGTGTGGTGCAAAAAAATCTCCAGTAAATTCCCGTGGACTGAGGTGGATACAGGGTATTTATTTACTGTATCTACCCGTTTCTAAAGTGAAACCTTTAATACCACTGACTGAAATGAAAATGTCATTGCGTCAACACTATTACCACATACTGAGTATCGATTGTATGAAGACATGATGTTGAAAATAGGTGACATGCTCCTTCAAGCCACGTGTGTCCCTCCATTGCGCACACAGCTGTCATCCTCTTTGGGGAGCTGTTCACTGGGGCCAACCATGGGGCCAACCTGCAGCTGATTGTTGACATCCTGCTGACCAATGGGAACCTGAGCAGCCTCCATCAGCCCCAGACTTTTCCTCACCTCCCTCTGCTGGCTTGCGACGTGGACCTCATGTGGATGTCCGAGGCGCAGTCTCCACGGTAACCGCATCAGCACCTGTCCTGCTATTGAAATGTTTTGGAAAAAAGGAAATCATTATCACTTTTCGTTCCTCCTTCATAGCCGCAACTAGTCACAAACATGTTGGCATATCAACAAATTATCGTTACATTTAATATCTATCTTATCTATCTTGTTTCCTTTCTTGTTCTGTTTCTGTTATATAATCTAGAGATGTTTCTCTTTCTGATTTGATTCTAGCCTTGCCCATGGGGCGTTCCTCTTGTGCCTTGAGAACATATACAAGAAGATAACGGGTCAGGAAGTGAGGTACGAGGCTCTGATGGGGAAACCCAGTGTACTGACCTACCGCTTCTGTGAGTTCCTCATCAGAAGCCAGGCCGTGGAGAGAGGATGGACGCATCCAATCACCTCACTCTATGCTATTGGGTAAGAACAACAGAGATGAACATTGAGAACCAGTGCTGCAGACCCTAGCGTCCCTGTTCTGGGGTGAACATTTGGCGAAAATGTTTGCGACGCGCTGTGAGCTTGTACGTAACATTGGCTGTTTTCTGCAGTGTAGAGGGAAATCCTGTACAGAATCATGTGATTTACTGAGCAGAATGCAAACGGATTTCTCAAGTGTATTTCATTCTACTACTTTGGCAGGTGACTTATTTGACAACTAAGGGCCTCAGGAGATGAAACGAGTTTGTGCACGATTTGAGGAATTTATGACCTCGACGATAAACAGCCCGCTGGCATTTGCATCGCATTGTAAACAACCGTGCCTCAACGTGTCGTTATAACCACGCCAGTTAACTTGGGGTCACATCGCGATAGTTTCCCGTTGCGTTGTACAGTGCTTTCGATGGAAAGTACTATCCACCGTCCCTGGCAGGATCACACTCACAGACGCGAACACAGAGAGACACAGCAGCCCCTCTCTCCCTCCCTCGAGTCCCTCCCCTCCCTCCTTCTCTCTCTCTCTCCTCTCGTCAGATTTCACCACAGTGCTGTCGGTGAAGAAGTCTTGTAGTGTGAACGGGTCTACTCGCACAGCGGGACACGCGACCCAATAATCTTCCAATAAGAGGATTGTGTAGTGTAAATGCTCATACGATCCGACGAAATAATGAGTCTTGTTGTCAGTGGAGGACCTAAATATATTATTCTGGCAACTTTTTGCAATAAACAGGGTTCCCATGGTCATGAAATTCATGGAAATATTTTGAAATCAGAAAAATATGGAAAGGTTTTGGAATTGATCAAGGGTCATGGAAAGTAATGGAAACACATTTAGCTGCGTAGTTTTTAGTTATTGATTTTGTTACAAACATTTTCTAAAACATGTATAACATTACACGAAATATGTAACATAAGTAGTTTTTCACCGAACGGGCTGCGTAATTGCAGCCTAATGTATGCAACTAGAAGTTCGGGAGGTTTCGCCGCCCTCATTCTAGGCTTGCACCCTTTGTGTGCTCGCAGCTGTCGCTTGATACAAACATCCATGGCCGTCATAACTGTCTGTACGGGTCCTTTTGGTTCCATTCTATGCTTTATTTTTGCTACACTGCCTGTCTTTTTGGCATTACTCAAAGGAGTAAGAGACTCATTATTGTGTTGAATGACTTATATATGCCTGGAAATTGGTTTAAAGATTCTGGAAAGGTTTTGGAAAAGTTTTGGAAATTCATTAGGGAAAAAGTGTGGGAACCCTGAATAAAGTAATCAAGTGATAGTTCAGTGCGTAGTCTCGCATGGCCAGACTGTTGCCTTCCACAAATTTAAAATGCTTCCGGTCGTACAGTCTGGAGCACTGAAGCTCTGGTCATGAGTGAGGAATAAAGCAGATGTGAAGCCTTCTCCGCACCTCCATTTTGTCTTTACAGTCGCGCAAATGTATCCTAATATAAATCAAAACCATGACCATCTAAGCATATACTGCATAGCTTGCTGCTTAGCAGGAATGGAAAAAAAAAAAAATCGTGAACGGAGATGCCAGCTTCTGTTTCTCGGATTTCAGGAGGTGTTGTTCCAGACTATATAGCATTCCGAGATTGTGGAATAGTTGTCTGGCTAGTAAGATTTGTAACAAAATATCAGGTTTGTGGCTCTCACAGCATATAGTGAATGAAGTTGTTGGCGAGCTTGATATTTGAGTGTAACATAATCCGTCACTTGTCTACTTTCACTGAGCTGGAATGTGCTATACCTCTGAGTCATATGATCTCATAAACCTTAAGACAGTTAATAACACATACTCTATCGTTGTTGTTGGGTGGAAAGTTTGTATGTCCAAAACCGCTCCTTTTTGATTATTCATTATTTCAATAGTGAAAATATCCGATCTACAAGCTCACAAATACTTTGCATCGCAACATGTGCCATTTTTACCATTGTAATATTTTTACCATTGTAATGATTTATAAAAAAACATTAAAGATAGATAGTGTAAAAGCGACAGGCTTATGGGCTCCTCTCTATGCTATGAGGGCTGCAGGGTTCTGCTGGGGTAACTGACAGGGGTATTTCTGCCTAATAGACCCCATGGGCAGTCCTTTGGGATCAATATAAGAAGTAAAATGAGCCTAGATGTTATTTAATGTAAAGTTGTCCTTTAACCCAGTGGTTCTCAACCTTTTCAGGCTGCGACCCCCAAAATAATCATATGTTAACTGGGGACCTCCCCACCCTGACAAGCACTAAAGCCCTTTGCACACAGGACAGTTGCGTTTTTTTCGTTTGCGGCATGAATAAAACGCATTGGATTTGGTGTGCAAGGCTGTGCGGAATCAGCGCTGCGGATCCAAAAAGGAGTCATAAAAGGAGTGATGAGTTTTTTACCGCATGCGACAAGACGCACGAATCGAACTGGGTTCGATCGAGAAAAAAACGCACGGCGGCAGCCACTCGTCGCACGGCTAATTCGGAGCTGGTGTGCATGAGGTCATAGAGAATCATTGTTTTCTTTTCAAAAAAATATATTTTCCGTTTTATCCGTGCGGTTAAACGCGCCTGTGTGCAAAGGGCTTAAGAGTTGAGGCATTTCATTTTGTATAACACGGTTCTATTGTGAAAATAGCCGATCTGGCGTTGTGAGCATGTAGATCAGCTATTTTCACAATTCCTGCCTCTAATATTTGACAATTTGGCTTAATGGTTTAATTTGTCATTTTAGAGGTCTTAAAA
The DNA here is from genome assembly GCF_963921795.1 of Nannobrachium achirus. Classification (NCBI taxonomy): domain Eukaryota; kingdom Metazoa; phylum Chordata; class Actinopteri; order Myctophiformes; family Myctophidae; genus Nannobrachium; species Nannobrachium achirus. The sequence goes on along the minus strand of NC_137813.1, from coordinate 11,361,224 downwards.
AGTCCTTAAATTGTCACTTCAGAAACCCTCTATACACTTAAACTTTATGTTGGTTTGTTTACTGTTGAGTAGGAAAAACTATGTTGCACATTAAGTGAATCATCCGGGGACCCCCCCAAAATAATTTGGGGACCCCCTCCTGGGGGACCCGACCCACAGGTTGAGAACCACTGCTTTAACCCTGCTCTTCTCAAATCCTCCGCAGGGACAACCCCACGACTGACATCTACGGCGCCAACCTCTACAACCGTCACCTGGTGGAGCAGGCCGCTACTGCCGCCGGTTCCTCCGCCACCGTCCTGCCCCGGGGGGAGGAGGAAGCCTGGGAGAGCGAGCTGGGGGCGCCCGCCGCCACCTCCTGCAAGTCGGTGCTGGTCTGCACGGGGGTGTACAACCCCGACGCGGGGGTGCCCTCGGACGCCAGCCACTCCATCAAAGAGACGGTGTTCCACGGCCACCGGGACTTCCGCTTCGAACCGGCGCTGGTGGAGCCCAGCCACCTGGTGCACGACGTGGCGGAGGCCGTCGACCTCATCTTCCAGCAAGAGAAGTTTGTGCCTTAGTAGATCACATGATGAGGGGGTCTCCAGTCTCCAGTCTCCAAATTATAGGGGTTTAAAGGAGTAATTCGCCCCCCAATTCTTTTTTCCTATCAATTGCACCACCCGTGAGTTTGTGGAGATTAGTCCTGAGACAATAATTTGACGAACGGGTACTTGGTTAATTGGAGACGCTGTAGGTGACTCTTTGAGTCAAAAATCTCAGCAAATTCATGGCTTCATGGGGTGTGTAATTGGTAGAAAATAAGTCATTTCTGGGGTAAAACTACTAATTTTTAAGTGGTTTAAATGGTAGGGTTGATGCAGGCCCGGAGGCCCTGGTGTTAAACCGCTTTAAATGGATAGTACACCAAAATGTATTTTTTTCTTTTTCCTATCGATTACGATTACTCACCCCATGGGGACTTGAATTCATGGATATTTCTTTGTTGTTATCGCGTTCCTAAGCCAAGCGTTCCTATTTCTGAACTATCCATTTAATTATTATTAATCTTTATGAACCTTAACACTGTGGACATTGTTTACATACGTGCCAGTGAGTTAAAGAACCATAGCGTCACTGTCGGGCAGAAACCTTGTATCTCCAAGTTTCAAATTTGTACGTTCTCTCGTGAAGTAAAGCTCTGCTTCACCAGCCAAGGCTGTTTTCACTAGTTTAGGTTTTGGACATACAAGGTTTCCACCCGACAACGACGATAGCTTACATTCACACTTACAAAACATCTTTTAACTCTTTGTTTTTAAGCAGTATTTTTTATTTTATTTTGTGATAGTCTCTGAGTGAACATGTGCACAATTAACTTTAGGTAAAGCCAAGGAAACGTTTTAAACACTGCCTTATTTCCTGGTATGTTTGTTCAAGGCAAATCATTTCTAAAAACTGTCTGTGGCCATGTTTTGGATGGGGTTTATTTTAAACCATCCGGCATTTATTACACAAAGTTCTCAATGGTTTTACGATGTTATTCGTTTTTTTATGTTTTACCTTTTATTCTCGAGATGGGATTTCTTTTTTGAATCGCCATCACGGCCAACACCCATTTAACAGAGTAATGCATGAATGGATTTATGTATTCATTGTAAAGAACACCTTGATTGCTATTCAGAGTGCAATATTGTCCTGTAATGGTGCTGTCTGTCTGCGTCGTGTCTAGTTGTGTAGAAGCATTGATCTGCATTTTGCACAGATCCAAACTATTCATCCTCGTTTGAATCTTACCCAGTATCCCTGTCTGGTGGATCTATACCCCTCCTTGTAAATGTTGTAGGATTTGGAAAGAAGGAAAGAATACGCAGAAAACTGTAACTAGCTATACATATATATATTTATATTGTATACATAAATCTACACAACTGTAATAAAGTGGTTCCCAAAAGAGAGATTACAGTAGATGTTTTTCCCGTCCAGTGAAAATGGCAGCTCTATAGACGGGTTTCTGGTACACGTAACACTGATAAGAGATAGATGCGTGCGCAGACGTCGGTACCAAAATTAGCCAATGAAACGAGGCGCTCTTGAATGAAACCAGCGCTCCCCAAAACAACAGGTTTGGGGATTGGACGGAATTGATTACATGATACAGTCAGCTGTGCATTTAGTCTCAACGTTTGTAAACAAGAAACCCGTCTATAAAGTAGATCAAAATGTAATCTGAAATGTATATAGGGCTATAGTGGTTTTGTGATAATCTAAATCTGCAAAGTAACTAGTAACTAAAGCTGTCAAATAATTGTAGTGGAGAAAAAGTACAATATTTGTAAAAGTAATAGTATTGAAAATACTCCAGTAAAGTACTTAAGTACAGTACTTTATTTTATATGTTTATTTTATTGTTTATTTCGACAGGACAGTACCAGTTCATGAACACAGAGACATTTACATATTGCGCAAGGAATTAGCCAAGCCGGAAGGCTAATTTTCAAGGCTAAGGCTAATTTTGATCTGTTGTCCTCAGGACATAAAACAAGAAACAAAAGAACAGAAAACAGACAAAACGGACAACAAGAACAAGGTGCCTAGTGCGACAAAGTGCATAGTGCCAGAAATAAGAAAGTAAAAAAAAAATCACACTGGAAAGACTAACCTGACAGTCTAATTCATGCAGGCATCAACTCTTTACTTATAGGTGGTTACATGTTTGTGAATGTTTTAACCACTGCTTCTAGTGACCTTTGAAAGCACTAAAAATGGGGATCTCTCTAATTATGGCAGGGAGATGGTTCCAGTATTTGCATCCATTGATATGGTACCACGTCCCATGGGCCATGTCCCTCTTCTTATGGATGAATCGCCCTTCGGGCAACCACACTAATGATCGTTAGTCGTAGCCCTTGTGTCGATACAACGGTGTCTCTTCAGGTGACCCAAATGACTGGAAGCCTTTTCACACTGTTTACATTATGTATGGATACCCTGGTGTTTCTTTAGATGACCAAGCCGATCAAAGCTCTTGTCACAAAGTTTACAGTGATGAGGTCTTTCTCCGGTGTGGATATGCTGGTGTTTCTTCAGGTTAGATGAATCAATGAAGCTCTTGTCACAAAGTTTACAGTGGTAAGGTTTTTCTCCGGTGTGGGTACGCTGGTGTACCTTCAGGTTACCTAAATGACTGAAACTCTTGGCACAAAGTTTACAGGCGTAAGGTTTTTCTCCGGTGTGCATGCGCTGGTGCATCGTAAGGTCAGTTGACTGACTGAAACTCTTTCCACACTGTTTACACTGTGTGCACCTGACTGTACAGTGACAATTGATTCCTTGTGCATTTCTAGCCATTGTTAGACCAGACACACACATCTTTATATATTAACTTTAATAACAATGGATATAAGGTTGTTTGTTTCAAGTTCCTGGTCCTAAATTGTCCATTGTGTTCTGGCCCACCATCTAATGACTTAGCCTTGGCTTAGAAGAACATTGACCAGGAGCCAAACTTGCCAACCCCTGCCATAGATTCATAGACCAAATTAAGCCTTTCTACAGTCTATCCAAGAGTTTCACTTGCTGGGTCTATGTTTAAGTATAGGCCAATACCTCCTCTCACTGAACAACTGAAAAGTTGAAGTCAAAGGAAACATCAACAAAAAGCAATAGAGTGACGATAAATGCCTCCAAATGATAAATGCCTCCAAATGATAAATGCCTCCAAATGATTTCGCAGTCTTCTCTGTCCAATGTACACTGGCCAGCAGTCAATGGGCTTTGTCGCCATCTGGTGGTCACACAGGGTAGCTGCAGGTGTAGCAGAGTGCCTCCAGACCAAAAAGGCCTTCTAGCTGTTATCTCCCTACAGCCAATAGGAGATTACCTCTTGTTTTGTCGTCCTCTAAGGACAAAGAGAAGTAAATGCAACCAACACCAGACATTCGAAACTGTCTTCCAAGTGGGAACTGGGAAGCCAAGATTCTAAACCTCTCATGCAATCAATCGATCATCAGAGGGAATCCCTATAACAATATATTATTGTCCACACACTGTTGTGGTATAATTTATCACTGAATATTTGCCTATACAGTGAAAAGTGTTCTCTGCATTAACTCGTCCTAAGTTAATTAAGTATCAGGAGCAGTGGGTGCTAACGTGGGCAGGGGTCATCAATGTGTCCGTGGCAAATTCTAGATTTTCTGTTTTACACACCATTATCATTTTCTTATTTTCATCACCAATTACTGAATGTCAGTCTCCAGGATTTCTTCAGAATGACACTGATTTACTATATCAGTGGTTCTCAACCTTTTCAGGCTGCGACCCTCAAAATAATCATATTTCAGGTGGGGACCCCCCACCCTGACAAGCACTTGGAATTGTAGGAGTCGGCATTACATTTATTTTTACTCAAACTGTTCCATTGTGAAAATAGCCGATCTACATGCTCACAACGCCTCGCGTTGCCGTTGCGAGGCGTTGTGTGCATGTAGACCGGCTATATTCACAATTTCGGCCACTAATATTTGACATTTTTGCCAATGTTTGACCAGAGGTACTAAAAAGGTCTTAAAAGTCCTTAAATTGTCACTTTAGACGTGTGCAGATACCCTCTACAGACCTAAACCTTATGTTGGTTTGTTTACTGTTGAGTGAGAAAACAATGTTTCACATTAAACTAATCATCTGGGAGCCCCCTGAGAACCACTGTACTATATTATGACACTATGGCACATTAGGAGTCCTACTAGTACTAGTGGTTCTCAAATGTTTTATTTGCAAGGACGGACTTCCATAACACTGAGTGTTACAGCCCTGTTATGGTCATTCAGTGCTATCTCTTTGTGTTTCTGGTAATACTACTTACTTACTTATCCTCTTCGTCCCGGTTGGGACATAAGGCCGCAATCATACACTGCCACCGAACCCTGTCTCGTGCTTTGGCCTGTGCTTCGTCCCAGGAAAGACCCATCTCTTCTCCTTCAGCTCTGTCATCACTGTCCTTCGCCAGGTTCTGCCTCTCTTTCTTTTCCCAATTGGGGTCCATCTCAAGGCAACTTTGGGTAACCTTTCATTGGACATCCTTAACACATGACCAAGCCATTTTAACCTGCATTTCCTAATCTCAAGGGACATATGCAAGCTGCCTGTCTTCTTGTAAAGTTCCTCATTTGAGATCTTGTTTGGCCAAAAGATGTTGCAGATTTTATGGTAATATCTGGTAATACTGATGTCTTCTAATTTTCATGTCTGTGGCAAAACATTTATTTTCACAAAATGTCCACAAGCCAGCATGGCGATGACCCCTTTAGGGGGGCAGCAGCTCCTCAGGGAGCAGTTAAGGGTTAATAGTCTTGCTCAGGGGCACTTTGACATGTTGCTGAGGCCCGGGAATGGAACCTGGGACCTGTGTGCGTGCGTGCATGCACTCACTCTTGTCAGTAGGCCCTTTGCTTCTTGGTCATGTTCTGCCAATCTGCCATGCCTCTAGCAGTGGTGTAATAAAGTAACTAAGTACATTTACTCAAGTACTGTACTTAAGTACCATTTTTAGGTAAATTTTACTTTACTGGAGTATTTCCAATTTCCAATACTTTTACTTCTAGATGTAAAATGTGTTGTGTGCTTGTCGATCTTCTTAGAATGTTTTTTATACATTTTGAAATATAATACATAATGAGTCAACTATACCTTTGGTAGGCCTACTTTAAGTGCACTTTGATGGCAAAACCTTTGTACTTTTACTCAAGTACGTTTTTAATACCGGACTTTTACATGGGCCTATTACATATTTTTCATTCATTTCATTGTGGTATTAGCTTTTACTTAAGTAAAATGTTTTTGTTCTTCCAGAACTGAGCATCTACATGGGGTGGGGAAAAAAACTCCACAAAACCGGTCCATAGCAAAAGAATATTTATTCTTTTTTGTATATCATCTGTTCCTGGAAAGTGCATGTTATATTTTCTTTTTACAGTATAAGCAAAAGTCATATTTTAAGACATGAACACAGCTATTCACAATCATCATCATCATATTGACGGTGGGTGTGTTGCATAGGAGGAGGGTATGTATAATGTATGTAATGCATGTTTGTATAAAAATCATTTCATATTCAGATGAAATTCAGAGGTCATGACGTGAGCAGAGTGTTGTTCCATCAGAGCAGGTCTAGGGGGCGCTGTTTATGCCTTCACCATCGCAGAGAACTCTGCAAAACAAACAAAACAACACATCAATTATCAGTCATAACAGCTTTAGTCACGTTAAAGCAGTGATTATGAAACATGTTCATGTCATGGACCCCCCAATATGTATATAGGCTGTATATAGGCCGTGGACCACTATTTAAACAGATTTGTTTCCAACCAAAGGGAGAGTGTTTTTTACAGGTCTTTCAGTCCAATTGTATTAAAAAAGCAACTGGGTTAAGCACCGTTGATCGGAACAGTTTAACATTCACCAGGTTAGCATTCACCAGCGTCGAGCATTCACCAGCGTTAGTTTTACTAGTGTTAAGGTTAGGTTTAGGTGTATATCCGTCCCCCCGACTTTCGTCACCTCCGCGCAGCCAATCACAAGCTTCCGCTGCCTTAATCCAGTTGCTTTTTTGCTACACTCGGACTGAAAGATCTGCAAAAAAAACACTCTCCCGTCTACCAAGGGCCTATGGGGGTCCCTGGACCCCACCACTGCATTATAGAACTGTGGTTTTAGGGTTCAGGGGCCCCCCAGAGATCCTTGGAGGAGTCTGCAGGGGGTCCCCAATGCAGACATATTATGAGAAGTGGTTTAATTTCAATTAACTTTAAATTACTACAACACAACATAAGTTACAATTCACGTTTTCATGCAGTATCACCCCCATGAATCTATTTCTCATGCAGAAATATGGTGTTTGTGTAGCAGAGTGACTCTCTGCCTCAGCCTGATGGCCTCAAAGGTCTAGTAGGCCTATCTCCCTCGGTCCATACTCCATACAGAATTACAGATACCCCGTTGGTCTAGCGGTTAAGATGTTGAACTACTACGCAAGTCTGAATCTTTGGCGTTATTTGGACTGTTTCATTTAATGTCAATTAAAAGAGTTGGCTGAATAGCAGCTGTAAAAGTATCTTGTTACAGGTTCCAACTCCTCTCCTCCACATTCTAGTGCTCAGTTCTCCTCTTTCTTTTTAATATTGTTACAGGTTCCATTTGAAGAACCCATGTTGTTTTGTGCTAGTTGTCTTGTCTTCTGAAATTGATAGATTTATAATTATATGTTTCTGTTTGACTCAGCCAAGACATAGTTTCATATATCAGAGTCCATATAGGACGGAACAATTAGAGACAGTACATTTGGGCGTCCATAACATGATCAAGTTTGCCACCCCAGCTCCTAAGAACATGGGTGAGAGAAAGAACTGTAAGCCTACCATCAATGCCGATTTTGCCGTCGCCATCAGTGTCTCCGGCTTTGAGGAAGGTCAGGGTCTCAGCGTCGGTGAGTGCACGCGCACCTTTGCTGAAATTCTGCAGGAACAGCCTGGATAAACGAAAAACAACAAGAATGAATATAGTTTAAACATGTAAATGGTGCATTTGGTAAATGGTGCATTTATATAGCGCTTTTATCCAAAGCGCTTTACAGAGATTGAGCATTACATTCACCCATTCACGCACACATTCATACACCGGTGGCGGAGGAAACCATGCAAGGCACCAACCTGCTCACCGGGAGCAACTAGGGGTTCAGAGTCTTGCCCAAGGACCCTTCGACATTCACTCAGGGGGAGCCCGGATTCGGACTGGGAACCCTTCGGGAACCCTTCGTGCTCTAATAACGGTTTCTCTACCCCTGAGCTATGCCGCCCCCATAGGTATGCGAGCAGGGGTGTTGCACCCTGGGTACAAGGATTCACTGCGGGCCCCCCATGAATGTTCTTTATATGGGGAGGGGGTTTAACCCATTTAGACTGGGAATGCATTATTACGCATTATTTTGTGCTTTAACTATTGAAAAATAGCAGATATAAAAGCTCACAGCGCAGCACCGAGTGCCGCAATGTGAGCTTGTAGATCTGCTATTTTTGAAAAATTGTAAAGATTTGTGCAAGACTTTGAATATTTCAAATCTTTCTAAGATTTTTTGAAAAACCTATGTTTCTATGTCAGTGGTGCGCAAACCTTTTCATGTTAAGGACCCCCAAAATGATATGTTTTTGGCCAGTATCTCAAATATTTATTTCCAGGGACCCCCCAGAAGCAAAATTTTAGATACAAATGTTCGCTTAAAAAAATACATGTATTCAAAGATTTGCACACATCTTCACAACTTAAAAAAAAAATAGCAAGCTCAAGCTGGTATATCTGCTATTTTTCAATAGCTTAAGTATAACGAAATTCAGGCCCCTTCACCTTGGGGCCTAGTAAGTAACCCAGTCCCACTCCCCCCCCCCTTGTGACGCCCCTGTATGCAAGTGAAACCAAGCAGTTGAGTTATGCGCAATTCCCATGTTACGCACATTACGCAGGACATTATGCATGGGATACATTGAGCATTTTGAACTGCACTGTAGCTTGCCAACAAGAACTGGTCTTCAAGCTTAATTCCCATGTTATAACATCAACTCCAGAAGAAGAGTCGCATTATTTTTACGCACTTTACGCACGACATTGCGCATGGGATAGCAGGAATGCTGTGCATATTGTTTTAATCACGCTGTTGCTTCCCGACAAGGATTGATCCTCAAGCCGACAGCCGACAGCTTGAAGCAGCACCGAGTGTAACAGTAACAGACTTAGATAAATGGTGCGTTTTGTTTTATATCGTGCGTTTCGTCCACTTTAAAAAGCGTGCATCAGGACCTACTTGAGCTCATCCTCCTCAATAAAGCCGCTGGCGTCCTGGTCGATGATGGAGAAAGCTTTCTTCACATCAGCATCTGTCTTGCCCGCCAGACCCACGGCCAAGAAGAACTTCTTGTGGCAGAACGAATCGGGGGCTGGAATAACGCACATGACGCACGGGTTACACAGCAGATAGAGATGGATTATTATGTCCTAACAATGAAGTAACAATAGCCTACTGTACTGCGTGGTGCTTAAGCTAACAGTATGTGATTTATCGTTTGGTAAATGAGGGATGAACTCAGGTTACCTTTGCATCCGTCCAGGGCTGCAGTGATGGCGGCATCAGTAAGTACACCGGCGAAGGCCATTTCGATCTGGGAAAATGATAAGTTATAATTAATTAGCCTATATAACACTTCCAAAACAATTGCCTTCAAACATTCATGAATCATTCTCGACTCGGGGCTTTTAAAATGTCGCCACGATTAAGTTTCCAACGAAGAAGAAGCCCACAAACAAATAAACGCGAATTAATCCACTTTACAGAGCTATGCGAAAACCGTGCAGCCGCCCTTATATTTGATATCGCATATCCTTGGTGTCCCATTGGAGAGGCTGAGACGGGGCACGCGTTCCCCAATCCCTGCAACTTGCAAGCGGCAGCTGCCAGCCTCCCTGTCCTGTGATCCATTTCCTCCTCCTCGTAAATCTCTGACTGTCTGAGAGTCTTCCCCATAAAACAGAAACCGAACCCCGGATCTTTCTGAAGTCCTCTTTCAGAAGCCATATCAGAAAACGCTACATTTTTTGCGAGGTGTCGAAGCCTGAATGATGCTTGCTGCTTGTGGTCCCTCGACCCCTAATCCCAGGACCCGCCCGGCCGGTGCATGGCTCTGGCTGGCTTTAATGCATCCTTCCTTCAGAACTCACCTCTTGTTGTTTTCCTTTGTACAGAGATGGATGACACAGGAGAGACTTCTTGGAGTCGACTGCAGTGCTCTTCCACCGTGATCCCGGTGACCTTTTATACTTTTTCGGTCCATCGAAATTCGAGGCACAAGCTATAGCTGACACCACAACACAACCAGTGCTGAGAGACAAGAAAGAGAGCGTGTGGGTGGCGAAAATTTGTCCAGTAGCCAGACCCAGAGACAGGTCTATTTTGGGGTTCCCCCCCTAAATGAAGTCACTTTAAAAGGTTGCTGTTTGGAAAAGTCTTCGATGCTGAGCTGCTGATGACTATGAATTGGACTGAGAGAGCTTGACACTTCAATTAGTAGGCCTGCCCTTGGATGAAGATAGAGAAAGGCATGCAGCATTTAATTCTGAACAAACACTTTTTAGTATATAGTTTATTTTCTTATTAATAAAGCTTTCTTTGTTTTATTCCTTTATAGCCTACTACTGTAATCATTTTACAGTTGAACCATATTTTATCTTTCCTTTCCTGCAGTCGAATTGTGTATTGAGAAAATTGAACACTTTAATGCCATTGAATGTCTGGGAATTCATTTTCAATAAAAAAAGATATCTGACAATATGTCAAATAGAATCACACCGTAATGCTGACATCCTCCTGAAGGTGGCGGCACTGTCCTTTTGGAAGAGAACATGTTTTTTGGTATTATTTTGAATACTAATTGATTGTAGCCTGTTTATGGAGTCATTTGATAGCCGACATGGTTTATTATGGATTGCATTACAGACTAGTGAGTCATACATGTAGTTTGTGTTTTACACCCTTTGATCATCAAATACTTGTGTTTTGTGATTAGCATGTTTCACCGGCTTTTAAATTCCATCCCAGTCTATTAGACCTGCTATATCATACAAGGGCTGGACAATATATTGATATTATATCAACATCGTGATATGGGACAATTTGGGGATTTTGAATATCGTAATAACATGATGATATGCGCCCGTAAGTGTGTCCTGCTTTTAATCACCAAATATAATGATGAATGAAAATAGAATCAAACTCTCAGCTATACTTTCTCCATGTTTTGATATCATCATCACAATATGATCATCGACAATATCAACATCCAGATATTTGATGATAAAATATCCAGATATTTGATTTGGTCCATGCACATTATGGCCCCCGCCGGCCCTTCTACGGTGTATATATAAACCCCCCCAACTAAACGAGTGGTGTTGTAAGCGACACCCCGCGCGGCCACATCCTGGGTGCACCCACCCAGCACCTTGTACAGTAGTGGAGCTTGAAGAGTCCTGCTGATGCAACCAGGCTATTCATAGAACCTCTGAGAGGCTTCTCCTCTCCTGCAGTTGCTGCTGCCCCAAGCACTTTTGTGACCCGCCACCCGCAGCAGCACGCTATAGTCTGCAGCCCGTCCAGACTATTAAAAAAACAAGATCCTCATGGGGCCATGCATGCAGTAGGAGGACCCCCTACATGTGAAAAGAACTATAGGTCCAGATATATGTGTATAAGCAAAGCCCCAGGGCATCCCCCCCCGTCCCATAGCCCTATGTGTGCCAGGTCTCTGGGCCTAGAAGTCCAGCAAATCGTCGTTGTCGGGTGAAAACCTTGTATGTCCAAATCCGTTAGTTTTGCGTTTATCCTTTTAAAAATGATTTAAACTAGTGAAAACAGCCGATCTACAAGCACAATCGCGAGGCGTTGTGTGCTTGTAGATCTGCTGTTTTCACTACTTGTGTGTGACGGCCTTGTATAATGAAGCAACTAGGGCTTTACTTTGCGAAAGAAAGTACAAATTTGAAACTTGGAGATGAAAGTTTTCCACCCGACAACGACGAAATGCTTCCCCATGGCCTCCCCCATGCATCTATAGCCTATATTATCTGAAGGAGTGCCGGGGGGCAGTCGACCTGTTTCCCAGCAGACTTTTGATGGGTAAACACAGCTGAGCGTGATGGCATTGAAGGGGGTGTAAGTGTTGAAGTATTGGTGTTAAACAGCGCCATATTCTGATAGTATAAGCATTGCTGGCGTCTGCATTTAGTAGTTTCTAGTTTCAGACTCCCATCAGAAAACCGCAGGTCGATCTGCTGGCCACTCTTGTTTCTTTTAGATCACAACTAAAGACCTTTCTTTTTGCCGCTGCCTAATATGATTGAGTTATTTGTCTTTTCTCTTCTGCACCGTAGTTGTATTTGTTACTTTCACTTCTCTTGTTGCATGCGTCCTATAATGGTGTCATTATATAAACGGCTGCAGTGTAGAAAGTGATGTGAAAGTGACGTGTAACCCATTGAAGGTCTACACGTCACCAAAGGAGAACTAAACACCCGGGAGGTTAAGAAGTTACACCAAAAGAGTATTTATTCCTGGTTATTCACTCTTCCTCAAAAGTGCATGATATGAGGTGTACAGTTTTTTGTTTTTTTTGCACAAGCCATAATTTCCGAACAAATACAACACAGCTGGATAAACGGTAATAAATACACTTATGTGTTAAAATGTTGAAAAATGGACTGCAGGCAATAAGATATAAAAAAATATTCTTTCAGCTGGTGAGTAGTGAGTTGTGTCTTGGGTTTTTTTACGGGTTTCCATCATGAAAAGAAGTGGACGAAGTGGAAGTCTTGGTCAGTGGACATTTATGACTTAACAAGAGCAGCGAACTCTGTGGAAACGGGATAGAAGAAGAAAAAAGAAGAACCGCCATTAGTCTCCTGGAAACGCATACATTATGGTACATTCAAATCCTTACGTCAAACTGTTTTGTAAGATTTAAGAATTCTTATGTCAAACGTATTACTTATTTAAGTAGTATTATTCAAATTCTCATGTCAAACCTATTTGTAAGTTGACCAGCAAGTTACAAGAAAAGTAAAGTATATAGGCTAATGTCTGTACAAACAGCTCACTTCTTCCACCCACAGCTGCAAGCTGTTTGTGTGGACTTTATTTTTCGGCCTAAGAATTTGAACAGCTTCAGATATTCAACAATGACTATAATATGGTGAAGGCATTTCAAATCCAGTGCTTATTTAAGAAATTAGACCCTGCTGTTGAGTAGAAATCTGCTGATTGGCAATGTCAATGTTAGTTATTTCACTGGATTAGACACTAGATAAGACTCCATCTTTATTATAGTTATTACTTAGTTATAGTGCAACGGACATATAAAACTTAAGGATCGTAGCTTTAAGCATGTGTTTTCATACAGTTCCACCTGCTAATAGTGTCAAGGGAAGTATAGATGATCCTATACTGCCCTTACAACGCCTATTGTAAGTTTTAGCTCAAAACTGAGTGATTTATTTGGGTCAAAGGTCAAATTAGCTGTCACGGTTTAGAGAGATAAACATTTGATTATCAGTTTGATTCCTGGTTATGGACTCTTCCCTTGGAACTCCCAAGACACATCGTACAGTTTTGATCCAAAGTTTTAAGGATTGTATATTAGCTTCAGATTATCTGTTTTCTTGCGGTTCCCTCCCAAGACACATCGTAAAGTTTTGATCCAAAGTTTTAAGGATTGTATATTAGCTTCAGAGCATATGTTTTCTTACGGTTCCCTCCCAAGACACATCGTAAAGTTTTGATCCAAAGTTTTAAGGATCGTATATTAGCTTCAGAGCATCTGTTTTCTTGCGGTTCCCTCCCAAGACACATCGTAAAGTTTTGATCCAAAGTTTTAAGGATCGTATATTAGCTTCAGAGCATCTGTTTTCTTGCGGTTCTTGTCTGATGGACATTCATTCAATGTAGTAGTGGATGAAAGAAAGAAAGAAAGCTCACCATCCATTCCAATCATGCCGTCACCATCAACGTCACCAGCGGCCAGGAAAGCCTTGGTCTCTCCTGCAGTGAGTGCCCTGGCACCCTTTGAGAAGTTCTGCAGGAACAGCCTGGAAGAGGAACGGAGACACACAGAGCGTTGAGATCCAGTGTGCTACTGATGATCGACACAGTGAAATTGTAAAGTTCCGAGAAAATGGCAGATCTATCAAGTATAGAGCCCTGAGCGACCCAGACAAGTATTAACCCATATAGGCCTAGAATTATTGAATGCTTTAACCAGTGAAAAATAGCAGATATACAAGCTCACAGCGCGGCACCGAGTGCCGCGCTGCGAGCTTGTAGATCTGCTATTTTTGAAAAGTCGTAAAAATGTGCGCAAATCTTTGAATATGTATTTATTAAGCGAACATTTGTAACTCAAATTTTGCTTCCGGGGAGGGGTCCCTGGAACTAAATATTTTGAGATGGGGGGGTCTAGCTGTGGCCAAATACATATCATCTTGGGGGTCCTTCACATGAAAACGTTTGAGCACCACTGACATAGAAACATAAGTTTCTTGCACACATTTTCACGATTTTTCAAAAATAGCAGATCTACAAGCTCGCAGCGCGGCACTCGGTGCCGCGCTGTGAGCTTGTATATCTGCTATTTTTCAATATAGTTAACATTCATGGGGGCCCGCAGTGAATCCTTGTACCCAGGGCCCAGAATTTGGTGTGACGCCCCTGGGATCCAGTGTGCTACTGATGATCGACACAGTGAAATTGTAAAGTTCAGAGAAAACGGCAGATCTCTCAAGTATAGAGCCCTGAGCGACCCAGACAAGTATTAAAGTAAATAGGCTTGAAGTTAACTAACTCCAAAGAGTGAAAACATGAAACATCTGTTTGCTATGTTAATTTCTATAATCTGACCAAACTTCTCTTAATTGTGAAGTATTTGAATTATGCAGCCTTGAATATTATAATGTCACACTTTGCCCCTGATTGGCTACGGTTTACACGGCCTGTGGCCCATGATTGGCTAAGGGCGTAAACACAGACAGACAGGATTTCAGGAATTTATAGATACAATTATGATTATTATCATTTTTATGATTATGATCATTATCATTATATTATAGCCTATAGGGATTCATGTTTCCATAGTAACTGTCGTAAACTTGAGCTATGGTGCATATTTTGGTCAGCATTGTCATGCATGATCGCCAGTGATGTAATTGTGTGTCCATTTTTTAAAAAGCTTGTATTATTGTTGCTATAAGTGTCTGCTTACTGGAGCTCCTCTGCCTCAATGAAGCCGGAGGCATCCTGGTCAATGACGCAGAAGGCCTTCTTCACATCATCCAGGGACTTTCCGCTCAGTCCACAGGTGACGAAGAAGGTCTTGAAGTTGAAGCTGTCGGCGGCTGCAAAAAAAAGGACATTTTTTAATCAGTGAGTGAGTGAGTGAGTGAGTGAGTGATTTATACACTGACGAAACACACAGCGTCGACACGAGGTTGAAGAGGTGAATTTGAGAGAAGAGGCGAGAGAGCCATGTTCTCCTCAGGGAGAATTTACAATTCAGGGACATTTCTTTCCGCTGACACGTTTATTCAGAGCATGAATAAACATGAACTCTAGTCGATAAACAGCAAAGTAATAGTCACATATTTAGAGTGCAGAGAGAGCAATGTAGTGCCTAATACCAAGTAAACATCAAACCAATCATCTGTTTTGCTATCTATAAAGAACTAAATCCTCACTATTATGTAACTTTTGTAATAATTGAATAACATGTCATGTCCAATCTGTATCTCGACTTAATATAATTTTTATTTGATTAATAAGACATAATTTATACAATTTGGGGTGGTTGTATTTTGTATCCCTGCTCCTCTGTTGAGACATCTAGATCATGTCAAAGGTCCATGTCTCCCCTATATTCTAGTTTGTCAGGATCTGACACATATTTTGACCTGATGGTCTAGAATAGATTCAATGTATCCCCCGAGCAAGCAGGTCGGCTCTATTAGCTAAATGGTAAAAAAAAAAAAAAAAAAAAGTCAGCACTTGAGCAGGAAACCGGGGTTCACATCCGAGCGTATAGCAGAGGAAAGTTACACAGCGCTGCGTGCTTAAACATTTGTGCTCAGAGAAAAAACTAAAATAGAAACTGTTGCGCAAGCAGTTTTGTGCAACATGTTGTAATGCAATATTGGCATGCGGGGCCAGGTGTGTGAAAATGTACACCCCAGGGGGGGTGCTCAGAGTTTAAAGGTCACATTATCACATCACACATTCTAAGTCAATATAAATTTAAGTTTATAAGAGATTACAACTCAGATTATGCATGTTTTTAGTCAGCTGATAAACAGTGAGATGCTCTTATAGGCCCAGGGTTTCTTACCTAACAATATTCTGTCATATTCCCTATAGGAACTATAAGTACTATATTATGTACTGTGTATGAATATGATTTTGTTGTGCAAATCATTAAATCAAATCAAATAATTATGGCGTCTATACCTTATAGAAGTGGTTCCCAAGCTTTCCAGGTCGAGACGCAAAAGAGAGATTAGATGTTTGCATTGCACAGGACCCCAAACTATAGTGAAAACAGCAGATCTACAAGCTTGCAGATCGGCTATTTTCACTACTTCTTAAAACATTTGTATTCTAATTTAGGGAATTTCTTAGATTTTTTTGTTTTTAATTCATGAAAAAGATTGCTTTATTTTGGGAATGTTTTTTGAAAATATTCTGAATAATACTAATGAAAAAACTAAATGTAGGAAACAAAAAAAACTAAGGGACCCATAAAAATCTGTCTGCGACCCACAGGCGCCCCACTGTCATAGCTGTTAATTGTGAAGTATGTCTTTTTTAATAATCTGTAGTAGGCCTTCCTCTCTTACCCGCACAGGCATCCAGGGCAGCCTTGACCTTAGCGTCTTCGAGTCCAGCGAAAGACATTTTGTTATCTGAAAAATGTAGAGAAGAAAGAAGAGAGTCACGTTACATAATACTGTATGAGCATCAGACTGTTTTTATTCAGTGGCCTGGTTGGTTGTACATCACCAATCAGCTTTTATTTAACCACTTAAGCCCTATGTATTCTAGTTGAAATTCTTGTGAATAGTTTGAAAGATGTCCAAAAGAAGGCTTGAAGTGGTTATAAGAGCAAGCTCAGTAAATGCTGCATTCATGTGATGAGAGCATAGCATGATAAAATGTCTGCACTGCTGTACTATATCCTGAATAACTTACATGCATCCATACATTTGTCAACTAAACTTTGAAAAAAGAAAAGAGAACTACATCCTGAAATAGGTGAGTGTTTTTAAAGGGGGCTTTAGCCTAAAGCTATAGCCCTATGTGCAGGCCTATTAGCCTCCTTGTGTAGGCCTACTAGTAAGAGATAACAATAATACAAATCCTCAATCATCCTCATCAAAAGCAATAGTGTGTCTATATATCGCCCTGTCCAGTTATTATAATGCACTGACTGGCTAACATTCAAGCTGCATGGTCTGTTGGAGCGGGCAGCCATGATGGGCCTCGCTATAAACCTCAACCTGCCAGCTCTGCACTGCAATGAGTGCAGGGCAACCAAATAAATGGCAGCCTCAGCACCATGTGCTCCACTAACAACATAACAGGCCTAGAAGCTAAACCAGTGTTTCTCAAAGTGGATTCCAGGGACTCTGTGGGTTCCTTTAAGTCTGTAACTCTGACAGTGTACGAATGGAACCAAATGGACCCCAACGGGTCCATTTGGTTCCATTCGTACACTGTCAGAGTTAAAGGGCCGGGGAGACCTTGAAATGTAAAAGTTTGAGAAACACTGATGAAACAAAAACAAGATAAAACGCCCGTCAGCGAGAGACAGCTTTGGAAAGAAAAAATGTCCTTTGCAAATAAATAGTAGTGAAATTATATTATCCACGAATGGTTATTCCTTTTCCTCAAAAAAAGCAAAGATGGAAAAATCTCCTTTTTGCTGCACTGAGAAGTAAGTGCTGCTGCGCTGCTGTCCTGTTTCTGTCAAGAGATCCATGGGTAGATTCTCTATTTTATAGTCCAATGATGGTGCTTTTTGAATTCCCCCGTTTCTGTTCTCTCAACCAAAGACCAACTTTTCTTTCTTTTTCAAAGTGTGAAGTCCTGCATCATGACCATCAATATGCATCATCATCATCATCATCAAGGTTCCATGATCGTCCGTGCGTAATTTGCGTAAAAGACTCACCTTGTTGCTCTGCGTTGAGGCGAGTGAAAACCGGGAGAGGTGAAACTCTTGAGTGAATGTCGAACCTCTTGGTGCCTCGCTGCCTTTTATACCCGCCTGCAACACCATTTACAGCCCGGCCAGGATGGGAAGGCCTGAATCTGCAGGAAGGGAAAAATGTGTCTAGTAGTACCAAGCTATTTTTGGGGGTCTTCTCTTCGTTCGGCGGGGGGGAGGGAGGCGGAGGGGGGCTAACCTGCTGCCATGTGGTGCGGGTGCCGCCGACCCCGCCTGCCACCATGAGGCCTACCTACCCCTCTCGGCGTGAAACCCGAGCGCGCGCCTCCGATCGCCGCGACCCATGCACTAAAAAAGTGACTTCACTCGGGGAGACTAGAGGGGGGCATCGGAGAATCTGATTGATACGAAACGGCCCACGTCTGAAAATAGTGGAATGTCCTACATTTACGGCCTTCCTCCTCGGTTCGTCCGAGGTTAATAACTTGATTTATATTTGGCACGTTAAGAAGGGCGATGCCACAAATGAATGCCTATATTGGGGCATATATTGGGTTTCTGTTACGAAGCTTTTACCTAAATGCCATGTGTGAGCTCTGCACCTAAATGATCTGGATAGATAGGCCTATACTGTCTTGGGTTTTGTAGCAATTTGTTGCACATATATTGGGCTTTAGCCTTTAATTGTCGAATGTTAGGCATGTTCTAATCATGTATAGGCCTGATAGATACCTTTATTACCTATAATGTTACTACTTAAGGCCATTTTCCAAATATTGATTTAGTTCACATTTTTGAACAAAATCGCCAATTTCGAACATCAATGCCCATCAATGCCCGCCTAGCCACGTGGCACGTGATGGCACACTTTGATAAGCCCCATTAAAGATCAGGTCCGGTAGAGGGGGAGCCAGGAGGAGGTAATTAATAGGCCATTGGATCTAACCCGTTAAAGAACAGGTTTCATGCAATATCTGAAAAGCAAACCAAGCGATAAATTTGTCATCTTAAATGTCATCCCCCGGGTGATTAAGAGCGTAACGCGGCCTGCGGGGACCTGGCGTGACAGCCATCAATCAGCTTCATGAGCCGCGGGAGCCTTTCCAGGCATAGAAGCGAAGCTGTTTAATGATTCAGCTTCGGTTCAGTATTGGAGTGAGTCGGGTTTCACTGACTTCACACGCACGCACGCCACGCACGCTGCTAGCTGTCGCTGCCTGGGCCTGGCCCGCTGTGCATGGCGGCGCGCGCCGTGCGCCATGGTTGGTGCATGCGTCTTCTTCGGTGCGTCTTGACTGAGTGTCTGTGGCCTTAGTTGGAAATGTGCAGGAATCATTGACACTGCAGCGTGCAGCGTGTGTGTGTGTGTGTGTGTGTGTGTGCGTGTGCGTGTGCGTGTGCGCGCGCGCGCGCACGCACGTGTGTGTGTGTGTGTGTGTGAGGTGAGGGGCCAAGTGTCTCCACAAGTAGATTTAGGGGTTGGAGGTTGGAGTTATGCCAATTTAGCTTACTTGCTTGCAGCGTCGTTATCGCTGCACTGAAAATAGCAGATCTACAAGCTGATCACAAGGCAGACACATTGCATTGTGTGAGTTTGCCGATCTGTTGATTTATTTCACTGTTCAGGCTATAGGGTTAAAATGGCATATATGAAAATGTTCAAATGTAGGTGTCCTCACAAACATATAGTAATAGGAGAAAACCTGTGTGTGTGTGTGTATGTGTGTGTGTGTGTGTGTGTGTGTGTGTGTGTGTGTGTGTGTGTGTGTGTGCGCGCGCCTGGGCGCTTGCGTGCGTCCGCGCGCACGTGTGTGTGTGTGTGTGTGTGTGTGTGTGTGTGTGTGTGCGTGTGCGTGTGCGTGTGTGGTGGCCACCACCGGCGAGCGTGCGCGTGTGAACAAGTTAGCAATATGTATTTATTCATACACTTGGCCTGGTTCCAATATGATTGCATTTCAATGCCGTGCGCGAATTCTACACGGCTCAACTTTAAGCAGTGGTGCGAGGCCAAGTACATGTACTTGAGTAGACTGCTGTGATGTAGGCCTACTTGAGTTTAGAAAAATAAAAAATAATCGAAAATTTACAAATTATTAGTTTTTTGACTATACTTCCAGCACAGAAAGGAAGTTTAAGGAATGAATTATGGGGTGAGCGATTTTCTTTTGTTAAATAAGTGTTAAATAGATCTATATTCTGTATATGCCTATACTCATTGCCATGTAGACCAGTGGTTCTCAACCTTTTCAGGCTTTGACCTCCAAAATAATCATAATTTGAACTGGGGACACCCCCACCCTGACGAGCACTAAGAGTTGCGGAATTACATTTTGTATAACATGGTTCATGGATCTACATGCCATGTAGATCGGCTATTTTCACAATTTCTGTCTCAAATATGTGACAATTTGGCCAATGTTTCATGTGTCACTTTAAATGTGCAGATACCCTCTATACTTAAACTTTATGTTGGTTTGTTTACTGCTGATTGAGAAAACAAAGTTGCACATTAAGTTAATCATCTGGGGTCTCCATGTCTCTCCAGCTCTTTATTATTAAACAGAAAATGCATGTTCAGGTCATTCAGGATATACAGGCCTACAGATTAAACAAGTGAAATTGGAAGTGATGACGCCAGCGGCGTCAGTTCAGAAAAAGCATTGCACGCGTGCAAGACACCAGTCATGTTGCCATACCTTAGCAACAGGCACGATTACAGTACATTTTATTATTTCCCCCTGTAGCCAAGGTATGGCAGCTGCCATAGCTTGCCATACCCAATTGACGCCTCTGGATGACGCAAAGAAATTAGCATACAAAATTGGAACTGGAACGCCATAAGAAAATGAAGCTGATAAATGGGTAGGCCTATACTCTCTCCTGATTGGCTGAAAATGTGACACCTATAGTAGTCCTGAAAATGTATTGTCTGTTTATTAAGCTGGAGCCTGGAGGGTCTTTGGGAGACTTTATGAGTTCTCCTGTATTTTAATTCAACTTTCACTTAAATGTATATTGAGTTAATATTTGACCATGGGGTATCTACTGTATACTTCAAGACTCAAGTACTGGTGCTCAAATACTTTGTCCACCACCGCACATTTCTCATCAAGCAAATAGGACGTCACTATAGCCTATATTTAAAACCATCTTTTTGTGAGAACCAAGTGCGGACATTTGAGTGCCAATAATCCAATCAACCTGTTTTAAAGACTAGACGTCGAGTTTAAATCCTTTGTAGCCATTGATGTGATAGATTTATTTTGTTTGTGCAAGATGAATCCATTGCTTACACAACTAGCCACATATTGCTTGCCTTTACGCACAAACAAACAAGTCAATGCAATCAAATTAGTCTCCTTAATTGTGATTGAATAATCAATATATCAATTGTATCCATTGCGTGGCAAATTAATTGTCGTTGTGACATTTAGAAATGTGATCGAAATGTCTCCAGCTGTCTTATATTGGGCTAATAGGCTACGACTTGCGCGTAAAATGGAATTTTGGATTATTGATATTTTCTGTGAGTCTCTTAATTTCTGAAATCAACCTCACATATCTCGACAAACTGGTGTTTGGATGTAGCCTTAATTTCTGAAATCAACCCCACATATCTTGACAAACTGGTGTTTGGGTGTAGCCTTACATTAAGACATCCTACCGAGACTTGTGCATTGTGACGTTGGGGCGTCGGTACCGTCGCCCTAACGTGACGATTGTCTTAATGTAAGGCTGGTTTGGATGGTAATAATAATGCACTAACATGGGTCTTCCATCGCCTGTTCTCCTCGTCAGCATGCGTCTGTCTGTCCATCGTTGTCAACGTCATCATCCACCAGAAAGAGAGCCGTCCTCTGTTTCTCAACATATGGTCCAGGGACCACCAGTACTCTTCTCATTTTGGTATGTAGGATACTCTTCTTGCACTAATGCAGAACAAAAGTACTCAGATTCTTTACTTAAAGGAGTAGTTCACCACTTTTCAACCTGTCTTCATATAATAGGTCCTCACTAATGTTCATGATAAAATATCACCATTTTTTTCTACTCAGTCCAAGTCTCCTAGGAGAGCTGTGGGAAGTTCAGAATCCATCGTCTTGTGACATCATCATTTTCCAAAAATAAATATTTAATCAATATTTTTGAAAAAAATATTTCGATATTTATTATCGCGAGAACAATGGCTTCCACTTTAAAATTGCAACTTTTCAGGAATAGAAAGCCTGCAGTTCCTATAAACTGGATGGGTTTCTGACCTGCCCACAGCCCTCCTCTGAGAAAAAAAAAAGCTATTTTTGAATGAGGACCAATTATATGAACATAAGTTTAAAAGTGGTGGAGTGCCCCTTTAAGTAAAAGTATCAATAATGCCACGTAGAAATAGCCTACTCTGTTACCCTTTTCACAAGTTTTCAAATGCAATAATATTGTATTTGAACATTATGTATAAAAGATATTTTGAAAATAGCAGATCTACAAGCTCATTATTTTTGTGCCAGAGGCCTTCAGAACAGAAGTCAAGCTCCCAATCCATCGCATCACAGCGCTTTGTGAGCTTGTACATCTGCTATTTTTGAGTATAGCCAAAATATAGGGTTAAAGTGGTTAAAGTGATTCTGATTGACACATTGTTCTGCATGGGGACCCTCTGGAACGCCTTCAAAGACCCGGGGGAGTCCCCAGACCCCACTTTGAGAACCACTGCTTTAAAGATCACAGATTTCTAAACATGCTACACAAAAAACAAAGCCTACTCAGTTTTATTTTGGTAATCAGGTGCAGATCAGTCATATACTAGACTCAAGTCATATCTTGAAGTCTGTATAAGCACAATTAAACAATTAAAATAAAAAAATACACGAAAATAATAAATCGTGGATTAGTTATATTCCATTAAAAAAAAGCAGTGGTTCTCAAAGTGGGGTCTGGGTACCCACATGGGGTCCTTTAGGAGCTTCCAGGGGGTCCCCAGCAAGTTAAAAAAATCTGTGTAAACACTTTAAACCTTATATCAATCTTATACTCAGGATTTTCAAAAATATAGGCACGTATACACACATTTGTGTGATTTTAGGGCAAAATCTGTAGGAGCAGTGTCCAAAAATGTGTTTGAAAAAATTGGCCTGATGGTGTCACTAAATGGGACAGATCCATGTTGATGACATGACTTTGGAGATACTGTGTACCACTTTGCATGATTTTAGGGCAAAACCTGTAGGAGCAGTGTCCAAAAATGTGTTTTGCAAGAATCGGCGTGAAAAATGAGGTTGTGGTTTGGCAGCCAAGGAGTGTGTGTGCAAAGTTTGGCATGGAGAGTAGAACATCCTGAAAGAAAATGTCATATCGCACACAAAGAAATGATACGAAACATTTGTTTGAAATCTTTTTAATTATTACTCCATTCCATTTATTAAATAATTGATTGTTCTCACGTTTACAGACGCCTCTAACAACTGTCTGTTGGTCCATGCTTTGATGTGTCAAACAGGGAGAGGATGGGGGGGGGGGGGGGGGGGGTGCAGAATCACAGGGTCCATCTTGTCTTCTCAGGCCAGGGGGCGGGGCGGGGTGGGAATCAATCCATTCATAATAAAAAATATTATGTTCCAATTAAAAACTATAAATTAAGTCTGGCTTATATAACCTCGTTGTATATAGCGAAGTATATAAACCAGGCTTCAGGGGGGTGGGGGGGTTGGGGGGAACAGCCACAGCCATATTTATTAATTCATTAATTAATTTATAATTTCAGCAGAACGGAGAACTCTGTGGGAAAAAGAAAAGAAAAGGAAAAGCTTTAGTTGAGATATAACTGGGAAAAAAAGGACAAAACAACGCAGCGATGCAGCAGCTTACATGTGCAATGTGCATGTGTTACTGTATATTATGTTGTGCACGTGTTACTGTATATTATGTTGCGCATGTGTGGATTGTTTTAGTTTAATTGAACCACTTAACACTAACTGAATACTACTAACCGGAAGTCTGGGATATACCTCAATGTTAAAGCAGAACTATAATGTAGGTTTTATTCAAGGAATGAAACGTAATTTTGTCCAATCTATAGAGTATGTTAACACAACTATATACTTAGTATATAATATAACTTGTACAATTGGAGTGGTTGTATTTTGTCTCCCTGTTCTTCAATTCATGAGTTTCAAATCCTACATCTGCCATGTTGGGGACCAACACAACACTTCAATTTGTCTGATAACTCTGATTGGCGTAGAACTAATTAATTTGTTTGCAACACCTGTTGGTCCCCAACATGTCAGGCGTAGGACTACGGTATGTTTGAAACTTATGAATTGAGACATTTAGATCGTGTCAAAGGTCATGTTTCACCTAGACACAGGATCTGACATGAATTCTGGCCTGATGGTCTAGATTCAATTCAAGCATGCAAGCTATACTATCAGATCAATGTAAAGAAATGTCAGAACTTGCGCAAGAAACTGTGTACGAATCCAGGGTAGGAAAGTTGCGTAGTGCTTCTTTAAATTGGCCTTATTGGTATCTGGAGGTATAAATGATTTGAACATTTGTGAAAGCTCCAATTGTGCACTATATTTGCTTTTTCGTGACTTAAAATGTTCACAGTTTCACAATGAACGATGGTGACAGAGATACGTGACGTAGGCCTACACTTGCAAATATAACTGGCTTGACCAGTAAGGTACAAAATAACAATATCACATAGGATCCACAATGCAGAAAATACAATGGGTAAAGAAAACAAACAATCAAACAAACAAACAACATTCATACCCCTTTCCACTAGGGCTGCGAATCTTTGGGTATCCCACTATTCGATTCGGAATCGATTCTTGGTGTCACGATTCACAATTTTTTCTGATTCTTTCAAATCCAAACGATTCGAATTCAGAAGCGATTATTTTCCGATTTAAAAACAATTTTCCATTCAAAACGATTCTTTATTCAAAATGATTCTCTATTCAAAATGATTCTCTATTCAATTCATATCAGGATCTACTCTAGTCTGCTGGCATGAAAGTACATTTACGTAGCTTTTATAATTGTAAAAGTGTTATCAACTTATTGCAATAATTGTAAACAAACAAAGGTAAATCCAACATGTTTGATTTATTCATGCTTGCACACATTCTTTTAACTTGTACAAACACAACATAATATCTAATAAATTATCGTAATAAAAAAATCATAATAGAAAATCATAAAATAAAAATCATAACATCTAATAAATAATAATTAATACAAAAATAGATTTTTGAAAAATGAGAATCGATTCTGAATCTTTTCCTGCACCCCTACTTTCCATTGTGTGCTATTTTTGCAGCCACTGTCATTTCAGCACCACTGTCCACTGGACAGCTCCCTCTAACCACCTCTTACTGGGTTGTGAGTTTAAAAACAATTCACCCTTTGTCAGCCTTCTGATTGGTCTCTGACTGACCAACCAGCAGGCTCGTTCTGCCTTGTCCCACCCTGGTTCCACTTTTTGTATTATGTTGAATTAGCTAAATATCATTTTTTAACATTTATAAACATGCCCAGTCACTATATTGCTCCTGAGAGGCTCCTTTTTATTAATTTTTTTCTCTCTTTTTTTTTTTTTACTGAAACCAAGTTTAAAATGGCAATTTTATGGCAAGGATGAATTGTTTGGTTTTCTCAGTTGATTTCAAAAGAGCTTTATTGGCATATGGAGGGTAACATGTCCTTAGGTCAAACACCCTTTGGTCGGACCACCAAAACCTAACCTTAACTCTAACCCTAACCTCAGTAAAACTTTGCCTAAACCTAACCCAAACCCTAACCCTAACCCTAACCTCAGACAGGGCTTTCTTAATAATAAAATATCATATACCGGTAATCCGGTATCAATATGTGCTGTCAGTGTGTTGATGTGAGGGAGTATGACCATATATCACGATAGAGATGTTTTTTGTCCCACCCAGGGGTCATCGCCATGTTGGCTTGTGCTGGACATTTTATTCAAAATCCCATTTTTGCCACGGAAATGAATGGACAATAATATTACCAGAAACACAATGAGCTAGCCCTGAATGACCATAACAGGTCTGTAAATCTGAGAGTGTTCAAATGGAACCAAATGGACCCTTATGGGTTAATTTGGTTCCATTTGACAGGGGGGAAGGAACACGAAGTGTGGAAGGAACACGTTATTCCAACCAGTTCCGTTCCCTCCACTAGGCGCCCCGGCTGGCCAGGGGGAGGCAGTATAGAGTCCAGGATTACTGCATGTTTTTTTTGTGAGGGTACCTACCTAGTACCTACCCTAGGGGACACGGGGAGAACATGCAAACTCCACACAGAAAGGCCCTTTCTCTAACCCCACCTATAGGTTATGGGCACGCGGAGGAGAGAACACGCCCCCCCCCGCGTCCCCAGCGGGAATCAAACCCAGGACCTTCTAGCTGTGAGGTGATGGTGCTGCCGACTGCGCCACTGTGAACCCCCCCCCCCCCCCCCCCCCCCATATTGGTGTGTTTCTACGTGAGTATATACTGCACCTTCCAACCCGATCTTTCCGTCTCCGTCTTTATCTCCTGCGTTCATCAGAGTCTTGGTCTCGGCGACGGTCAGCTCCCTGGCCCCCGGAGAGAAGTTCTGCAGGAACAGTCTGGTGACAGGGAGAGAGAGAGAAATAACATAACCACTTAAAACCTTATATGGTTGGCCCGGAGTCCCCCAGGGCTCTAGTCTAGAGTAGTGTCTTTTCAGTTTTTCTGCTATTGTGGGTGAAAGCTTTTGCTGAAAACATCAGATCGACAAGCTTGGGGAGAGAGATATGGGGAGAGAGATATGGGGAGTGACACGCATCAAAGGTCATAGGGAACAGGACTCGAACTCGCGACACGCTGTCAGGCATCAGAGCCTATGTGGTATGCACCTGGACCACTAGGCCAGCGGGCGCCCCCTAATTGTCTTCTATTTAACCTCTTTTCTATAAGCACTTTTGACTCTGCCTCTTGTACTTTGGGCATGTCATTTTAAGCTTGATTGTTCAAAAAAATATTTGAACTATCCTAATAATAATCAGAAATGCACTCTGTCGAGGTGCCAACTTGCGTACCACTGGCATCACCAGGAATGCTGGTCCCTCATTGGCTGCCTGTTAATGATGACGTGGCCAGAAATGCTGGTCCCTGATTGGGCTACAGGCTTAAACAAACAAGGACACCGACATACATACGCAGCCAAACGCAGTACTTGCACGCTCTGATGTCAATAGTAATAGTAATTGTAATCATAATTGTGGGCTCGCTAAACGGCGAGACCAGTATGTTATACCAAAACGTTGTAGGTCAAGTTTATTCTCCTCAAAAAAATGACTGACAGTACACAGGCAGGGCCTTTAGCCAATGAGGAGCAGCGTTCTTGGTGACATCACCGCCAACACCCACATGAAATCTTTGGGCGACATGAAATCTTGCGGTATGTTCTCCCAAATCTTTATATCGGGGATCTGAGGGATTGAATGTATAGGAAAACTAATGTTGGAGTGCCCGTTGGGCAGATCTTTATGCCCATATGTTGGAGTGCCCGTTATAGATCTTTGTGCCCATATATGGTTTTCCATGCGAGCCCACACTGTTTCGTAGGAACAGTATTTCTAGTTATAAATATGAATCCCAATATTTTCAAAATATTTCAATAATATTTTCAAAAATGTAAATTCTCATGAATAGCAAACATATTAGATCTACAAGCTCACAATGTTGTCGCCATGGTGTCACTCTGTACAACCTCATCATCGTCGCCACAATTTGCCATCTCCAATAATAATGCCCCTCCCCCTTCCATTCCGCATTATTGAACTCAACCTTTAGCCAAAGTGTCCCATTCATATCATGCTGCACGGCCTGGGGCAGTGAACTACATTATCATCACACACACACACACACGCACGCACGCACGCACACGCACACACACACACACACACACACACACACACACACACACACACACACACACACACACACACACACACACACACATGCATTCACAAATGCTTCAGTGTAGTAGTGTGTGTGTGTGTGTGTGTGTGTGTGTGTGTGTGTGTGTGTGTGTGTGTGCCATTCATTCATCGCGCCACACGCCTGAGGACCTGTGAGAGAGCAGTGAACTAAATTATCATCAACGGCCACCAGCAAACACACACGCTCACGCACAAGTGCATACACACATACACACACACACACACACACACACGCACACAGACAGGGACGTGCAGAGAATGTTAGAATGTTAGAGAGGCAGGGGCTGAAATTTCTAAAGGGGCCTTTTGGTGAAATAGCGGTCGTGCTGCGACGTGCTGCGTGCGACACATGTTGCGACGCGTTGTGAGCTTGGAGGTCCGCTATTTTCACACTGAACTAAGCATAATCAAGTCAATATACTGGAGATGTGATTTACAGCATGGATTTCTACACAGCGAGGGCAATTCTTTCAACATGCTGCACACGCTGCATTCAAGTTCAGGAGAGTTTGGACAAGGCAGTTCTCTTGAACGCTGCCTTTGGGTATGGCAGGGAAAGTTAGCCTCGCAACAGCCAGACTCTCCCAGGGGAGAGTCTGGGAGTTCTCCGTAGACAATGCATTACGCAATGACGTAGTTACTCACTTTGACTGACAGGTCCAGTCAGTAGTCATCAGCGCATCAAAACATCGTCGGGAGAACATCAAATACGTCTTTTCCAGACAGAAATTCCAAAGGTGCAAACTGTTGTTCGTTTTTAAGTTATGAGATGCCGTTGATTTCAGATAAAACTTCGCTTAATGCAGCTTTTATTTGCGTTTTGTGAACTCGCATCGGACATGGGGTCCGCCATGTTTGTTGTCAAAATGCGAGAGCTGTAGCAGCCGCTCGACCAATCAGGAGCGGTGTGAGGCGGGTTCGCTTGAAATGCAGCCTTTTGATTGGAAATTAGAAAAAAATTGCTAATAAAGAGGCTCAATGGGAGGGACACCAGACCGAGAAAGGAAGCACATTGGTGATGACGTAGCTCGGGATGGCTTGCGAGGCTAAGGGAAAGTGGGAATTTTACATTTCTTTCACCACAGTAAAAAAGGCATTCACAGTCTGGACAGGGCACTTTTTACAAACAAGTAAAAGGGCAAGCCCCCTTTGATGTTTGTGTGTGCACGTGCCTGCACCCAGAGCATCCTTAGTCAGTTCTTAGTCAGTTCTTAGTCAGTTCTTGCCCTGATGAAGACCTCACAGTCGAAACACTTTGTCTCACAGAGCAGGGGTCTTCAACGTTTTCAGGCCAAGGACCCCTTAGTTGAGATAGAGATGAAGCAGGGACCCCTTAGCTGGGAGATGAAGCAGGGACCCTCACAACCTTTTCATGGATTATATAGTTGCATCTTTTGACAGCACAATCATCAGTGTATTTTGGATTCATGTCAATTTGTTTTCAGATATTTAACCACTTGAACCGTCAAAGACACACAAAGATTTGGAGGACCCCCTGTAGTAACTCTGAGGACCCCATAGGGGTCCCGGACCCCCTGCTGAAGAGCCCTGTCACAGAGCATGCTTACTTGAGCTCCTCCTCCTCGATGTACCCGCTCCTGTCCTGGTCCAGGGCGGTGAAGACCTCCTGCACCTCGCTGGTACCGGTCAGACCCACCGCCAAGAAGAACGACTTGTAGTCAAACGAGCCTGGAGCTGCTCAGAGGGAGAGGGAGAGGGAGAGGGAGAGGGAAAGGGAGAGGGAGAGGGAGAGGGAGAGGGAAAGGGAGAGGGAGAGGGAGAGGGAGAGGGAGAGGGAGAGGGAGAGGGACATGTAGAGAGAGGAGAGAGAGAGGGGGGAGAGAGAGAGAGAGAGAGAGAGAGAGAGATTGTATTTGAAAAGCACTTTATACAACTTTTTTACCCCCATATCAGCCCATATTAGAAGGTATGCGTATGCATAAAGTGAATGGCAAATCGAGTGTGAGTGGAAAACTGAGTTTAAACCACTAAACCAAACCACATAATAGTAGTAATTCTAGTCATACTAATACTAGTAAGACGCCTCAGGGCGACAAGCGCCATGTCTTGGCCATCTGGCCAGTGATGTATATCGGACCAGTTACCCACATATGGAGAGCCCTGGTACCCATATATGGAGATCCATGTACCGTATATGGAGATATGTTGTGAGACCCCAAACATGCTCAATTATTCGTTATGTGAAAGTCCTATGACATCTATGACATCTGACATCATACATACAATCCCTTTTATGCCCATACATGGAGATCCCTGTCTGTAGAACCAGCCACACAGATATGGTCTGTCTTGGCCATCTGTCTTGGCCATATATGGATCAGGGTGTGGTAGGTTGCCGTTGTGGCCTCCAAATATGGGCATTCCCATATGAAGTCCTGTTATATATGAGCTTAATATTGATGACATCAGGGATCTCCATCATGTATGGGCAGAGTGGAGTGGAGTGGTTCCCCTGACATCACGGTGAAGCCAGAGTGTGATGTCAGAGCGGCAAACCCATTCTGTTAGAGTGGTTCCCCTGACATCACAGTGATGTCAGAGCATGATGTCAGAGCGACAAACCCATAGAACATAAAAAAGTGTACACGTCCAGAAGTCCAGACGTCCAGAAGTCCGGAGTCAGCATGTGCCGTTTCACATACTAAACTGCGACCTTCGGTCGCAATGACTGGCTGACACAACACATAGGACAAATCACACCTAGTGTGAAGTGAGAGGTGCTATACAGGTATATGTGTTAATTTCATTAAGCGTCCCACGTGGGAAACCGTTAAGCGCAGAAACAGAAATTCATAAAATGGGTGGGGGAAAGGAGCTGTGTTTCAATGGATCCATTGTAGTTATCATTTAATCACATGCTCTTGTTAATGCTTTTCATTGGTTCAATATCTATATTAAAAACAGCACAAAACATCAAAGTTGAAATATTGGAGATACCTCCCCATTCTGCCAGACAACAACGATGTAAGCAAAGATCCAGCATCCCCTCTCTTTCTGGGGAGCACGCACGCACGCATGCGCATTGCGCATGCGCACACGCACACGCACACGCACACGCACACGCACACGCACACGCACACGCACACACACACACACACACGCACACACACAGCCCAGATGAGACTAAAAGCTTCCAAGTTGTTAGTAAGCTCGTAGCCGAGAGAGAGAGAGAGAGAGAGAGAGAGAGAGAGAGAGAGAGAGAGAGAGAGAGAGCAGAGAATGTTAGCTGAAATTTCTAAAAGGGCCTTTTGGTGGAATTGAAATATTGAAAATAGCAGACCTCCAAGCTCACAACTATTTTGGGTACTTGATACCACACTAAACTAAGCATAATCAAGGCAATACTGAGGGTTTGGACATGGCAATTCTCTTGAATTTGCATTTCTTTCACCATAGCATTCATGGTCTGGAGAGGGCACCTTTTAAAGAGGGATAAGAAGGGCAGGGGCTCAAGCCCCCTTTGATGTCTATGTGTGCACGTGCCTGAGAGAGAGAGAGAGAGAGAGAGAGAGAGAGGGAAAGAGAAATAGAGTAAATGTGCGGGTAGTGAGAGAAAGAGAGAAAGAGAGAGAGAAGAGTGATCAGTTGAATGACATGAGTGGCGTGGTGGTATAGTGGTGTGGGGGGGATGAATAGCCATGTCACATTCACTCATGCGCTCAGATGACTCTCATTCTCCAGCAACCATGACATTTACCAATACACAGCCCCCGTAGCGCCGCGTAGCTGCTGCATCACTGCATGCGTGGCGCGGCCATACAATCCACCGTGCCATCCTATACCCCCATAGAGGCTTTGCTGCACAATTATGCCACTGAGACGCTTGCTGTCGACACACTGACACGGGACCCACGGCGCTGGTATTTAATGTGACCGAGTGAGTGGATGGAGGGGGGAACCAGGCGCTCGTGGATTCTATGGGATTGTCACTTTCAATGCATTGAGTATATAGACATCCATCCATCCCCCCCTCCCCTAAAGCAACACAAAGAATACACAGATGAGTGTCGTGTCGCCCCTAATGTGACCCTTTCTGCTGGAGAAAAGGACCCTATAGCAGTATAGCTGAACTCTTGAATGTGTCAGGACTGCTGTTGAGAGCTGTCCTATTTAGTCCAGTAATTTTAGGCCAAAATTAGGCTAAACCTAAAACAAATTGCAATAGTAGCAAACTCAACTGATTTTGTATCCTCAATATGTCCTTAGTGAGAGAAAAAAAGTCCCAAGTTATCCCACCAGGGGAAAGTTTTGAAAACGACCTACCTACCTTCTCTTACTATACACTACACTATAAAGGAAAAAATTACTCCCAAAAAAGCTGCTTTAAGTGGGATGTGAGGGGTCAAACTAGGGGTTTTTAATTATTCTGAATCCATTGCAAGCATTTGTTTTGCACGAAAAACATTCCTTGGGTTAAAAACGGACCCCAAAAGACTGTGAAAATTGATGACTCATCACTAAACCATCGTTTTGAGGGGCCATTTCTTGCCCAAGGAATGTTTTTCGTGCTAAACAAATGCTTGCAATGGATTCAGAATAATTAAAAACCCCTAGTTTGACCCCTCACATCCCATTGAAGCAGATTTTTTGGGAGTCAAATTTTCCTTTATAGTGTAGTGTATAGTAAGTGAAGGTAGGTAGGTCGTTTTCAAAACTTTCCCCTGGTGGGATTCCTTGGGACTTTTTTTCCCTCACTAAGGACATAATGACGATACAGAATCAGTTGAGTTTGCTACTATTGCAATTTGTTTTAGGTTTTTTCATATAATGACTGGACTAATTTGACTTCATATTTGACTTCATATTTGTGTTCTTGCACCTGTTTTATCTATATTTTAAAGTACATGGAGGCCATAGCAATCCCTTCGATAATTTATGAAGTCTATGCAACTGCTGGAAGCTTTTCAAAACACAAATGCAATTTGAGAAAGTGAGTAATTTTAATTATGAACAAAAATGTTTGAGAGATGTGGGCCTACTCCTGCATTTATAGATCATAATATTATACCGTACATCACACTTATATAGCCCAAAGTCACGTAATCAGGACTCATACTGTAACAGAAATTAAATTGAAGGGATAGGGTCGATCATCGATCAATCAAGGATGGAACTTTAACTTCAGTAACAATAACTGTTACTTGTATCTTGTCTTTCGTTCATAGGATGTAGCTCCAGATGCCTCACAGAACTGAGAAATGCCAGACAAGAACAACAATTTATCATATTATATGTTATAATACTTCAACTTCAAACTTCAAATCGCTTTATTTTTCCTTTCGGGAACTTGGTTTTGTGAAGTATAAATTTGAACGTGAAGCTGAAAAAGACTTTTGTGTCGACAAAGGCTGCTTATTCAGTCAGCGTTTTCTGCTGAAGCTTTCAAAAGGGTCGACATGCAAACAAGAATACTACATTCAAGTTTTATTTTTTAAACTAATGTGCATAAGTACGTCTAATACAGTGTTTCTCAACCACTGTGCCGCGGACCTTTGGTGTGCCCTTTGAAATTTGACACTGAAGTCACAATGTAAGGACTTTTAAATCCTTTTCAATACCTCAAGAAAGAAAAGAAAAAATACCATAAACTGCATCAAAAGTAATCAACAAACTATATCAAAACTGGTAAAATTCTAAAATAATATAGGAAAGAGGCAAACATTTAGAAAATAGCCACACATGCTGTATATCTAGGTGTACCCTGGGATTCTTTGGCTATGAAAAGTGTGCCCTGGCAGAAGAAAGGTAATATAAACTAATATGTGCATGCAGTAAGTACAGCTAATAGACCACTGTTTGTTAGAAGTCTTGCATCTGCAACCAGAAGAACCACAGTCACTGTAGTGCAGGGGTCTTCAACGTTTTCAGGCCAAGGACCCCTTAGCTGAGAGAGAGATGAAGCAGGGACCCCCACTACATATTGTAGCCTATACAAATGTGTGATGCAGATTTTCATTGATAGAGATAGATTCATAGACATGTTTGACAGCACTGTCATCAGTCTATGTTGGATCTGTGTTTTAGTTAACTTGATCTTTCACTCTGTACTTGGTCTGCTCTTTTTTTTTACCTCTACACCAAACCTATTTGCCGAAAATAGCAGATCTACAAGCTTGTAGATCTACTATTTTTGGCTATAGTTCTCCTCAGAATAGGGATACGAGGGTTCAAGTTGTTAATTTAAAAGAATGATCGTATCACAAAGATTTGGCGGCCCCCCTTGTGGTAACTCTGAGGACCCCCTAGCGGTCCCGGACCCCCTGTTGAAGACCCTGCTGACTGTAGTGCATAACGGGTATAAGTTTAACCCTACTGGAAATGGTATTGCAATATTGATATCGGTATCAGTATCGTCTTGATTTGACCACGCAGTTAATCAGTAATCGGATATCGGACAGGGGGAAAAAAAACGCTGTTCATTGTTGCATCTGGAATTGGATCAGACACCAGTACACAAGAAAAGAGTGGGCGCGTTTACAGTCTCACAGCATCCTGGTTTCCATTCCAACAACCCCTGCAGGTTATACCCAGTTATACTTCTTCAGAAGAAAGAAAAAGCACTAATACACAATAGGGCATTAACGACTTGTGATTTTTGCAAGTCGACTCGACTCAGTAAAAAGTTGAGTTGAAGTCGACTTTATCTTTTGATGACGTCATCAAATCACACACAAACCCCCAATTATTTTGGGGGGGTCCCCAGATGATTAACTTAATGTGAAACATTGTTTTCTTACTCAACTGTAAACAAACCAACATAAAGTTTAAGTATATAGAGGGTATCTTCACATTTCTAAAGTGCTAATTTAAGGACTTTTTAATACCTCTAAAATGACAAATTAAACATTGTCCAAATTGTCAAATATATAGTGGCAGAAATTGTGAAAATAGCCGATCTACATGCTCACAACGCCTCGCATCGCGAGGCGTTTTGAGCATGTAGATCTGCTATTTTCACAATAGAACCATGTTATATCAAATGTAATGTAGCACCGTAATATTGGATCATTCTGTCCTTGACAATAAGCAATCCTACTGTTTGAATGCTGTACAGACGCAGCTGACGCACACATTGAGCAAAAATAATGATAGAAAAAAAATGTTTTTTTTTTTTTTTTTTTTCAACTTCGACTTTCGACCTTCTCTGGTGGGAGTCGACTTGTGTAACGAAGTCGACTTGTCGACTTTTTTGTTAATGCCCTAATACACAATCGTGTCATATAATAATGCTCCCTGGAGAAAGGCTATAGAGAGAGAGAGAGGCGAGGAGGACTATATCTCAAAATGCAACGAACGGACGGACGGAGCAACAATTGACATTTGAGATTGCTCCTGGCCAGTGTGCTCTCTCTCTCTCTCTCTCTCTCTCTCTCTCTGCCCTGTCAGGCACATGTAATAGCCGGAGATAAATAATTAAGTGTTGTGTGGGATGCAAAAAAAAAAAAAAAAAAGAAATGCTGGCGTGATTTGTCTTCTGTGTGCAGGGGTGTCGCACCAAATTCTGGGCCCTGGGTACACAAGGATTCACTGCGTCATTTTGTGCTTTAACTATTGAAAAATAGCAGATATACAAGCTCACAGCGCGGCACCGAGTGCCGCGCTGCGAGCTTGTAGATCTGCTATTTTTGAAAAATCTTGAAATGTTTTGTCTTTGAAGGTTTTTTGAAAAACATATGTTTCTATGTCAGTATATATATTTGACCACGGACCCCCATCTCAAAATACTTAGTTCCAGGGACCCCCCAGAAGCAAAATTTGAGTTACAAGTGTTCGCTTAAAAAATACATAATATTCAAAGATTTGCTCACATTTTCACGACTTTTCAAAAATAGCTAAAGTACACAATAATGAAGGCCCCTCCACCTTGGGCCCTAGTAACTCAGTCGCACTTTTCCCCCCCTTGTGACGCCCCTGTCTCTCTCTGTGTGTGTGTGTGTGTGTGTGTGTGTGTGTGTGTGTGTGTGTGTGTGTGTGTGTGTGTGTGTGCGTGTGTGTGTGTGTGTGCGGTGCTGTGGGGGGACCTATGGGTGGTTACGGCTCCCCATAGCATACCCCGCTGCCCTGGTTACCTGGTCCTGCACGCACCCCCGCCCCCAACATACAGCTATACACAGCACCCATGGGACCCTATAGGACAGGTGTATGTTTATTTGTGGCAGGGTGGATGTGTGTGTGTGTTTGAGTGAGTGTGTGAGTGTGTGAGTGTGTGAGTGCGTGTACGTGAGCACGCACGGTTTCTGTGTGTGCAGAGGGATGTGGATGGATGGATGCAGGGACGTGCAGAGAATGTGAGAGAGGCAGGGGCTGAAATCTCTAAAAGGGCCTTTTGGTGAAAATACCGAAAATAGCAGACCTCCAAGCTCACCCACGCGTCGTGCTGCGGCGCATGGTGAGCTTAGAGGTCGGCTATTTTCGGTGCTTGATATCACACTGAACTAAGCATAATCAAGTAAATACTGGAGATGTGGCGTAACAGCATGGATTTCTACACAGAGAGGGCAATTCTTTCAACATAAGATGCAGCATTCAAGTTCAGGAGAGTTTGGACAAGGCAATTTCTCTTGAATGCTGCCTTCAGGTATGGCATGGAAAGAGGGTAGGGGTGTAACGATACATTTTAATAGCGATTCGATACATATCACGATAGATGGTTAACGATACGATACATGGACGATATTGGTTCATTCATGGCATTACGATACGATTCGATTCAATGATTTAAAGTCGATATAGTAACTAAACACAGTGATTATCTGCCAAATACATGGACATTGTATATTGACAAACCTGCACCTTGACATGAACCCAGAGATTACACACATTTATCGATAGACCAGTGTAGTTATATGCAAAGGAAAAGTAATTAAACCCCTCCTTTTCATTTCTTCTTCTTAAAAATGCTAAATACAATGCACAAGTAGGTAGTATATCGATACAATCGATTCTTTGCACTGCCGATTCGATACGATACAAAATAAAACTATACGATTTAGCGGTTTTCTTTTCGATATACTTAGATTTTTTTAGTTAAAAACGATATTTCGATACAGTTACTATATCGTTACCATATCGTTACACCCCTAAAAGAGGGTCATTTGCGTTTCTTTCACCATAGTAAAAACTGCATTCACGGTCTGGAGAGAGAGGGCACTTTTTACAGACGGATAAAAGGGCAGGGGCTCAAGCCCCCCTTTGACGTCTATGTGTGCACGTGCCTGGGTGGATGGATGTTTTCTATCTTCTATCATGTTTGTGTGCATGACTACACCCTGTCTGTGTGAGTGTGCGCGCGCGTACGCGTCGTGTGTGTGTTTGTGCGTGTGTGTGCGTGTGTGCTTCCTCATGCATGAAGCAAGCAGCAGCCTGACTCACCTAGACAAGCCTGGACGGCGGTCTTGATGTCCTGGTCACTCAGCATCCCTGCTAACGCCATGGTCCTCTCGTCTCCGTGTGTCCTGTTCTGTGTGTGTCTGTGTGCTGCAGGGGACACGCGGAAACAAGTGACACTAAAGAAAACCAGCGGCAGGCTCAGGTGTGTGTTTCAGGATGACAAGCCATGCACGCACATCCTCTGTTTGTCAAATTAAAAAAAACACACACACGCTTTGCGTGCCAGATCCACAACCTTGTCGCAGGAAGAATAGTATCGGATATCATGGAACGGTTTGGATTACGCGGCACAATCCGACTGACTGCCCACACTTTGAGTTATGACATATTCCTCTTCCAACTCAAGTTTTCGCGCGAGTTATATCTCAGCTACATCCCTATAACCACAGCAGCCATGTATGCAAAACATATATACAAACATTTGACACAAAGAACAGAAAACAGGATTACATACATAAGGATAATACAGACAAGAGCAATAGCCTACCTCTGGCCAAACTCCTGATTAAGCCTTAAAGTCGACTGATGGACAAAGGACCTTTTTAGTCTGACCTTATTGTATGCTGGAACACCGTATCTCCTTCCTGAAGGCAGTAGTCTATATTCTCTATGCAACACATATATGTATGATACTGTGTTATATATATAATGTTATATATACAGTATATATAACATTATATATATAACACAGTATCATTGTTGTCGGGTGGAAACTTTCGTTTTTCATCCATCATTTTAAAAAATGATTTAAACGACGATCTGCGTTTTGTGCTTGTAGATCTGCTATTTTTCCACTACTTTTTTGCAAAACTCTTGTATGATGAAGCAGGGCTTTCATCTACAAACAAACAAAAAACCATACACTTGAAAGGTTTCTGCCTTTCTGACAGTGACGATACATTTAATACATAGCTATATAGTATGTATACATTTATAACACTGTATATCCAGCTGTATAAGTGTGTTTAATATTTTTTCACTCCTTTTAACAGAAAATAAAAAGATGCCAGCATGCAAACACACACAGAGAGATGCTCCATAATATCTGAATCATGCAAAACACAAAACCAATCACAATTCATCATTCATGTATTTTGCACACACAAAAAAAAGCAAAGCTCAGCACTAACCGTTTGCAGCGCGGCGTCTGTCTCCGAGTCCTGGATGATGTGTAGATCACTGAAGAAGAAGAAGAAGAAGCCAACTCAACTCCACCTCTCTCTCTCTCTCTCTCTCTCTCTCTCTCTCTCTCTCTCTCTCTCTCTCTCTCTCTCTCTCGCAGCTTGGTTGATCCAGAGTGCAAGAAGCAACCTGACGTGTGTGTCCTCAAACCCGTGGGAGCTCCCCCCCCCTCCTCCTCCTCTCCTCCTCTCCTCTCCTCTCCTCCTCTCCTTTCATCACTTCATCACTTGCACATCAGTGTTTTTTTCTTTCACCACAGCCTCTATTGTCAGACATACATTGCCATTCATTGCAGTGATATAGTGGCATGGAAACGCACATGTGCAGAAAGATGATTTCTTTATTTAAAAAGCACCATAAGTGAAGCAGCTTTCTGCTTCTACGGACCGACAGCATGGAATAAACTCCCGCTATACCTAAGACAGGCAGCCTCTGTGGATAGCTTTAAAGCACAGGTCAAGACCTATTTCTTTACTCTTGCTTTTAGCTGGATTTCTAAATTCCTGTGCTATTGAAGTCCGCACTGTTCTTAAAATGTTTTAGATGTTCTTCAATGTTCAATGTTTTTTTTTGTTTTTTTTTTGCTTTATTGTAATCAAGTGTATTTTTTTCTGTTAAGCATTTGTGCTTAATTTTCTGCTCTGTAAAGCGCTTTGAGCTGCATTTCATGTCATGAAAGGTGCTATACAAATAAAGTTTTATTATTATTATTGTTATTATTATTATAGCAGTGGGTCTTCAACCAGGGGTCCCGGGGACCACCAGCGGTCCCTGAGGAGGTTCCAGGTGGTCCACCAGCAAAATGATGCCGAGTTGGTGATCAAATGGACCCTTATAGATCTATGGTACCAACATCAATACAGCATGGAATTGTGGACAAAATCTTATCCAACGTTAACAAAATATACGGTTTGGGCCTTGAGAGGCTAAATCTCATCAAATGGTGGTTTAGCCCCCCCAAAAAAGAGATCGGAAATCTGATTCTGAATCGGTATTATTCACATCACAGGTCTACAGGTGTAAAGAAGTGCAGGACCGGAAATAGGTTTTCTTTCCCCCTTTTTTGCAACAAGCTCCATAATTTTTCGTTGTTTTCAGCAACAGAAAAATAACTAAAAAAGAAAAACTAAACATGGGACAAATCTTAGATATCTATATGCACATTCAGCTGAACAGTATGTAGCCTACATATGGTTGTGACATAAGGTGCATAAAAGGTGGTAGCACTTTAGTAGGACCACAAAGCAGCGTTTTACATGAGATGGAGTGTAGATCTGCTATTTATGGCAAAGAGATGTAGAGTGAAAAAAAGAGTGCAGAGCCAGCTCAGATCCAGTTTACTGAGCCTGTAGAGGGTTTAAACTTTAAGGGGTTAAAGCAAGCTGTGGTCTCCTAGTTTTGCTGTTTTGAATTTCTTTGGATTTGTACTGTTTTAGTTTTTCAGTTAATTAGCTTCATTTTTAATTCACAAATGTATCCCACTCCACCTCCTGTACATTATTTGAAAGATGAAAGAGTAAACTGGCAATTCATTGTGGGTTTTTGATGTATTGCATGCATATAATACCCTATATAACAATTTAAAAGAAAGAAATAAAGAAAGTGATGCAATTTTAAGAAAGTTCTATATTGAAAATATCTAAAGGGGAAAAAAGAAGGAGCTTACACCTCCCCCAAACAAACACACACACACACACACACACACACACACACACACACACACACACACACACACACACACACACACACACACACACACACACACACACACACACACACACACACACACACGCGCAACGCCCCTACCTCTTCTTTCATCATGTTTTCCCCCGCAGCTATTGTCACACAACCAGTGCAGTGATACAGTATAGGACAACCAACACCAGGCGCACAAAGATCAGTAAGATCACATACATGTACGTATAACCACACTTATCTTCTCCCAAGTATTGTACATAGAGTTACAGAGTTGCTGGGGACCCCCTGGAACCCACGTTGAGAACCACTGATCTATAGCATCTCATGAATCTGTTTTGTATTGATTTAGTTTTTACTTAATCATAGTATTTGAATTTTTTATTTTTTTGTATAGATCAGTGGTTCTCAACCTGTGGGTCGGGACCTCCAGGGGTGTCGCCAAATTATTTTGGGGGGGGGGTCCCCAGATGATTAGCTTAATGTACAACATTGTTTTCTCACTCAACAGTAAACAAACCAACATAAAATGTAAGTGTATATAGACTATAGAGGGTATCTGCACATTTCCAATGTGTCAATTTAAGGACTTTTTAATAATTCAAATTAAACATTGGCCAAATTGTATTAATAATATATATTAATATTAGAGGCAGACGTTGTGAAAATAGCCGATCTACATGCTACACGCGAGGCGTTGTGAGCCATGTTGTACAACTTGTACATCTGCTATTTTCACAATAGAACCGTGTTAGACTGACGATGGTTTACATATCGTCGTTGTCGGGTGGAAACCTTGTATGTCCAAAACCGTTGTTTTGTATTTATCATTTTAAAAATGATTTAAAATAGTGAAAATAGCCGATCTACAAGCACACAACGCCTCGCGGATCTGCTGTTTTCTTTTCTTGATTACTATTGTGTATTCTGGGCCCTGGGTACAAGGATTCACTGTGGGCCCCCCATGAATGTTCTTCGTAGGGGGAGGGGGTTTAACCCATTTAGACTGGGAACGCATTATTACGCCTTATCTTGTGCTTTAACTATTGAAAAATAGCAGATATACAAGCGGTGCCGTGCTGCGAGCTTGTAGATTTGCTATTTTTTGCTATTTATCGTGAGTCGAGGTTTTTTTGAAAAAAACTATGTTTCTATGTCAGTGGTGCTCAAACTTTTTCACGTGAAGGATCCCCAAAATTATATGTATTTGAACACGGACCCCCATCTCAAAATATTTAGTTCCAGGGACCCCCAGAAGCAAAATCTGAGTTACAAATGTTCGCTTACAAAACTTATATTCAAAGATTTGCACACGACTTTTTCAAAAATAGCAGATCTACAAGCTCACAGCGCGGCACTCGGTGCCACGCTGTGAGCTTGTATATCTGCTATTTTTCAATAGCTAAAGTATAAAATAATTAAGGGCCCTCCCTCCACCTTGGGCCCTAGTAACTCAGTCCCACTTCCCCCCTCCTTGTTACGCCCCTGTGTATATAAATTGAAAATTTGTAAATAGAACAGTTCATTATAAGACAAAGTCAACAAAATGTTTGTATTTACATTTAAACCCCAGTGAATTTACATTTATTACAACATGATCACTAACTTGGCTTTCTGTTGCTTCAACCCCAGCTCCTGGATGCTTGGCTAACGCACTTTCCTAGTCATGTATATAGTGGAGTCAAACGTGCAATATTTGTATTTGAAATGTATAGTAGTGAAAGTCATCATCCAAATACTCAAGTAAAGTTCAGATACTGAAAGGAGTAGAGTACTCAAGTCAATGTATTACTTATAGCAGTGGTTCTCAAACTGTGCGTCAGGGCCCCCAGGGGGGGTCCGCTTTTAATACTTCTAAAATGAAAAATAAGATATATGGAGATCCCTGATGTCATCAATATTAAGCCCATATCTAACAGGACTCCATGGGAATGCCCATATATGGAGCAAGACAGGCCATATCTGTGTGGCTGGTTCAGACAGGGATATCTGGCATGTATGGGCATGAAAGGGATTGTATGTATATGTCAGATGTCATAGACATCATAGGATTTTCCCATAACAAATAACTGAGTTAGTATGTTTGGGGTCTCACAGCATATCTCCATATACAGTACATGGATCTCCATATATGGGTACCAGGTCTCCATATATCTCCATAACTGGCCCGATATGCATCACTGGCCAGATGGCCAAGACATGGCTCGCTTGTCGCCCTGAGGCGTCGTACTAGTAAATAACACCATTACTGTGTCAAAAGTAATCAACAATCAGTATGAAATTAAAACATTGCAAAGTTGCAATGGCACTGCGATGTTTTGTGCCACAGGAGCATGCAGATGTGGCATGCTCCCGTAAGGTCTCAGAGGCACTTGCTCGAAAGTCATGCCCACTTGCCCCGAAAAGTAAATTCCATTATAAAATGACAGGTAAGATTTTAATTACCGCTCAATTTAACACTTCTTTATGTTCTGGGGCTGTACTCCAAATCCAAATACCTACATAGCTACCGGTGTGATTGAATATGTCCATGGTTTCACACTTGTTACATTTCACATACCAGGTGTTCAGGTGTTTAGACAGAAATCTTGTGTTGTGTTTATAGACGGTTGCGTCCCCTCTCAAATGCACTTGTCCGGTCGGGCAACCTGAAAGCAAACTTCACCTGCCCGAAAGTTTTATTTACCAGGTGGGCAAGCCTCAGTGTCAATGCCTGCAGTGTGGCTATTTTCACAATAGTTATCTGTGGAACCGAGCCAAAGTAAATGTAACAACACCTCGACTCCTACAATTCCAAGTGCTTGTCGGAGTGTGTGTGTGTGTGTGTGTGTGTGTGGGGGGTCCCAGTTCAAAATATGTTTATTTTGGGGGGTTCCCCAGTTCAAATATGATTTATATTTTTTGGAGGGTGGGGTCCTGAAATGTTTGAGAACAACTGGTTTACCAGGTTACGTTGGGTCATTCCGTGAGAAAAAGAAGCGTTTGACACCAGATCGTCAACAAAGCTGTATCCACACCGTGAGTGTCCCGTCATAAAAGCGGACAGCTTTACGGCCCTAAACCCAGAAATAACCGTTTAATGTGCGGCCAGGTCGTCTTTCCTTATCATCATTGCGTGCGTGCCTCACATGATTGACGACTGACCGACTCGACTGCACGTTAAAGAACACTTTTTAAACCACGCTTAAGACCTATTTTCTTTTTTTTACACTTGCGGCTGCTGTATCCGAAAATAGCGGATCTACAAGCTCGCCATGAATGTGCAGGTTTTGTGAGCGGGTATAGTTTGGCTATTCTAAAAAAAAAATCTTTTCGAAAATAATCAGAACATTTTAGAAACATTTTCAACAATGCAATGTTATGGTTTGAGCTTGTAGATCTGCTATTTCTTTAAATAATTTAGGGATGAAATTGAAAATGTGACAATTTTAGAGGGGGAAAAAGAATGAGAAAATATAAGTAAAGAAAAATAAATATATAAACATAAAAAATAATAATAA
The DNA here is from genome assembly GCF_963921795.1 of Nannobrachium achirus. Lineage (NCBI taxonomy): Eukaryota > Metazoa > Chordata > Actinopteri > Myctophiformes > Myctophidae > Nannobrachium > Nannobrachium achirus. The sequence continues at coordinate 11,317,656 of NC_137813.1, read as the reverse complement.
TTAAAAGAATGAAAGTGGTTAAACATGCAAAGCTGGTTGTGCTAAGGGGTTTTAAACATGTGGTAAAAAAAAGTCATCGAGGTCACTGATTGGTCCCTTAGGGCAGTGGTTCTCAAAGTGGATTCCAGGTTCCTTTAGAGGGGTCTAAATTGACCCATACAAGTCTGTAACTCTGTTTGTACACTGTCAGTGAAGGGGGAGACCTTTGAACTTTAACATTTGAGAACCACTGACTTAGGGGCAATCGCGGGGCTGCGATTGGCTGCGGCGCACGCCCGTCTCAGTCACGACAATTCAATTATTTGAATACTACACAATAAATACCCTTTGTTTAGCAATTTTTCTAAATTTTCTTTCCCACAGAATCAAAGTTTCATGGTCATATTCACTGAAATCTTGGATGGCTTGGCTCTAGGCTTAACAAATAATTGTTATAAATATTTTGGTAAAAGTCTATGGGGAAAATGAACAGGAGATTTTTTTAGTGGCACCAGTCAATAAGCCACGCCCACCACTGTGCTCCCTCATCATCATCATTCCCATGATCCGTGACGTCAGCAACGTGCACCAGGAAGACCCTGAAGAAAACAACATGGCGCTGTGGTGGCAGCGGAGCGCTCCTCCTCGAGCCCCTGCCAGTCTGAGGGTTCCATAAACACAACCCTAGCCTTTCTCCACTGAAATAACATGCGTGTTAACGCCGCGTGCGCGCACCGAACAGCGAACTATGACGACGCCGGGTCGCCGGAGGTGGTAATATCCCCGTTTTTTCCCTTTTCATGGACGAGGAGGCAGCAGCAGCCAGTGGCTTCTTCTGATGGGTTAGCGCCGTTGCTATCGTTAGCCTGCTACATACATACCTACCTGTTATTATTATCCCCCTGCCTGTGTTAGCCTGTCGGACGTGCTAGCCGGCTAATGCTAAAAGCAGGCAGAGATAGAGAAACATAGAGAGAGAAAAGATGCTTGCTGTTGTTGTTTATAATAGAATAATTGACCTAATTTATTATCAATGAACCAAACGTTTTGACAACCACCTTCAACCGCTTATCCAGAGGAATCGGGTCGCCGGGGGTAACAACAACTCCCAACAGAGATTCCTTCCTTTTTATTTCACCGCTTATTATCGCGAGAGTGGTGTGATTTCGATTCGGAAGAGGATTTTGTTGTTGTTGTTAGCTCGTTATTATCAATGAATCAAACGTTTTGTCCATCCATCCCAACCATCTTCAACAACCGCTTATCCAGAGGAATCGGGTCGCTGGGGGTAACGACAACAGCTCCCGACAGAGATTCCTTCCTTTTTATTTCGCTGCTTATTATCGCGAGAGTGGTGTGATTTTGGGCGAGGATTTTTTTTTGTTGTGATTGAAGAAGAGGTGGCAGCAGCAGCAACCTCTGGAAGCTACAGAAGCATGATGGAGGTGAAGCATGGAGGATTTGTTGTGTTGTTGCCTCTCCTCCTCCTCCTCCTGTCGGCGTGTCTACCGTGTGAAGGTGCCCCCCTACACAAGCACAACCCTGGTAAGACTTAACACGCATTTTAACCGTTTATTTATGTCCATAAAGGAGATGCAACAGAGGTGATGCGAACCTCCCCACCCATCTTTGAACCCGGGCTTTGAACCCGGGCCTCCCGTGTGAAAGTCCAATATCTTAACCATCACTCCAAAGGGATATCCCTATGGAACGAGTGAGATTCTAGACTTTTTGAGGATTCAGGCTGGGGCTGCGACTCTCTCCGCCACACATACAAGGACACAAATATTATAGGTGCAGTAAAGTCACATTCACAAAATCCAAGGCATGTTTCTTCGTGGTACAATAGCATATCACTTGGCAGGGGTCTTCAATGTTTTCAGGCAGAGGAGGACCCCTTAGTTGAGAGAGAGAGATGAAGCAGCGACCCCCACAACCTGTTCATAGATTCTGTATAGTTTTATTGTTTGACAGCACAATCATCAGTGTATTTTGGATTCATGTCGATTTGTGTTTTCAGATATTTAACCACTTGAATCGTCAATACTTCATAAACCTCACCTTTCAATCAGTGCCCTCTACACCAAACCTCTTTGCCGAAAATAGCCGATCTACAGCTCGCAGAGCGAGGAGTTGTGAGCTTGTAGATCTGTTGTATACCCTGTTGAAGACCCCTGCCATAAAGGAGATGGCATACAAGGACACAAATATTATAGGTGCAGTAAAGTCACATTCACAAAAATCAAGGCATATCTTCATGGTACAATAACATGTCACTTAGTATGCTATGGTTATAAGTAGCAGCGTCTCCACCATATGTGGCGGCTGACGATTAATGCGGAGTCCGCACAATACTTTGCCAGTCTTTTTGCCTATTTGGGTATGTCCTTGTGGGTATGTCCTTGTCCTAGGCTGCCAAATATAAAAACAAACAGTCTACACCTGTAGCCCATGCAGCTTTGACAACATGGTATGTAGAAGTGGTTGGTATTTAATGACCTTGGTCATGAAGCTTCCTCTAGGCTATACGGTCAAGGGTGCAAGGCTGTCTCGAATACAGACACTACTCTTGGACTCTTCATCAACCACAACAACATCATCTGGTGCAGGGGTCTTCAACAGGGGGACCCCCCTGTAGTAACTCCTCAGAGTTACTACAGGGGGTCCTCCAAATATTTTTGTGATAGAAGCTTTTTTTTCTCTCCTTTTCTATATTAACCACTTGAACCCTAGCGTCCATATTCTGAGAACTTTAGCCAAAAATACCAGATCTACAAGCTCACGAGCTTGTAGATCGGCTATTTTCGGCAAAGAGGTTTCGTCTAGAAGGGGGGAAAAGAGCAGACGAAGTACAGAGCGAAAGGTCAAGTTTATTGACTGGAATTATCCGGAAACACACAGTGACATGAATCCAAAGTACACTGATAATTGTGCTGTCAAACAATGAAACTATATTGTATCTATGGGTTGTGGGGGGTCCCTGCTTCATCTCTCTCTCTCGACTAAGGGGTCCTTGGCCTGAAAACGGTGAAGACCCCTGATCTGGTGTATTGGCTCAAAAATCATGGCACATGTTTTCATGATACAATAGTCATGTTACTCAGTACACACATACGTACACACACAGAGACCTGGCTGACAGTCTGACTGTCATTACTACTAAGCGTTTAGTTACACAACTACAACATTCCATTCATGCTAACGCACACTGTTTGCTCCAACCTGCTCTGCTCACCTGCTGCTGGTCAAAGACAGACCAACGTGTGATGATGAATGCTATGTTGATGAGGGTATTGAATAGAGGGTATGCGCATGCATAAAGTGAATGAGTGGCAAAGTGAGTTTAACGTAGTTTAATGCAATCAGACAGGGCTTTTCTGTTTGGATGTATGCTGGGCTGTCAAGGCCAGCTAACCTGCTAGGGCTGTGGCTTGCCAATGCTAATTACCTGTAACCCCAATAACACTTAACTATAATACTGACACAACAAACATGGTGTTAGGCCAGCGCCCTAGATGCTGTCAGTGAGTAATATATGCTTTGTGGAAGAGACTAAATGGCATTGCATACTGTATGTCGTCGTGGTTTTCTTGCACTGTTGTGCTGCATAGTGCCGGATAGTTGTATAATGTATATATATACTGTATGCTGTTTGCTTTTATTGCCTTTGTATTGCTGTATACGACGGTCATTTCCTCACTCTCTGTACCTGTAACTCTTTATTGCTGTACTGCCTCTGGGCGACTGACATTCCCCTGTGGGATCAATAAAACATCTCTGTATATCTAAGCCAGTGTCTTAGAGACTGGGTCAAATGGAACCAAATGGACCCGTTTGGTTCCAGTTCTACGCTCTCAAGAGTTAACAGACCCATATAAGGTTTTTAGTCCAATTTGTATTTGGACTAACAGGATCTAGTATTTTGATTACTTATCCCAACTATCAATTATTTAGCTGGGGGACCCTCACACCACCTGAACCCCCTCAAGGACTCCTGGCCTGGGGGTCCCCAGGCCCCACTTTGAGAACCACTGATACAAACACACAAACAAATGAGGAGTCACAATAAGTGATACCTACTACTATGGTGTTTTTTTTATGGTGTCAAATTCGTCAACTGTTGGGTCTCTCACACCACAGGCTGCGACCTCCTCCTAAGACGAGTTAGACAAGAATTTTAGCATGACAAAATGTCAATATTTATTGAATAATAATGCCTGGTTTCAGTCTGGTGGAGATAGAGGGAGGCGGGGTTGTTGTCGCTGGTATCTACTAGCGTTTATATAACAATACTATGAAATGTTTGCCTACCAGCATGGAATAGGAGTTACAGTACACGGCCCTTGGCACCATCAATGTCTTGTGTCACTGTCAATAGAGGTGTAATCGTAATCTGTGGCGCCGATGGCCCTAGGCCTAGAGCAGGGGTCTTCAACGTTTTCAGGCCAAGGACCCCTTAGTTGAGAGAGAGATGAAGCAGGGACCCCCCAGGCCCCCACCATAGATTCCATATAGTTCCACCATTGTTTGACAGCAAAATCGTCAGTGTATTTTGGATTCATGTCAATTTGTAACCTCTTGAACCGTCAATACTTAATAGACTTGACCTTTCACTCTGTACTTAGTCTGCTCTTTTTCCCCGCTACACCAAAACACCTCCTTTGCCGAAAATAGCCGATCTACGAGCTCACAATGCCTTGCACTGCGAGGCGTTGTGAGCTTGTAGATCTGCTATTTTTGGCTAAAGTTCTCAGAATAAGGACACTAGGGTTCAAGTGGTTCATATAAAAAAGAAGAAAAAAAGTTTCTATCATTCAAAGATCTGGAGGACCCCCTGCAGTAATTTTGAGGACCCCCTGTTGAATGAAGACCCCTGCCCTAGAGGTTAAGGCACATACCACATAGGCTCAAACACAGCCTGACTGAATTGCGGGTTCGATTCCCGAACCCGATGGCCTTTTCACTGCCCGTCTCTCCCTCCCTGTTTCATGTCTTTCCTATGCCTAACTTCTAATAAAGTCTTCAATCGATCAAACCATCATCATATCCCTCTATATTCTATGCCAGCAGTCACCAGCCTCGTGTAGTGTGGTCACTGTGGTGTTGATTGCCTGCAGAAAGAAACACATTGCACTCTCACTGCATTTTTAGTGTCACTGTTGTTTTGGTAATACCCCTGTCTAATATCCCTGTCTACCAAAACAAACAGCAAAAGTACAGCAAGAGGACAGTGTGTGTCTGCTGGTAAATGCCATGATCAGACTATCACACCGTGGCTCTATACCTGCTGGTATAGAGGGCAATGAATGATGGTTAGAAAATGTATACATTGTGGTGTTAAGGCCTCTCCACACCAAAAAGTCTGCAAAGGACTGCAAAGAACTTGCAAAGGACTGCAAAGAACTGCAAAGAACTTGCAAAGAACTGCACAGAACTTTGTCTGCCGACTGTATGCCGACTGTACTTACTGTATGCAGTTGTGCGCATGCGGGGAGATATAGCATGAAATACCATTCCAAACCAGGAGGTGGCAGTAGTCTGAAAGGCTATTTTCACTCCATACTTGATCGTCCCTGCATGCCGTCGCTGTCGGAAAATGCTGTTATTAAGCCTATTATTTATATTATTATTTGGATAAAGTAGAAGTGTAGAACAACCTTTAAAACCAATCATAATCATTTAAAATTGTATCATGATCTGACACTTTCACAACATCTTGTTGCTGCTTCAGCGTTCTGCCTCCGTGTGACGTCGCGCATTGAAAATATCAGAGCTACAAGCTCACAACATGTCGGAACTTGAAGCGTTGTGAGCTTGTATGTCTGCTATGCTCGACACGCACCGTCATACGCTGAAGCACACATCCAGCTTTTCACAGCTGAAAGAGGAGGTAATCTAGATAACCAAACTGGACCCAGTTGAAACGTGGATATTATACAATCAAGCACCTTTCTAAGCGTAGCAATTGGGCAACTTCTACATCGCGCTAGGCAGTTCACTCGCGCCCACTTTATTCAGTTATGTGTAGTGTGTTGTCTCGGTGTCCTCTGTGACTGTGTGGAAACAGTATGCCAAACAGATAGCTACCAGCGGATTGTGTGTTGTCTTTTATCCGCTCTCGTTGGCTCATTTCACTGCCGACCGTCAAGGGACCGACTCAACAAAACCGGGCAAGTCCAGTTTCCCAGTTTTCGGTCGATAAGGTTCCCGACCCGCTGCCGAAAACCTGACGATGAGCTCCCGTTCGGCAACCGACGCTACCCACCGCCTTCCGCCGCCGAATCGTCGACGAATCTGTGCGGTTAAAAGTGGCCTTTATGTAAACACAGGGCAAAGTTGCATACTGCCTTTAAAACGTGGAGATAAGAAGTTTCTGGGCGACAACAATGATATTTACATATCCATGTCTGAATGCCAATCACGCCTTATCTTCACTCATTACTGCCCATTTGTGTGTGTGTGTCTGTTTAATTTGAATGAAATAAAAAGGGCAGGTTACTAATTAATATATCCATAGGGTCTCCTCAAGTGACAATGAATGTAGGCATTTAGCAGCCATTCCAGAGTTTATCCATCTATGTAGTACAGTCAGAAAGGTAAACGCATGCATCAAATGCAGAGAGACGGTGTATGTTCCTAAATGGCATATAATAATGAAAAGAAATATGTACCAGACAAATTGGAAGCGTTCGTCACTAACAGTCCTATGACAAATGACGATTATACCAACATCCCTAACGTTGTGTTTCATGACATACAGTTCACTGGTACACGGTCAACTAAAAGGATCGATACCTCAAAAAAGCTTGTTTAAATTGGGGTCCTTTTTTAACTCGTATAACATTGAATGACAGACATTGAATGACAGACACAGTACTATGCAGAAAAAAATAAGAAAAACACAACGCAAAAATTAATGGTATTTACAATAGAAGGGTCAGGGGGAGGTACGGTTAGGCTAAGTTTACTGTTACCAGTTACGAGTAGCAGCCGCCTGTAAGTGGCGTTTCAGAGCGGTTTTAAAGGAAGGCAGGGATTTGCAATCATTTAATGCCTTCGGTAGGGCGTTCCACATTTTAGGAGAACGTATTTGGGTCAATAAATGCTCTACTTCGTCATACTACTACAGGGTCTCCTAACAAAAGTAGTCAAAGAGCTGATCTCAAGCTCAAAACGCTATGCGATGCAATACCTTTTGAGCTTGTAGATCTGGTATTTTATTTCAATTTGTTATTTTTTTAAGTAACAGTCCCTCCCCCACCCAACAGTTATGAATACGATATATAAATGAATGGATATCTATGCAATCAGGCTTTTTGAATACGGCTATAATAACTAAGCAGCTAAAGGCACATAATATAGAACAGTCAAGTAAGTTCAGAAAATCCCACGGCTTTTAATGCAGCCTTTAAAACCAGGGAAAGAGAGAACACTGATTATATCCTAAATCTCAGTCCATTGTCATTTCACAATATTGATTGATTGATATTTTTATTGATCATGAAATAATAAAAAAACACATGTCACATACATCTGACCCACCATAATCAAAAGCATAACTCCAAAAACGTTTACAGCCCGTTTCCATTTCGGTAGGGGTGGGCGATATGGTGATAAATATCGTTGAGACGATACAATGTCTCCACGCCATGCCTTTTCAGAGATATCGTATATATATTCGTGATACACTGAGGGAGCCTTATAAAAAAATCCTGTTGAATTGTTAATACAGAGATAATTTTTTGTCTATATCTGTTGGTTGGTATCCATTTGAAAATTTGGTTTTCTTGGTATAGAAGGGTCCATTTGGTTTCATTTGTATACTGTCAGAGTTACATACTTGTAAGGGTCAATTTAGACCCCAGAGAGTCCCTGGACCCCACTTTGAGGACCACTGGTCTAAATGTTCTGTTACTCGTAGGTGATTGTACTGTTAAGTCACTTGAAACATAATAAAAATCAAACCTCGGTTCGAAGTGGAGCGGTGAATTTGAGCAGCTGTACCCTATGTGAGTGAGTGAGTGAGTGTAAACTGTGCCTGTGAGTGAGTGGTGAGTGTGCCTGGCCTGCACAAAACAGCGCCCCTCCTTTAACTAGTGTGTTGTGTGTGGCCACTCAAGGTATTGCCCAGGCTACGGACAGGGCCAGCCAGCCAGCCAGCCAGCCAGCCACATACCCACGGATATACCTGTTCATTGGGAGCGCTTTCACCGCTCCAAAAACCAGCGTGAAAAAGAATTGGGATAAGACCTCTATGTCACATACATCTGACCCACCATAATCAAAGGCATAACGCAAAAAATGTTTACAGCCAATTTCCATTGCGGTCCTTGGTCTGAGGTGTATATGATGTCATGACATGCTGTATGTGGTGCTGGTGAGTGGCGTGCATGAATGTACAGAGTTCATGATGTGCTAATGTGTCCCTGGGCACATATGAAGACGTCCCAGTGGTTGCGTGGGTGACTTGCCACTCAAAGTGTGTGTGTGTGTGTGGGGGGGGGGGGGGGGGGTACATACAGTAGTAGGCGGCAGTGGCTCAGGGCTAGAGTTGCCGTCTTAGAGCACGGAGGGTTCCCAGTTCGATCCCGTCGGGCTCCCCCAGAGTCGGTGTCGAAGAGTCCTTGAGCAAGTCTCTGAATCCCTAGTTGCTCCCGATGAGCAGGTGTATGTGTGTGTGCTGTGAATGGGTGAATGTAATGCACAATCTACTACAGTATGTAAAGCGCCTTGGATAAAGGCGCTGTATAAATGCACCATTTACCATTTACAAGTACATATTTACAATATACCATCTTTTTGATATCTACTGTGATATCAATTTGTCTGGCCATGCTTGTGTGCTTCTGTCACGACAACACATGCTGTGTGGCCGTGTTGTTTGTCAGTTCATTCATGAATGAACCACTATTTGAAAAATAGCAAAGAAATAATAACCCATCTACAACAAGCTCACAATAGACTGACTTGTAGATTATAGGCTATTTTTATAGCTTTTCTTTCCTGACAATTTTCGCCCCCTTTTTAATGCCATGTCCAAAAGAGGGCCGGCGGGGTTAAAGTGTTTTTTCTCAACCACTTAATTTCCTTAAACCCTATATACTACTTAAGTGTACAAGGGCCCCCCAGGGCTCTATAGTAGGCTGCCACCTGTTTGTTTTCACTCTACAGTAAATAACTTAACCCCCCCAGAATAGGCCATGCTAGGGTTCAAGCAGTTAACACATACAGGACGGTCGGGAACGCAATCCGTGTCACTCTAGATTTTCACCACTTTAACCATTATTTTATGCTTTAACTATTGAAGAATAGCGGATACAAGCTCACAGCGCGGCACCGAGTGCCGCGCTGCGAGCTTGTAGATCTGCTATTTTTGAAAGAAATTTGTGCAAGTCTTTGAATATTTTCGACCCGATTCTTAAATCCTTCTAAGGTCTTTGAAAAACGCGTGTTTCTACGTCAGTAGTTCTCAAACTTTTTCATGTCAAGGACCCAATAGAATTATATGTATTTGGCCCACCGACCTCTGTCTCAAAATGATATTTATATATGGGACCCCCCCAGAAGCAAATATTTGAGTTACAAATGCTCGCTTTAAAAATACATATATTCAAAAGATTTGCACACATTTCCATGACTTTTGAAAAAATAGCAGATCTACAAGCTCGCAGCGCGGCACTCGGTGCCGCGCTGTGAGCTTGTATATCTGCTATTTTTCAATGGCTAAAGCATGAAATAATGCGTAATAATGCGTTCCCGTTCTAAAGGGTTTAACACAATATAGTGGCTGCGGGCGGGCGGCCAGCCCTGCCCCTGCCTGTGACATAACAGGGAGAGAGAGAGTGGTATGGACAGAACGCTGCTGAGAGGACCACCGCACCGACAACAGCCAATGAATGGCCTCTCTGTTTTCACCGTAGATTGCACTTTTCTTACAGCTATAATAGCCAGCAGTCCTCATTGACAACGTTCTGCGCGGGGGCTAACTAACCCTCATGAGCAATGAATGGAGAGTAGGGATGGGACGATAATGAAAATGTCATACCACGATTATTGTGACAAAGAAATCGCGATTTACGATATTATCGCGATAATCAAAATATCCCCAAAATCCCGTTACACTGGGGCGGAACATTTGCCAAAGAAATTGCCAATCTACTTTTATTTGAATGAAATACAATCACTGAATATACCTTTAAATCATATCCTGGAATGTGTCTGAATGGGAAAAGAATATATATATACTGTATATATTCATTTATCTGAAATAATTGCGATCTTACGATTATGTAATAATAGTGACAGCCGCCACTGAGACAGAAGCACTCTCATTGACAACGGCACTAGCCTGCACTGCTCCAGCTGACCCTCATAAGGAATGAATGGAGACACACACACACACACACACACACACACACACACACACACACACACACACACACACACACACACATAGAGGTGAATATGTCACAGAGAGAGAGAGAGAGGAGAGGAGGCTGCTGCTGCTAATGTGTAACCGTAACACATTCCTGTCTTATCGGAGCCGGTGAATTATTAATGCATCGCCGTTTGTTAAGCTGTGATGTAGAATACAGTGAAGTGAGTTGAGTTATTGAGCAATACGTCCCCCCCTTTTTTATGCCTTTATGGTGGCTGTCAAATCACTATCGCTGTCTGTTCTCTACCATTAAGGTTGGTGTTACAGTAATATCAGGCCTGGTAGATGTGGTACAGTATGTGTTGGATCAAGATGACAAGAGAAAAATGATCTAGGCTTTTAGGAAACTATGAAAGATGGTTCATTATGGGACTATGGATGTCAGGGGCTTCACATTGACACTTAAGTGGTTTTGTAGTGAAAAAAACCCCCAGCTCATCTCCCAGTGAGGTGCCGGAGCCAAAAGGAAACTAAATAGTCGGAAAATGCCCACAAAACTGTGAAAAGTGATGACTCATCATTAAACCATCGTTTTCTGGGGCCATTTGTAGTCCAAGGAATGTTGTTTGTGCAAAACAAATGCTTGCAATGGATTCAGCATCATGACAAACCCCTAGTTAGACCCCTCACATCCTACTTAAATACCCAGAAAAAAATATTTTTTCTGGGTGTTTTCCTCCTGTATAGAAAGTCGATGGGAGCCCAACTTGATTCGGCCGCTGTGGCAACCCCGAAGGTCGTCGGCTCGGGCGCCCTAGCTAAATCATTAGAGCATGCCCTGGGCTACATCTGTGCAGAATTTGGCGCTTTTAGACCGATTAGCACGAAATTACCATTCTATCTTCCTAAGGCCTCCGACTAAAATGTACAATTAGAGAGATCCTCCACACACTCAAAACTGTGCAAAATCAAAAACGTAATCTAGCAAGCTATCGGTCATAGATCTTCAGGCATTAAGTACATTTAGTACAATTTCAGGTAAAAAGTTGAAGGTTTTAAATGTGGTTTTGGCCAAATGTTTGCCCCCAGAGTAGGGGAGCGGTGTTCAAGTGAATAACATTTCCAGAGAGTTAAAAAAAAAAAAAAAGACCTTGGCACCCTTCACGCATGATGCAACACTGGTCAAATGTAGCATCACTGGTGTTCTTTGTTTTGCTGTGTAGGTGTAGACAGTAGACACTGGGTTCTGCTGTGTATCTGGATATTGGGTTTTGCTGTGTAGATAATAGAGACTGTGTTTTGCTGTGAAAATACTAGGCAGGCACTTAAGTATTTTGCTGTGTAGATGGTAGGGATGGGACGATATGAAACTTTCATATCACGATTATTGTGACAAAAGAAATCGCGATAATCAAAAATCCATTATCCTGGGCAGGAACATTTCCCAAAAAACTGCCGATGTGTAAATCGTAGATCGCCAATTTTTTGGCAAAGACGTTTGATAAGAGTGATTTTTTTCACTCTCTATCAAACGTCTTTGCCAAAAAATTTGCCTTCATCAAGTACATCTATTATAAGTACCTTTTACCAATTATAGAGGGTTTAAATGGTACCGGATATGCAGCTCTGCAAATAAAAGGTGAATTGATTCCAGTGCATGACGGAGGACGATTTCACGGTTTTGCTGTGTGTCTGCCTGGACACTGGTTTGTCCTTCAGTCTCACATGCTCTGATTCAGTTCAGTGTCTGACTGTTGTTACCCCAGGCAGGGAGATCTGTTGCTTGTCCTCTAATCGACAACGTATAGATGTCTTCCATATGATATATACATACATTATTATACATTAACTAGTCCTGTGCCCGGGGGTGTGCGATGAGGGATGGAATGCAGGAGTCTCAGAAGTAATGTTGGAGAACCCAGACCGGTGCCCGTTGGGAAGAATAGTCACCATCCAGGGGTTGACACAAAGGTCTGAAATCATAAGTAACATTTGAATTGCCAAAAATATCATACCTTTTAGCCAAATACCTATAGTTATGATTGAATATGACTTCACATATAACACCTATTTTATATGTTTTACAGTGAACAGTGAAAACAGCACATTATTTGTAAACAGTGCTTTTACTTTACATTCCAAAGACCAGAAGACAGAGTGATTTGGCCACGTTCAGGTGTTTAGACAGATATCCCGTGCTGTGCTTAAACTAGCACTTGCCCGGTCGGACAACCTGAAAGCAAACTCCACCTGCCCGAAAGTTTTATTTACCTGCCGGGGGCAGTGTCAATGCCTGCCATCATTGTCAGTTGTGCAATACCCGCCGTATCCGGCTGTCTGGCTGACACTCTTTTATGCCCATATATGGTGTTCCGTGTCCAGGCCAGTCTGTGATGGTCATCTCCAAATTTGGGCACTGTAGTGATGCATGTCAGTGATGTCAGTTGGGCTTTGTTGATGTCAGTTGGGCATTGTTACCATGGTGGCGACACTGTTCAGTATCACTGGTGTCAGCATGCAGACGGACGATCGGACAGACATTCGGTAAATTAATAGTTAGATGTATAGACTAGAGGCCTTCCATATGATATACATACATTATTATACATTAATGCAAAGCGGAAGAGAATCCGCACACAGCTCTATAAAGCTCCCAATGACCTGTTGAAGACCCTTGCTCTATAGAGGGTGCCATGTCAACAATGACAGCTCTCACATCATCAGTATGGTGGGTGACAGAGACATGCTGTGACATTGCCCTGGCTCTCGGCATTACCAAGAGACAATTATTATATTATGAGTAATTTCCAAGAACCGGTTATCATTGAAACTATTAGTCAAAGACATGTCAGAAATCATCAATGTCAAGAAGTGCCATCTGCCATACATACATACAGTAGTACCAAATGATAAAGGAGATCATGCAACAACTGCTTATTTCTCGTCAGGGGGGAAAAAGGAGATGTGCCAGAGACCCCCCCCCCCCAAGGTTTGTGTTGTGTAAAAATATTTGAAGTATATTAATATTTTTGAAAATTGCCGAGCTTGTAGATCTGCTATTTTCAAATAGTCGAGGCGTCCAAGTGCAGGTAAACTTGCTTCTTTTGGCCTTTTTTAATTTGTGGGCCCGGACGCTTATTATTACACTCTCGAAACCTGGCAACCCTGGCAGGTGGTTGTGTAACAGTTCTGTGACTGTGACAGCGTCTGTTACCCCGGGCTGTAGGGGACTCGTGCGTCGTGTCCTCTGTCCTGATCCCCTGGGTACGAGCGAGGCCCTGGTGGCCCTAGGGATGGGACGATAGGACGATTCATATCACAATTATTGTGTCCAATGAAATCGCGATTTACGATATTATCACGATAATCAAATTCCATTATCCTGGGGCATGTTTGTCAAAAAATAGCAGATCTACAAGCTCACAGCGTGTCGCGTTGCGACGCGTTGTGATCGGCTATTTTTTGGCAGGCATTTGATAGAGTGGAAAAAGGACTGTATCAAGTACGTATATTATAAGTACCTCTTACCAATTATAGAGGGTTTAAATGGCACCGGATATGCAGCTCTGCAAATAAAAGGTGAATTGATCCCAGTGCATGACGGAGGACGATTTCACGATGAATTAAATCTCCACGATAAGATTATCGTGAGTTTTCTTTTTTATCACGATAAACGATAATATATCGCTTATCGTCCCATCCGTAGTGTCCACCCTGCCAGGCTGCCAGTAGCCCTCTGCATGAACTCTAGGAATGTCATTCGGGCCCCCGTGATCTTTTTACGACGTGTCTGCCGAGCTGTCTCCAGGGCCCTGTTTTTAGACCGCAGTCAAATCCCATTTGTTTCTCATATCAGATCTCTAGGCCCGACTGTTACACACTGTCGTTTGCAAATGATCTGATGATCAGATCAGGTCTGTGCGTGATTTTAAACGGCGTCAACCCAGAGCCGCCCTGTGCCACCTATCTGCTGTGTTTGCTGTGGTAACGACGTAACAACGTCATGATGTAGGCGCTAGTTGCTAAGACACAAAAGACAAGTACAGTACATGCATGAAAACAGTGGAGAATTGACAAATCTCTACTCGCCATTCCTTCCGTCTTTCTCGCGTCTTGTCACGAAAACAATACACTATTTACCGCCAAGGCTTTTTATATAATATTTACTTGATTGTGGAGCGCTCCGTGCACGCTGCACGTGCCCATTGTGCGCGCGCCAAACCCAGTTCATGGCCGCGCTATCCGTGTTCTTTCGTGCGGGGAATATCCATACAGATACAGGAGATTGCATGCTTCACTGAGAGTTTAAATGGACCTGTCGTGCGATGTGGGGAGACAGTAGGGGAAAAAATGTAGCCTCTTGGAAGCAATGCTAACTAGAGTGCGGGGGGCAGTTGAAGCAGGTCAAAAGTTGTTCCTGCGTGTTTGGAGAGTGAGCTATGAGATCGCTTAGAAGGATGCAATGGTTTTGTGGATGATGTCGACGCACTCATGCACCTCGTCCTCTTTGATGATGAGGGGAGGGGCCAGGCGGATGACGTCACCATGGGTGGGCTCCGGCTTGGCCAGGAGTCCGTTGTCACGCAGACGCAGGCACACTCTCCAGGCGTCGTAGTCTTTGGTCTCCTTGATGATGATAGCATTGAGCAGGCCCTTCCCACGGACCAAGGAGACGACGTCTTTTGGCAGCTTATTCAGCTCAGACCTGAGCAACGTGCCCATCTTCTCTGCATTCTCTGCCAACCTCTCGTCCTCCATGACCTCTAGAGCGGCGATGGCGACGCGGCAGGCCAGGGGGTTGCCGCCGTACGTGGATCCGTGCTCCCCCGGCTTAATGGTCAACATCACCTCGTCGTCGCACAACACCGCGGAAACAGGGTAGAGTCCTCCGGACAGGGCCTTGCCCAGAATCACCACGTCTGGACGTGCGTTCTTCTCGTGGTCCACCGCCAGCCTCCTGCCCGTGCGCGCCAAGCCTGTCTGCACCTCGTCTGCGATCCACAACACGTTGTGTTTGGTGCAAAGTTCTCTGACTCTGGTCAGGTAGCCCTGGTCGGGTACCACCACGCCGGCCTCGCCCTGGATGGGCTCCAGCATGAAGGCTGCCACTTCTGGGTCCCGCAACAGGGCTTTCTCCAGTGAAGGAATGTCGTTGTAAGGGATTTGCTCAAAGCCCATTGAAATGCCTCTGTAAGGGACCTGCACGAAGGGACCGAAACCCTCGTAGCTGCTGGAGACGGCGGCCAGGGTGTGACCCCAGGAGTTTCCCTCTGCAAAGATTATCTTGGCATGGTACTCTTGAATGCCCTTGACATTGTAGGCCCACTTGCGTGCCAGCTTGCAGGCGGTCTCGGCGCCTTCGACGCCGGTGTTCATGGGCAGGACTTTGTCGTAGCCGAACATCTTGGTGACGAACTCCTCGTATTCTCCCAGCACGTCGTTGTAGAAGGCCCTGGAGGTGAGCGTGAGCTTGGAGGCCTGGGCGCTGAGCGCGGCGACGATCTTTGGGTGGCAGTGGCCCTGGTTCACTGCACTGTAGGCACTCAGGAAGTCGAAGTATCTGTTGCCCTCCACGTCCCACACGTAGAGGCCCTTGCCCCTCTCCAGCGCCACAGGGATGGGGTGATAGTTGTGGGCGCCGTACTTGTCTTCGCGGGCGAACACCTCCGCTGGAGTGAGGCGACTCTTCTGCTCCTTCCTCTTCAGGGAGGCCGCGGTGGAAGCGGGCCGCGTTCCAGAGTGAATGGCGCGCGCGAGCACAGGCGCCGCGCTCCTCAGGCTCCGGCTCAGCCTGGAGATCAACCCTTACATTGCACTATGCCTACGCAAGTTAAACACAATGCCAACGTAGTGCGATGTCCTCCTCTTGATGCGTGTTCAGTCGAGAGACACCGCTATAGAGCTGACAGACCAGCCTGCGCTCGTTCACACAGACAGGCTTTTATACTTAAAAGAACACAAAAGTAAATGGCCATTATTATAATTCAGTTCCTAGTGGATTCCTCGCGACTCGCGTCAGACAAAAGACAAAGACACAGATGCGCGAATTTCCTTTATATTGCTAGCCAACCTGAAAATGACATTTCTGTGCAGCGTCTTGGAATTGTTGCCATTCCCATTTACAGACAACACCCCCGTTTGTCACTATCACCAACCACAAGACCGCTAAACTGCTTTTGGTCAGATTGCTAGTCTGACATCAACAATACGATGTCATTAACATGATGTCATGAACAGGAAGACATGTAGTTAATGACATCATTAACGGCATGGCTTGTTTTTTTACAGTTTACAATGGATGTATTCATTCATTCATTTGCCATGAGTCAAAGCTCTGGATTTCTCAGCTTCCTTCTCTAAGTTCTATTCAGTCTAGGGATGGGATGATGTGAAAATGTCATATCACGATTATTGTGACAAAAGAAATGTACGATATTATCACGATAATCAAAATCCATTATCCTGGGTGCGGAACATTTGCCAAAAAATAGCAGATCTACAAGCTTGCGACGCGTTGTGATCTTGTAGATCGGCTATTTTTTGGCAAAGGCGTTTATATAAGTACCTTTTACTAATTATAGAGGGTTTAAGTGGTAATATGCAGCTTGTGGCAAATAAAAGGTGAATTGATCCCAGGGCATGATGGAGGACGATATCAAGATAAATCTCCACGATACGATTATCATGAGTGTTTTTTATCACGATAAACGATAATATTGCGTATCGTCCCATCCCTAATTCAGTCACAGTGTTGTTTTCATTTCAGCCTTTGACAGTGAAGTCAATAGAATCATTCTGTACTTGTACACAGCCTGGTTAGATTTTAATCATTATGCACCCTCCGTGCACGGTTAGACGTCGGATCATTCATTAACTTGTACACAGTGTTATTTATATGTTCCCACGTTCCATGCCAAAGAAGCAATCAAATCGTCAATCACAGTTATTTACGGTACATTGACAATGAATCGTCAACTAATATTTCATGATCGTGACAGCCCCCTAGCCTCCAAGTACGTCGATGTCAGTGAGTGCAGCTCCTCCGGGGGCATTTCATCTTGCACAGGCATGCTTATAGCCGTGGATATATTGGGGTTATATCATCCAGCCAAACGCTGGACTCTCGTCAAGGTCCACGAGATGTGACGGAGGTCCGGCCGCACAAAATTAAGACTGGGTGTTTCGTGACACGGAATCACATCACGTCGCTTAGGAAGGGGAAATGTCCGTTGTGTACGTCCAGTTCAATTAGTGTCAGAGGAAGAGTGTGGCTCTTTAACAGGGGGAGGGTCCAGAACCCCTAGGGGGTCGTGTGAGAGGATTTACCCTTATACGTATTTTAAAATTTCTGAAAAGAATGCTCATTAACGTGAAGCTAAACAAAGATAATGTGTAAACAGGCAAACCAGAAACATTTAATTGACACAACACTGATGACAGACAGTGCTGTCAAATGGATCTATGACATCAAAGCTGCAGTATCACTTAGAGAGATGGATGGTAGTCACTTAAAAGAAACACCTGTGGAATACTTCTAAAGCTACGCTCAAATCTCTCAACAATCAACAGACATGGTTGAGATGATATAGGCTAAATATGTTGAGCTAGATTTGGAACTGCTTATCAAGATACAGTATAAGAAAGGAAAATAAAAATACTTATGCAACAAAATACAGCATGCAGAGGGGGAAAACCCATCTACATATACAATTGTGTTTCCTCTCTCTAGGGGTTGTTGGCCTGAAAAAAGACACTTGAGACTGTTCAGAGTGTATGATGGAATGTCTGTGGGACTGTGGCTGCAGGAGCAGGCAGGTGCGGGATGGACAATAAAGCATATTCTGATTCTGAGGTCAAATATGAGCACAGTGTGAAATAAGGTGCATGCATACTACTTCCTAAATCTACAAGCTCGCAACCTGGCGCAACATTATTAGCCATGACCTTGTACTGTAGATCGTAAATCTTTCTGTTTTGGTTTTGGTAAAGATAGTTGGTTTAAAGGGGAGAAAAGGGAACCTAGTACACAGATCCATCTAAAACAAAAATAATATTGTGTAAGAGTAGATTTTCTCAAAACTTTTATATCTTTTTTGAAACTTTCATATATTCTAGATACATTGCACATTCAGTGAATTATTTCAAACCTGTTACACAAGAGACCACTCAAAACAAGGATTTATAATAGAGAAATGAATTATTTCAAACCTGTTACACAAGAGACCACTCAAAACAAGGACCTTTTAATAGAGAAATGTCAACCTTCTGAAGTCAGAGTAGCTTGAAGTCCAGTGGGACGTTTCTGCAGTCAGTTGTGATTTGGGGTCCTATGGCATCTGCAATGCTTTTTTTTTTTACACAATATTCTATTTTTTTTAGCTGGATCTGTAGACCCCTAAAGCCCTTTGCACACAGGCGCGTTTATCCGCACGGATAAAACGGACAATTTCATTTTTTTAAAGAAAACAATGATTCTCTACGACCTCATGCACACCAGATCCGAATTAGCCGTGCGATGAGTGGCTGCGGCCGTGCGTTTTTTTCTTGATCGAACCCAGTTCGATTTGTGCGTCTTGTCGCATGCGGTAAAAAACTCATCACTCCTTTTATGACTCCGCAGCACCGATTCCGCACAGCATTGCACACCAAATCCAATGCGTTTTATTCATGCAGCAAACGGAAAAAACGCAACTGTCCTGTGTGCAAAGGGCTTAACTCTGTTCAATGACAGATAATGTGCATGTTTGACGGAAAACTTCGATAACTCAAGTGATTCAGTTAAGAGCAGAGCGTTATAACCAACCGGGACAAAGTATACAGTCATATACACCAGGGGTTTTCAAAGTGGGTGACGGGGCACCCTGGGGTGCCGTGACGGCAGTCCAGGGGTGCCGCGAGATAATTTGATAATATTTGGAATTTATTTGGACACTTTTAAACTTGAAGTACAAAAAGAACGATTTTGAACATACAAGGTTTCCACCCGACAACAACAATATGTATATATTTCTTTTGTAATTTTTTAATACACATTTGAAGTTTTTCTGAAAACTTAGGTCAGGATTTAGGGGGACTGATCATAAGTCCGACCTCTCAATAGTCCGACCAGGTTAGCATTTCACCAGGATAACATTCACCAGCGTTAGTTTTACTAGTAAGGTTAGGTTTAAGTGGTCGATCGGAATAATGGGAGGTCGGAACTATGACATGGCACCAGGTTTAGAAGGCGTTTTTAGAATCTGCCTCAGTCCTAAATGGATTAATATCTGACAGGGAGCATCTCTACTTTGACTCTATAGTACCGTACTGGGGAGTTGAGTTGAGTACTCTGTAGTGATGGGACGATATGAACATTTCATATCACGATTATTGTGACAAAAGAAACCGCGATTTACGATATTATCACAATTACTAAAATCCATTATCCTGGGGCGGATCATTTGCCAAAAAAAAGATGTATCAAGTGCGTATATTATAAGTATCTTTTACCAATTCTAGAGGGTTTAAGCGGTACCGGATATGCAGCTCGGCAAATAAAAGGTGAATTGGTCCCTGTGCATGACGGAGGACGATATCACGATAAATTAAATCTCCAGCGATACGATTATTGTGAGTGTTTTTTTATCACCATAAACGATAATATCGCGTGTTGTCCCATCCCTTGTACTCTGCCCACCACTGGCCGGGCCGTCGTGCGACACCCACCATGACCGTGCTTCACCTGAGAGCGACACAGGGTTACCAGACAGCCAGCCAGCGCACGCACAAACGTCTGTCTCCCTCCTTTCCAGCTGGGAACGGAGAGGGAGGGAGAGGGAGGGAGAAACAGACAGACCGACGGACGGACGGATAGAGACTAGAGACACGGGAGAGAGCGAGAGACGGAGGGAGAGAACAGCAGGAGCCTGGTCTTAGCGACTCTGCATGGAATCAGTGCCTCTGTGTTAAGGCCTTATCTGAGTCACGGGTTCACATTATGACTTGGCAGCGAGGCCCCCGCCGAGTCATTACTACTGGGCGGGTTTGGTTTGGTTTTAGGGAGCAATACGGTGGTGGGGGAGCCGAGCTGCCTGGCCTGCCAGCTCTCGTTTCCGTTCCCCTGCATATTTCAGTGAGCGTTGGTTGTTCTCACACAGAGAGAGAGAGGAGGGGTTGACCCACTTCTGTTCACACTGACATCGCAGCCTCCTCTCCTCTCCTTGCCTTGCCTGCACAACGCTAAGAGATGGATGGGATAGATGGAGCGTGTACTGAGGTTTGTACACAAGCAGAGCTAGGTTTCCCTACTATGATACAGAGTGAGTGTGAGACCAGGGGTTTTCAACTGATTTTGACCCAGGGACCACCATTCCTGACTACAAGGACACTGGGGACCACCATTATTGTGTCGGTGAGTCTATTATAGACCCACAAGCATTTCATTACCAGTCAAGACTAAGAGCAGGGATATTGTTTTTTTTAATCCAGCAAAAATGTTGGATACACGTCCACATTTGAAAGCATCAACTATTTACAAAAGTATGCTTTACCTGGACCAAGCAGGAAAGGATATTATTATTCACATGCAAACAAGAAAGAAGAGAAGCAAATAAAAGTAAAATTCAAAAAAGGCAATTTCTTTCTTTTTTCCTTTTTAAAAATACTACAAATCATTTTCTGAATGCATGGTCAGGGACCACCTCCAATACCTCTGGGTCCGTGGACCACCAGTTGAAAACCCATCATATAGATAGACCTTGTCTTGTTTATTGATCCCACAAGGGCAAGTTTTGGGCAATCACACAAAAGACAGTCACAGCAGCAGCAGTCATACAAAAGACAAAAAAAAGAACGCATAATAATAAGAGCACAGCAGCAGGTTATGAAAGATGAAGAGACACAGCAGGACAAGAGTTACATTCGTCATTAGTCCGCAGGGAATAATTGTGGCGAGAACAAGAGTCACATTGGTCATCCGACCACGGACAGAGCGCGGGGGGGGGGGGGGGGGAGAGAGGGGTGCCCTGGCTGGTGGATGGAGCGGTAGCTCACACATGATGAAATGAGCATTCAGCCGCTATCCGCCACTGGCTACAGTGATCCACATCGACGGCCAGGTGTCCTGTCCTGTCCCATGCTCTCACCACCAAGAGCTAGCGTGTTGGGACCAGATGTCACCACCGCCTAGTCATTCAAGACAATTCTCTGCTACTGTTGTGTATCTGACTGGAAACAGTTCGAGCTTAAACTATAAAAAGAAATAGCAGATATACTGCGAGCTTGTAGATCTATTTTTGAAAAAACGTGAACATGTGTGCAAGTCTTTGAATATTTTGGATCTGATTCTATAAATGTCTCCTGAAGTAAACCCTAACAGTTTTCTGAAAAACCTACTGTATGTTTCTATGTCAGTGGTTCTGTGATCCCCAAAATGATATGCATTTGGCCACAGACCACCATCTAAAAAAGATTGTTCCAGGGACCACCTAGAAGCAAAATTTGAGTGTGTTCGCTTTAAAAATATATATATTCAAAGATTTGCAACACATTTTCACAACTTTTCAAAAATAGCAGATCTACAAGCTCACAGCGTGGCACTCGTGATATTCCTTTGCTTTTGCATATCGATACAGTAGATCATTGCAAATTAAAAACTATTTTTCGATTCAGTTACTATATCGTTACACCCCTATTACCAGGCCAGCAGATTGTGTCCTAGAGATGTGTCCAGACATCCAAAGCCATAGCAGGCCAAGCAGATTCCAGCACAGTTCCATCCTGGATGCCATCGTCACGCTGTTGAGGGAGGGCTCACTGAGACAGCCTGCCTGTTGACAGGCTGTCCTGACCACACAGGCCAACACAAAGGATTACATTCTCTGTGTATATCAGGGGTTCCCAAACTATATTGTCTCAGGGCACCTCATGAATAATCTTTTAATACGAGGCACCCCCAGAACCTTATATTTATAGCATATCGTCATTGCCGGGTGGAAACCTTGTAGGTCCAAAACCGTTCGTTTTGTATTTATCATCTATAAAATGTACTAAACTAGTGAAAACAGCTGATCTACAAGCACACAACTGTGCTTGTAGATCGGCTGTTTTCACTAGTTTTGTGCGACAGTCTTGTATGATGATCTGTGACAGTCTTTTATGATGACGCAAGGCATTACTTTACGAAAATGTGAAACTTGGAGATAAGAGGCTGGCGTTGACCTTTGCCTGCCTCCCGGCTGGTTTAGATATGATC
Organism: Nannobrachium achirus; assembly: GCF_963921795.1. NCBI lineage: Eukaryota > Metazoa > Chordata > Actinopteri > Myctophiformes > Myctophidae > Nannobrachium > Nannobrachium achirus. Next base: position 11,295,067 of record NC_137813.1, on the reverse strand, counting down.
TAAATGACTTAATTGCTTCTATCATCAGCAGTTAACCTCATACATTCTTTTATTTCTTACGCTAGCTGTGTTTCTGTCGGTTAGACTGTAACCCCGGATGGAGGAAACGGTTTGAGAAAATCGGCTACAGAAGTTACACATTAACCAGTTTTATGCCCTGTATGCTTTAGTTCAGAATCACTGTAGGCTAGCTGTATTGTCACATAGTACATAGCAGCCGGTTTATGGTGTAAAAAGAAGTGGGTTAAATTATAACTCTTTTGTTCAAGCTTTCAACGTTTTCGAGGAAAGGGAGGGAAGGATAGAGATGGAGGAAGAGCAAGGAGAAAAGCACAGGATGGAAACAGGCAAAAACAATCGAAAGATAAGACAGTATACATAGAGCAAGGGTCTTCAACAGGGGGTCCGGGGCCCTCAGAGTTACTACAGGGGGTCCTCCAAATCTTTGAGTGATAGAAAGTTTCTCCTTTTTTATATGAACTACAATCTCACAACGCCTTTTTTATATTAACTACAATCTCACAACGCCTTGCAGCGCAAGCTTGTAGATCGGCTATTTTCGACAAAGAGGTTTGGTGAAGAGGGGAAAAAGTACGGAGTGAAATGTCAAGTTTATTAAGTATTGACGGTTCAAGTGGTTAAATATCTGAAAACACAAATCGACGTGAATCCAAAATAAACTGATGATTGTGCTGTCGATGAAACGGTGGAATCTATGATAAGGTTGTGGGGGTCCCTGCTTCATCTCTCTCTCAACTAAGGGGTCCTTGGCCTGAACACGTTGAAGACCTCTGACATACAGTAGAGCAGGGGTCAGCAACCTTTTTGAAATGAAGTGCCATGTTTTTATGTTCTAGATAGCAAGTGTGCCATGTCAACAAACATTTTAATGACATGCCATCATTTTTATTGGCAGGACATTGTTACAACGATCATTAGAGCATAATTCACCTATCTCCCCGACTCCCTACCCAGTCAGAGTTCAGAGTTTTAATGAATGTAGAATTATGTGCAGGATGTACTTTTCTGCAAATTAGGTGACTTCATTTAACTGACCACGTTTAAAAAAAGATTTGATTTTAAAATAATAATACTCTCTCTCAAACTTCTGCCAGTGTGCCAGTGATCACCCTCCACTGTGCCAATGTTGGCACCTGTGCCTAAGGTTGCCTACCCCTGCAGTAGAGTATACTGTAGTACGTATACTGTACTTATAGCATTAGTAGCAGGTACTGTATGTACATGGTAAGCCGGAGCTTACAATGCATAGGCTATTTTTGCCAAATGTTCGCCTGTGTTTGTGAAAACGTCAATCTATTTTTTGTCCCAAAATGTTTGGCAGATGTTTGTGCCTATTATGGCATGCCCAGAATGGGGACGCTACACTAGGGTTCATGTGATTAAAAGTTAAAACATGACTTGTCTGTGGTGTGGCCTGTGAGGCTGTTTGTGGTGTATTATGATTACCTAAGCCTACGTGTAGTGTTGTGTGGGCGGCCTGAAGAGAAACTGGCCTGTCATGTCATGTAAAAGTCTCATCATTATCCTTGTGTGTGTGTGTGTGTGTGTTACTTTTCATAGGCATGGGACGTTACGCGATATTATCGTTTATCGTGAAGATTCGTGATAAGTAACACTCACGATAATCATATTGTGGAGATTTAATGCATCGTGATATAGTCCTCCGTCATGCACTGGGATCAATTCACCTTTTATTTGCCAAGCTGCATATCCGGTATTAAACCCTCTGTAATTGGTAAAAGGTACTTCTAAATATACCTACTTGATAGTCTTTTTTTTCACTCTCTATCAAATCTCTTTGCCAAAAAAATAGCCGATCTACAAGCTCACAATGTGTCGCGACGCGTTGTGAGCTTGTAGATCGGCTATTTTTTGGCAAATGTTTCGCCCCAGGATAATGGATTTTCATTATCGTTATAATATCGTAAATCGCGATTTCTTTTGTCACAATAATTGTGATATCCATCCATCCATCCATCCATCCATCCATCTTCAACCGCTTATCCGGAATCGGGTCGCGGGGGCAACAGTTCCAACTGAGACCTCCAGATTTCCTTATCCCGAGCAACTTCCTCCACTCCCTCAGGGAGTACACCGAGGCGTTCCCAAGCCAGTTTGGAGATATAATCCTTCCATCTGGTCTTAGGTCTGCCACGGGGTCTCCTCCCAGTGGGACGCGCATCGAGGACCTTCCTAGGAAGGCGCTCGGGAGGCATCCGTACTAGATGCCCGAACCACCTAAGCTGACTCCTTTCCAAGTGTAGGAGCAGCGGTTCTACTCCAAGTCTCTCTCGGGTGACTGAACTTCTCACCCTATCTCTAAGGGAGATAATAGTGAACTGTCTGAATGAAGCAGCAGCATCCCTCTCTCCTCACTGTTTATTTGACATACTGTACAGTCACTCAGTGACTGTCTGTCAAATCACAGTCAGACACTTGACTGTGATTGATTGAAGCATGGTAACCTGGTAACCATGGTAACCTGCATCCTGTCAGGTCAGCAAGCATCGGCCCTGGATTCTGCCACCCTCGCTGTGTGAGATCTTGGTCACTTAATTTTGTCTCATATATTTGGTTTTTCTCTACCGCAAATGTACAGAATGTTAATACTAAGACGACTTAGGGTGACAAGCGATAGGGTGAGGTCTCATCTGTACTCTCAGGTACTCGGGTCCTCAGTACTACTGAGGACCAGTACTACTCAGTACTCAGTACTCAGTACTCAGTACTACTGAGGACCCCCTAGGGGTCCCGGACCCCCTCTTGAAGACCCCTGCTCTAGCATGCAGGTGCAGAGATACTCTTGCAAAGTGAGGCAAAACACTTTCGTTGGTTGGTTGTTTTTTTCTTCCCCCTCGTCCTTCGTAAGCAGTAAGTAAGTACACGTCTCCATTTAGAGCGACATCCACGGGGCCAAAACCACGCCGACCTTGAATCTTTAACCCATTTAGGCCTAGAATTATTGAATGCTTTAACCAGTGAAAAATAGCAGATATACAAGCTCACAGCGCGGCTTGTAGATCTGCTATTTTTGAAAAAGTCGTGAAAATGTGTGCAAATCTTTGAATATTATGTATTTTAAAGCGAACGTTTATAACTCAAATTTTGCTTCTGGGGGGTCCCTGGAACTAAATATTTTTAGATGGGGGTCCGTGGCCAAATACATATAATTTTGGGCGTCCTTCATATGAAAAGGTTTGAGAACCACTGACTCTCAAGAACAGACTAACCGAGCTCCATTTGAATTGAAAAGGACCTTTTCTTTGACGATGGCTGGCCAGATTGCTGACATAGAAACATAGGGTTTTAAAAAAAAAACGTAGAAGGATTCAAAAGACACTTATAAAATCGGGTAAAAATTCTAATTTTCACGATAAAAAAAAAATAGCAGATCTACAAGCTCGCAGCGCGGCACTCGGTGCCGCGCTGTGAGCTTGTATGTCTGCTGTTTTTTAATAGTTAAAGCATAAAATAATGATACACAATACAGTGTACCCGTTCCAAACGGGTTAATCCTCCCCTCATCAATATTTCACTGTGTGGACGTCGCTTCGCCACAGCCGTGTTTAGCACAGAATCCACAAGCAAAGTGTGTAAAGCAAAGCGATTACAGGCAGCGGTCTGCCTGGCCTCAGAGTATAGCTCTTTTAGGTCTGCCTGGCCTCAGAGTATAGCTCTTTTAGGTCTGCCTGGCCTCAGAGTATAGCTCTTTTAGGTCTGCCTGGCCTCAGAGTATAGCTCTTTTAGGTCTGCCTGGCCTCAGAGTATAGCTCTTTTAGGTCTGCCTGGCCTCAGAGTATAGCTCTTTTAGGTCTGCCTGGCCTCAGAGTATAGCTCTTTTACGGTGTAAAACGTCCACGTTTTTACGTCGTAAAAGTGGTCGCATCCTGGAAGTGTGAAGTGAATTGTCGCTGGAGCAGGTGTGTGCCAATCACCAGGTGTTGCTGAGTTTGCGTGTCATCACCTCCTTTTTTCAGGAGGAAGATGGCATGCGAAAACATGACATCCGAAAAAAAAAAAAAAAAAAAAAACACTTTCATTCATCGATATCCAAATTAAACTCTGGGATTCTTGTGTAAAAATAGTCACGAAATATCACGATTTATAAAATGAAATGTATATAAAATATATATAAAATATATATATTTCCTACTAACATATCGTCACTGTCAGGCATAAACCTCGTATCTCCAAGTTTCACATTTGTACATTTTTTCAGCAAAGCAAAGCCCTGCTTCATCATACAAGGCCGTTATTGTTAAACATCTGCATCACTTGATTTACAAGAAGTCTACACAATAAGGTAATGTAGAAGATTCAGGGGTTAAAGTTCTCAGTCCTGGGGACTGATTTCAGTCTTGAGGATTTAATAGGGGCTATTTCTGAAGTGTTATTTTGATAGTTTTCCCTTTCTTCTCTCCTATGGTACATACTAGGGGTGTAACGATACATTTTAATAGCGATTCCATACAAATCACGATACATGGTTGACGATACGATACATGGACAATATTGGTTCATTCATGACGATACGATTCGATTCAATGATTCAAAATTGATATAGTAACTATTTAGCAAAGAAATTAAATCTGTGTGAAAGATGCGGATAGTGCAGGTTTTAAGGGAAACATGTATTATGGATATAAATAAGTAAACAGTGATTATCTAGCAAACACATGGACATTGTTTATTGACAAACCTGCACCTTGACATGAACCCAGAGATTACACACATTTATCGATAGACCAGTGTAGCTATATGGAAAGGAAAAGTAATTAAACCCCTCCTTTTAATTTTTTCTTCTTAAAAATACTAAATACAATGCACAAGTAGGTAGTATCGATACAGTCGATTCTTTGCACTGCCAAATCGATACGATACAAAATGAAACGATACGATTCTGGCTGTTTTCATTTCGATATACTTAGATTTTTTTAAGTTAAAAACGATATTTCGATACAGTTAATATGTCGTTACACCCCTAGTACACACATCAATACAGCATGGTGTTGTGGACAAAATCCTATCCAACGACGACAAAATATTCAGAAGCTTCGTGTCTGTCTGAGATGCCAAATCTCATCAAACGGCGATGGTGCCGCGGCTCAAATGACGAATAAATAATGGACCTTGATGTGAAAAGGGTTGAAAACCACTGTGCTAAACAGCGTGGAAGTAGTAGTGGTACGGTCGGTGTGGAGTTTCCTCCTGACTTGGCAGGGCGACACAGACAGATGGTGAGTGGAGGAAAGTGCTGCCCGCGCGCCCGTCAACATGGATATGTGACTGGGAGACAATACATCTGGCACAGACCGCCATCCATTATCTGTTTGCTGCTCTGCCCCGTGTTTGCCCACGGCTCATTCCAGTGGTTCTCAAACATTTCATGCCCGGATGCACACCAATGGGCCAAAGTCGAAAACAAATCTCAACAAGGCACGTCCGTATGCTCGCACTGGCGAAGATGTAGACCATCTACGTGTTCACACAACCCACGATGATGGCGATTCGATGTGTAATTTCAGAGAATTTGTGAAATTAAAAATTATGTTTTAAATTAAAAATGCTCAGCTATAATAATGGCCCAAAATAGTGATGCCAGGTTGAATGGGGTTAAAATACTATATACTTTGTTTAGGGTATATAATTTGCCTCTTTATTGGGAAATGAGTGCACACAACGTACTATTGTAGTAAGTGTTTTTCATGGTTATATATTAAAATAATAATTTGTGGTTGGTGGTTGTCACTATGCAGCATAAGCCTGTGTGCTTACACTTCTTTCTGACCAGCTTTAAAGGTGCTGTCTGCTGTCCAAATGGTGTTGACACTAACGGTTGCCAGACTGCCCGTGACAAGTAAATAAAACGGTCGGTGCAACAACAAGTGAAGTTTGCTTTCAGGTTGACAGACGGGAACTCGGATCAGCAATGCGCTGTGAGCTTGTAGATCCGTTAACACGTGACTGACGCGGTTGTTTTGTTCAAATTATGCTTAGTTATGCCATAGTACAAATTATGCTTAGTTAAGCTATATTCTCTTGTGGTTAGTCTTCTATCTATGCAGGTGAGAGACATCATTTATCAGCCCATAACATGCCGGTGCAGTGATGTCATTACGTGCGCATCCCGCATCAAAAACTAATTCAAGTCGCCCAGGGACTCATTCATGTCATGGTCCTGGAGTCCCGGGGATGCGCCTCCATTGGAGTCCATGTTAAAATAATTTACTTCTTCTACTTAAGTTGCTATATTAGTTTAGATAGTTTAATTCGTTTTTTAATGTATTGTGTAAGATAAACACTGTAAAGATTTATTATCAGTTAAACCTGGAACGGCTAAAAACTATTTTCACTAGTGGTTCTCAAAGTGGGGTCCTGGGTCCTTGAGGGAGTTCCAGGGCGTCCCCAGATAAATGATAGTTAGGAACCAAATAGAACTTTATGGGTCTGTAACTCGGTGAACAAATGGAACCAAATGGACCTGTTCTATTTGTACTCTAGTATTTTAACATTTAACATAAATTGGGGTCCCAGTGATATAAATATAATTAAATGGGTGTCTGTAGCCTAGTGTATTTAGAAATCCTAGTTCTAAGTTCAAACATTAGCCAAATTGTAAAATAAATATAAGAAATAGGCAAACATTTTGAAAATAGACGATCTACAAGCTCACAGCGCTCGAAAACATTGTATTGAGGACCCATTTGAATGACCACCTCACCGTCCCGGGACCCATTACATTGAAAACCTAGTAACATCACATCACTGCCGGTGTGTTGTAAACATGAGTGGTAGTTCCATTGCTGCAGCAGTGGAGCGGACAGTTAATTAATTAAGGAGCAGCATTAGATGTATGGGAAGGTAACCTGCCTATAGTTAAAACAAGCTTCCTGGGTTTAAATGACAGGATCTTTTCCACGAGGAAGCGGAACTCGGAACCTTCCTTAGCAATGCATCATTAAACTTGATTACTCTACTTGTTATGGTAGTAAGGCTGCGTGCGGAGAAGTGGCGGCTCTAATAGCTCCCAAAACGAAGCCTGCTGTAGTCCTTTGGAAACGTGTGTGTGTGTGTGTGTGTGTGTGTGTGTGTGTGTGTGTGTGTGTGTGTGTGTGTGTGTGTGTGTGTGTGTGTGTGTGTGTGTGTGTGTGTGTGTGTGTGTGTGTGTGTGTGTGTGTGTGTGTGTGTGTGTGTGTGTTGATTGATTACATTATTAGACAAAAATGGAGAACCGTACAAGTATAGTCAATACAATATAAACGTAGTACAGTACAAGTACAGTTAAACACCCTGCCTAAAAGGAACATCCCAAATAAGACCTTTTACGGTCTTCTTCACGTTGGAAGTCCTCTGTATTTAATCAATGGACATAATAAATAGCGTGTGTTTGTGTGTGGTGCAGTAGTTGTCAAGGAGAGATGCTCTCTCTCTCTACTTCTGTGATGCCGCTCGGCTCGGCTCGGTTCGGCCCGACTCGGCTGGGCCGCTGTGTCTGTGATGTGAGTCCAGCAGACAGCTGGAAGTAGGTCCCTGCTACGCACGTATTCAGCAGCACCTGCTCTGCTCTCCCTGGGCTGGCTGTCAGTCTCTCTGCTGTGTGTGTGTGTGTGTGTGTGTGTGTGTGTGTGTGTGTGTGTGTGTGCATGTGTGCGTGTGTGTGTGTGTGTGTGTGTGTGTGCGTGCGTGCGCCGATCCAACAGAAGGAGAACCAGTAGGGGAGGAGAATGCTTCATCCCAGGTTGACAGGCTGTACCTGATGTGATGTGGATGAACGGAGAAATGGTGGTGGGGGGTGACAACCATGCTGCCTCTCTCTCTCTCTCTCTCTCTCTCTCTCTCTCTCTCTCTCTCTCTCTCTCTCTCTCTCTCTCTCTCTCTCACACGTTCATTGTCATTTCTCTTGCTCTGTATTTCTCTCTCTCTCCTTCACACACTTACAGTATCGGTGGAAAGAGCAGCAGTGTGATTACACACCGTTGCTGTCGGGCAGAAACTGCATATCTCTTTGGGAATATTTTTGTTGTATAAAAAAAAAAAACTCCCTAACTTGATCATACTATAATGCCGCACAAAAGCATCAAGAGTAGCAGATCTGCAAGATCAAAAGTTTTGAGCTTGTAGATCTGCTACGTTTGATGCTTTTGAATTTGAATCCTGAAAAGTAACAGTTTTGGTCAACTAAAATGTAGAGAGAGATCGTGGGCAGTCCAATGTATACCAGTTATTTTACGGTGCATGGCACCGTTTGCACGGCACCCATGCTGGACCATAGAGTGTTAGAAAGCAGTGGTGGCTTGAAGCCTCATCTTCCGTCAGCTTTGGTTGGTTGATGTCAGAGTGGTGACAGAGGCTGCTTAGAAGAATCCTGCTGTCAGTACTCAGTCTGCACCGCTAGAGTTGTCACGATTTATTACATTTTACTTGGCGATTATTAGTTGTCGTTCAATCAACTGCGATTAGCGATTTAATTGCGTAGAACATTGGAACATTATGTTCAATTGGAACATTATGTTCAATTGGAACATTATGTTCAATTGGAACATTATGTTCGATGGAAATTACATTTCTGTTCAGCTTTTAGGCTTAGGATATTACTGACATATTTCATTGTGACCGTCAGGTCGCAGTTACTATGAAAACCTCCACCCGCTGTCTGTCACGTCACACTTTTTGGCCCTACTCTCATCTCCGGCACCGTTGCCCCTATCCATGCCAAACTTTGCACATACACTCCTTGGCTGGCAAACCACAACCTCCGCCCCTGATTTCTCACATGCCCCTCTTCTAGCGCCACCATGAGATTGCGCCATTAATGGACACTGCTCCCTACAGATGTTGCCTAAAAATCACATGCAGTGGGACCAATGCCACTTACAGACCAATATGGGTCACTTATCTCCCGATTAGGGAGTCTTACTGGTCATTTTATTTAGCCGAAATAGCTGATCTACAAGCTATCGGAGCATCCACACAACCACAGGCAGGGACTGCAACCAAACACTTGACGGTTATATTCTCATGAATCAATTAATCTCCTTTCATTTGAGTTAATCTGTTATTAATTTAGATCGGAAAATGACGGCAGTCCTCAACAAAGCTCCCCTCCCTCCCCTCAGTGTTTGGATTTTAAATCTCCGGTGGATTGGATAGTGATACCCAGTCTACTGTATCGCTATCCAAACAATGCTTTTGTTGGTTGTAACCGGACACTGCTGCTACTTCTGTTGACACCACAGCTACTCTCCTGTTGTCTCTCTAGGAGATGAAGCAGCACGTAGTGTATTACTGACCAATGTCATCATCCAGGTTCCACGACTGAAGTCATTTGGATTCCATAGAAGCCACTTCAAGCCGGCAGCATTCTATGGAAGCCAATCTACAAGCTCTCAATGTGTTGCAGATGCATTGAGAGCTTGTGGATTGGCTATTTTTTGTTACTGTTTATGTTTTAAGATTAGAGCAATAAGGCTGTAACCAAACGTTGGTAGGTTCAAACGTTCATTTGTTACGTTGGCAATCGAAGTTCTAAATTAATGGGTTAATTCTTTTTTTTTTTACACAAAAAATATTACCAGAATGTCTATTCAGAATATCACAGTAGCCTTTGCCTACTTTATAGTCTTTACAATGATTGGAAAGTCACGCACATATACACAGACACTGAGACACACTCCACACAGTCGAGTGAGGTGAGGAGGAGTCATATTGGGAACATTCTGTGATTTCTTCTCCTGGTTTGCAGTAGCAGGAACAGAATGAACAATATTACTAAAACATCATTCTACATATTGTGTGTGTGTGTGTGTGTGTGTTTGGGGGGGGGGGGGGGGGGGCTCCTTTCATATTATGTTCCACAAATGGCACATCAGGACTGTCATACAAACATAGTTTCTTTTGCTTTAATCCATGCAATTATCGATTGCTGTCGTTTCAGGAGACATTGGAGGAGGAGGGGACAACGACTCGTACCTGTCCCTGTCCCTGGTGGTGTCCCTGACGTCCCTGGCTGCCCTGGTGGTCCTGCTGGCCAACTGTGTCACCTGCTGCAAGGAGCGAGAGATCAACTTCAAGGTGAGACACCGAGGCACCCAGCCTTGTAGCACCCACAGCAGGGGCGTGAGCAGCACCCAACCTTCTGCCACCCACCATACCAGCGGCCCTGTGCCGCCACAACACACAGGACGGTGCTACTTTGTGAGGGAGAGAGAGAGTGCTGAGTCTGATGTGGAGATTGCTGTCACAGTAGAGCTTGGTGACACATCTGTTTACTTACTCACAATTGCGAGGTGTTGTGAGCTTGTAGATCTAGGGCAGTCACGATTATGACATTTTACATGACGGTTAATTGTCACTCAAAACAATTGCAAAATAACAATTTAATTGTGTTTTGTCGTTGACAATTACATATTTTGTTTGGCTTTTAGGCTTTTAAGTACAGTATGCACATAGCAGATATGACACATAACCTAAATATACAAGGACATATCTCAAATATTTGAGTACTTAAAAAATAAAATTGATAGTGGAAATAGACAATCTACAAGCTTGTAGATTTGCTAGTTGTAATCATTGTGACTGGCCTATGTAGATCTGCTATTTTCACAATAGTTATCAGTGGAACCGAGTCAAACTAAATGTAATGCATCAGCTCCTACAATTCCGTGTGTGTGTGTGTGTGTGTGTGTGTGTGTGTGTGTGTGTGTGTGTGTGTGTGTGTGTGTGTGTGTGTGTGTGTGTGTGTGTGTGTGTGTGTGTGTGTGTGTGTGTGTGTGTGTGTGTGTGTGTGTGTGTGTGTGTGTGTGTGTGTGTGGGTCACAGCCTGAATAGGTTGAGAACCACTGGTCTAGAGGAATCACTATGTTTTAATGAACAATATAATATGGGAAATACAGTATAGAAATGAAATAATAAGAAAACCTCATTTTAAGGCGTTCACACCAAGCGCTAAACTAAGTCAAGTGAATGTCAAAGACAATGGCGCTTGGTGTATTCAGCCCTTTACATTTGATCTTTTAACCACATGTTAGTTTCCCTATTCTGGGGCTAGATCTACAAGCTTTCATAGTGAGCTTCTAGGTTGGCGGGCAAAGAGTTTGTGAAAAGGGGAGGGCGGGTGGGGCTATTATAAGCCCCTGGGGGACCCCGGTCAGAAAAGCGTATAGGCGTTTAAGTGGTTGAAGTGTTTAAGGGGAAATATTTTGCCAAATACATCATGTCTCTAACTTTGTCCCCGTTGCTTGGCTCTTTTAACTTGAAACCTTTCATGTAATGTCATTTTAATGTGCTGATGAAAACCCTGGAGAGCCAGCTGTGTGCAGGGACGTGCAGAGAATGTGAGAGAGGCAGGGGCTGACATTTCTAAAAGGGCCTTTTGGTGAAAATATCAAAAATAGCAGACCTCCAAGCTCTCAATGCATCGCAGAGCGACGCATTGAGAGCTTGGAGGTCGGATATTTTTGGTGCTTGATACCACACTGAAGTAAACATAATCAAGTCAATGTTGGAGATGTGGCGTAACGGCATAGATTTCTACACAGAGAGGGCAATTCTTTCAACATAAGATGCTGCATTCCAAGTTCAGGAGAGTTTGGACAAGAATGCCGCCTTCAGGTATGGCATGGAAAGAGGGGCATTTGCATTTCTTTCACCATATAGTAAAAACCGCGTTCATGGTCTGGAGAGGGCACATTTTACAGACAGATAAAAGGGCAGGGGCTCAAGCCCCCTTTGATGTCTTATGTGTGCACGTGCCTGGTGCTGCCTGTGACCGCTGTTCAACATCTGCAGCAGGGACTAGAGTTCTCTGTCGCCACCGCTGATCTCACTCTGTCTGCTGGAAACCTTGTATGTCCAAAACCGCTACTTTTCATGAAAAAAAAGAGATAAAATTTGAGTTGTGTATTTAGTCAGAAGTTCTTGGCGGCAGTGGCTTAGGGGTAGAGTGGTCCTTGGCAACCTAAGGAACCTATTAAAGGTTAGGGCTGTCACGATATGACATTTTACATGACAATTAATTGTCACTCAAATAATTGGCGATTAACGATTTAATTGTGTTTTTGTCGTTGATAATTACATTTCTGTTTGGCTTTTAGGCTTTGAAGTTGCACATGGTAGATATGACACATAACCTAAATATACAAAGAAATTACTGACATATTTGACAACTTACTACTTAAAAAATAACTTTGATAGTGGAAATAGCCGATCTACAAGCTCACAACGCGTCGCGACGCGTTGTGAGCTTGTAGATCTGCTATTTCCACTATTTCGGAAATGTTTCAACATTCACGATTATGACGATTATGACAAAATAATTGCGATAATGTCAAATAATCACGATTAGACGATTATGTAATAATTGTGACAGCCCTACCTAAGGTACCTAGTTCGATCCCTGGCTCCCCTAAGCTCTGGTCCAGAGCGTATAGCTGCACTGAAGCTCTGACAGGCGGCTTGCTAAAAGACTAGACCAGGATTTCTCTGCCCCTATGAGGGCTCAACTTCAGTCAAAATAAACTAAACTACTTCACTACTCACCTAACCAACGGTAGTTCTGCGTTGATGAAAGTCTATTCTCCGCCGTGGGAAACCTCTCAGCACCCCCACCCACTCTGTAAAATACATTATTTTTGTCATGAAATAAAACCCATCCAACTCGACCGTCGCTTATTTCCGGGTTGTGTCTGCGGTTGCTCGAGTTGGATGGCGTTTTATTTCATGACAAACATTTATTTCACAGAGTGGGTGGGGTGCTGAGAGGTTTCCCACCGCGGAGACCCCTAGTTGTTCCCGGTGGGCAGGTTGGTGCCTTGCATGGTTTCTTCCGCCATCGGTGTGTGTGTGTGAATGGGTGAATGTAATGCACAATCTCTGTAAAGCGCCTTGGATAAAGGTGCTATATAAATGCACCATTTACCATTTAATACACGCCGAAACACTTTTCACTTTAATGGCAGAAATGTTACATATCTGATCCGCAAGCTTGCGACATGTTGTGGCCTGCTTCTTTCATGTGAATTAATTTACAAACAAAAAGTCAAAATTTGGAGATACAAGGATTCCCGCGCAGACTGAAATGATATGCCTTGTTATAATTTGTCCATTACCACGTTCTTTAACTCCCGCTAAACCCACTCGTTCTCAGGAGTTTGAGGACCACTTTGACGATGAGATCGACTTCACGCCCCCGGGAGAGGACACCCCGTCCACGCAGTCCCCAGCCGAGGTCTACACCCTGGCGGTCCCCCCCGTGGCCCTGCCCGGACCCCCGCACCTCGACCCAGCCCCCCGCATCACTGGTAAGACCTACACACACACACAAGCACGCGCATCAGAAGTGTACGTATGGCAGTGGTTACCAAACCTTTCAGGACTCCAGACCTAATAGAGAGATTAGACCGGGGGTTTTCAAAGTGGGGTGACGGGGCACCCTGGGGTGCCGCAAGATAATTTGATAATATTTGGAATTTGTCTGGACACTTAGAAAAATATTTAGTATCATTTTAAACTTGAAGTACAAAGTTATTTTTAGTCAATTCTAACCAAAATGGCTATTATCTCAATATTTTCCTCATAACATAATCGCTAAAATATGCTGGGAGTGAAAACTATGAATATAATGTAGGGGTGCCTCGGGTGAAAAAAATATTTATAGGGGTGTCCTGAGTCAAAAATGTTTGGGAACCCCTGGATTAGACATTTGCCGTGGCCCAAACTTGTGAAAAATACTTTTTTCACTACTTATTAAATATTTATATTTTTTATTCATGGATTTTTCTTAGATTTGCTCTTGTTTTTTTAATGTATACAATTATTATTATTTTTATTTATAAAGAAAACACTTTTGTATATATATATACTGTATACATATTTATATGTTTTAATGTAGGAAAAGAAAATGAGATTTTACTCGAGTCATGAACCATAACAATTGGTGTGTGACCCACAAATAGGTCCCGAGTCACGTCCCACAGATGCATATGGTTGCGTCATTTTTCAAAATGACACAATTTGTCACGCAGTTTCATAATTGTGTGTGTGTGTGTGTGTGTGTGTGTGTTTGCAGTTTGGTCTTTACGGTGAACCTCTCGTGCACCTCCACACACACAAGCACAAATGTTATGATAGTTATGACACAAACACGCACACGCATGCTCATGCTGTACACTTTTTTATGTCTTAATTGGGCACTGTCACATATCAGTGCATTGCGTGCAAACAACCCTGCTTATCAGTTATTACACCGTACCAATATTCCCCTGCCTGTGAGTCATACTCTGTCATTTCACTGAACCTCCCCTCAAATATTATGTAGAAAGGGCTGCTTTAAATGGCTGTGTCGTAACGGCCCAAAGTCTGGACTAAATGGTTATATAACATATAAATGACTGGGCAGCCTTGGTCTTGACTCTGTTACCAACAAAGTTTCATAAGACTAGGGCAGCTAACTCAACCACGGCTGATTAACTGAAAATATATCGAAATCGATGTTTATTGAAATCGATGTTATATATCGAAATCGATCTATGATTTTAGTTGGTTTTAGATCGTTTTGTAAAACCCACAGTGCATTTTCAGTTGTTTTTGTAAAGCTTAAAATGTTTTTGTCAATTCCAGTTTCTGTTGTTGTGTTTGATTCAACTATTGTTTGATTCAACTATTATAACCCAACTTGGGACAGAAGAAGTGTTACTTTTTATGAGTCCTGTACGCACAGGACCTGATTAAAGGTCGCTTTAGTTACACCAATCAGGAAGTGTTTACCCGCTTGTGACACATAAAATCCCAGGACTCCGCAGTGTGCACCATTCTGTTCAATACAGGAGTAAATTTAGCCCAGGTGACAGCGGCCAGATAACTCGGGAACGGCAGACGAATATAGTCCACCCAGCAGGCTAATCTCTCCTGACATGCAAATGGCCAATAATGAAAATTGATTCCATGCAGCTTAGCTTATCGAGTTGGTTTTGTCTGGTTTTGGCGGCCGCCGCCGCGTTCGATACGTGTTTCCGACCGACAGACATGAGCCGATATAGCGTCTTAACGTGTGTCTTTTGTCCTCCTGAGAGAACGACCCACGTGTTTGTGGGGAACGCTCTCCATTCCGACATGCTGCCATTCCCAAACTGTTTTGGCTCAGGGCACCCCTATAAATATTATTTTCATCCGAGGCACCCTTACATTATATTCATCATTACCGTATATGATGAATATAATCACCTTATATCTATGCCATATTGGAGCGATTATGTTGCGAGGAAAACGTTAGGATAATAGCCAAGTTTAAAATGATACTAAATATTTTTTTAAGTATCCAAATGAATTCCAAATATTATCAAATGATATCGCGGCACCCCTGGACTGCCATCACGGCACCCCAGGCTGCCCCGTCACCCACTTTGAAAACCCCTGTTCTAATTGTCTGAGTGACGGCACTTCCGTAGAGGTTAGGTATAGGGTTATTGTCGGAATGCCATAACTGTCCTCGCTAAACTGTGACTTTAATTTCACTGTCACAATTTCTCTGACAGCTGACACATTGAATCCCCAATAAAGTTGCAATCCAAAACTTCAACATTATTTGTCAACAATGCCAATTACAAGTAAAAGGCAAAGTGAAATTCATTGTGCGCAAAAAAACAACAACACAGCAGCTACAGTCTCAAAGATTAAAGAGATGTTAAAGAGTCTGTGTCAAATGTGATCTGTGTAAAAAGAAAAAGCTTAGCTGCTTAAACATTCAGCAAATAGTAAAATTGCAAATAGCAGATCTAGGCTACAAGTTTGTGTAGTGAGACTATTTTCGTGAATATAACGATGAACCTCACAATGATGAACTGATCTATACGTTAGTGCAATATATACTACTGTGAAATGTCTTGATTATGTAAGTAGTGAGCAGTGTTTCTCTGTAACGGTGGTTGTGGTTGTGTTCACACAGAGGGACCCACAGGCTCCCAGGTGGCGCGGCACAGTCTCAGTTACATCCAGGAAATTGGCAACGGTTGGTTCGGCAAGGTAGGACTTACTCTGTTCACTGCACTGCATGCACGCATGCACGCCCACGCGCACACACTGCACACAGGCACGCGTACTGCACGCACGCACTGCACTGTAGGCACGCACGCACCACACACACATTTTATAATGGGATTGTTCATTTACAGATACTGTATTCTACAGCTGAGCCTGTCCAGTATTTTCATTTATTCTTCATTTTTTATCTATCTGTTCATCTGTTTAATTCATTGGATAATCAAGAAGTGAGGGGGTTCGTTTAAAAAAAGAGAATATGTCTATGTGTATGCCCAATTGGTTCTCATTCCTAATTAATAAAGTTCTATGAGTGATTAAGAGATGTTGTCTTTCTGCTGGAGTTCATCCACACATGGGACATGAGTCAGACCCCCAGAACATTTTGGCAAATGTTCCGCCCCAGGATAATGGATGTTTGGGATATTTTGATTATCGCGATAATATAGTAAATCGCGATTTCTTTGGTCACAATAATCGTGATATGACATTTTCATATCGTCCCATGTCATTGTGTGTGTGTGTGTGTGTGTGTGTGTGTGTGTTCTCCCCTCCTGCCAAGTACCCTAGTGTACTACACACACATCTGTGATGCACACAGGTGACACTCTGCACGGTAGCTTTCTAGATGGACCAATAGTCTTTATTTGTCCTTGTGGAAATCCATTTTGTGCCAAGATACCGTCAGGACACAGTAATCACAATACACAAACAAACAAACAACACGATACACAGACGGCTCACTGGCTGGTGTTTGTTGATCACATCAACTCACCAGGCGAGTTCATCATCCACTGTGGAGGAAAGCCTGGTTTGTGCTCCGAATTAAGCAGTGTGACGCGGTCCAGACTCCAGATCCACTTAAGCAGTGTGATGCGGTCCAGATCCCACTTAATTTCCTGTAAACAAAAACGTGCTGTGTGATGACATAGACACTAGACAGGGCTTCTTGAATATAAATGAACCGTTGATTTCTTTCACCTATTTGATTCCCATTGCTGCCACTCCTCCAAACACAGCTGTTTTTGAAGCGGTGAAAGCTGCTTCCAAAGTGTGGCTTTGTCAAGTCAAGTCAAGTCAAACTTTATTTATATAGCACATTTACAAACAGGCAAGCTGAACCAAAGTGCTGTACAACATATAAAAACACAGGCAATAAAAATCATCAAAACAGTTTAAAAAGATGCAAGAAGACAAATTGCAACAAAAGAAACAACAAAACACAGGATGAACTTTAAATGTAATTAGGAGCAATTAAAAACAACTGGGTGGAATTGAATTTAAATGCAATTAAAAGCCTGGGCAAACAAATGGGTTTTTAATAGGGATTTAAAAACACCAATTGACTGGGCAGATCTAATGTTAAAAGGTAGACTGTTCCATAGTCGAGGGGCCGTGGCCGTAAAAGACCGGTAACCCCTGCTCTTTTTGAATTTTTTCTTCGGGACTTCCAGTAATAGCTGGTCAGTGGACCTTAAGGCCCTGGCTGGAGAATAAGGTTCCACGAGGGCGGAGAGGTATGAGGGAGCCAGCCCATTTAAAGATTTGAACGTAAATAAAAGCAACTTAAAATCTATTCTAAAATTAACGGGAAGCCAGTGAAGGGAGGCAAGGATAGGGCTGATATGTTGTCTGTCCCATGTCTGTACCGTGCATGCAGAATTGAGGATTGGTCAAGCTTCACATGACAATTTGGCCCTCCAGACAAAATCATTCATTCAGAATTCATAAAAATATAGAACTAAAGCACATAGAAAGTATAGATCTAGAACACAGAATGTATAGAATTCACCGCTTCACTTCGAACCGAGGTTAGATTTTTGAGCGGTGGTAAACCGCTCCATAGAGTGGCTGTGCGTGTGTCTGTAGCCTTTTTCCTCAGCGTTTTGGCATAGCAAAATGTATGTGTGTAGCATAGCCGCTCCATAGAGTGGCTGTGCGTGTGTCTGTAGCCGTTACGACGTTATGCAAGCACGACCACCGCTCACTTCACATTAAGTGTGATTTTTTAATTATAGAGCTACTCCGTTTTGATTGTCATTCAGGATGACGTCCAGACTGTGTATTTGTCATTGTAAACTTAATCAGCACACTAAAATATGTATCTGTAAACATTATAGGTTATGATAATAAGCAACTTGGTAACACACATTCTGCACAAGAGGCAAACGAAAACATTGCACGTCATGTGCCCGTCCCATCGCCTGAAGGGCTGGTCCCTTCTGATTGGTTCAGAAACATACTGGCTTGCGTTTCACACTGATACTTCAAAATAAGATGCCCAAAAAAAGCCAATTTCAGCACGACTTTAACGGTTAAACGGTAATAGTTAACTTTTGGCTCCCCCTATTCTCATGTGTTGCTGTGGTTCTGCTAGGTCCTTCTCAGTGAGATCATGGAGGTTAAATAGATCCATGTGTTGCTGTGGTTCTGCTAGGTCCTTCTCAGTGAGATCTACACAGAGGTTAAATAGATCCATGTGTTGCTGTGGTTCTGCTAGGTCCTTCTCAGTGAGATCTACACAGAGCCTGGTGCCTCCAGGGTGGTGGTGAAGGAGCTGAAGGCCAACGCCACGGCCAAGGAGCAGAACGACTTCCTACAGCAGGGAGACCCGTACAGGTGAGCAGCGGCCGTTTATAGGTTTAGTTTTTGTTTTGTTTAAAGCTCCTTTCAGACAGGAGGCCCGTAGAGCAGAGAGGTTGAGGGGCGGAGAGGCGAGCGGGATCGGTCCCATGTAATTCTCGTGCGCGTGCTCGTTCATGCATGCATGCACTCGCTGGATTGTGGTCGTCTTTGTAAACTATCGCCCGCCGTTTACTCGTGGAGTGATTGTGTTTGTGTCTCCATCGCAGAAAAGTGTATTTTGGCAAGACCTGATCGCGTCGTTTGCTGATTTTACACTTGGTTGCATGCTGAAAATACTGTAGCCGATCTATGTAGATCTGTGCAACCAAACATAAAATGACTTGTCTTTTAGTTCTACTCGACCTCTTCGCCACTAGTCCCTCCCTAACATTTTAATCTAGTTTTTATTTGTCTACGAAATTGTCTTTGCTTTTGTCAGTGAAAAAAGGTAGTCGACGAACGTTTGTTGTCACCAACAAAGTTTTAGTCACCGAAATCAACGTTGTTTTGCTGAATGTCTCAATGTGTGTATTGTGTTCACAGAGTGCTGCAGCATCCTAACCTCCTGCAGTGTGTGGGCCAGTGTGTGGAGGCCATCCCCTTCCTGCTGGTGTTTGAGTACTGTGAGATGGTGAGTGACCCCTGCAGTACCTGTACCTGTTATGGTCGTTCAGGGCTGGCTCTTTATGTGTTTCTGGTCATATTGTCATCTCCTCATTTTTCCGTGGCAAAAAAAAATATTTTGACAAAAATGTCCACCACAAGCCAGCATGGTGATGAACCCTGAATGGAACGCTGTGACGTTTAAGTCTTGATGTACTGATACCATTTTCTCCTTCCCGATTCCAATACCCATAACCCATAACCTAAAGGGCGAGGTTGCGTACATGGGTGTGCGCACATGGGCGCGTGCACATGAGAGCGTGAACATGGGCACGTGCACATGGGTGCTTTGGCATCTATACCCTTCTGCTAAGCTGGTTGAGTCATCACTGTGATGTCAGAACAGGTCAGCTATATCCATATATGGAGTCTGTGAGGTCAGATGTACAGTAGAGGTATTGATCAACTCCTTATATGGAGACCTAGGTGATGATCCAGTCGTCTCCATGTATGGATATGCAGGGTTTGATGAGGTCAGTGTCATGATCTTCATATATGGAGATCCAGGATGATAGTCAGCAGTCTTGATTAGCAAATTAATTCTGTCTTGGCCATATCAGTGATGTTACTAGGTTTTCAATGTAATGGGTCCCGGGACCCACAGGTGGTCATTCAAATGGGTCCCAGAAAAGTTTTATGAGTCCTCAATACAATGTTTTCGAGCGCTGTGAGCTTGTAGATCGGCTATTTTCAAAATGTTTGCCTATTTCTTATATTTATTTTACAATTTGGCTAATGTTTTAACTTAGAACTACTAAAACTACTAAAACATGTGCCCCTAATGAATTCTGGCGCGCAAAATGGCGTCGGACGTCGGTGGAATCAAAACATTGACGTTTTTATACGTAGACTTTCTACGTGGATTTTATTTGTGTTAACGTAGGGTAAAGTCCCGGTAAATTATTTTAACATGGACTCCAATGGAGGCGCATCCCCGGGACCCCAGGACCATGACATGAATGAGTCCCTGGGCGACTTGAATGAATATTTGTTTCGGGATGCGCTGCCATATATGGAGTGTCCATTGCCAAATAAGGGCTTAATATATGGGCATTCCCAGATATGGGCTTATTGTTGATGACATCAGGACTCGCCATATATGGACATGGATATCCAGGTGATGATAGTCCGTCTGTGAACCACTGGTCAAGTAATACAAATAGAACAAATCCATTAATAATTCATAAAGTGCATCTACACGTTAGTAAATGATCATTACTGTAAATTACATATCATGATGTGATAAATTACGTAGTATAGGAATGCCATAGACTGGCTGGCACACTCGCCGATACTGATACATACATACCAGCATTTTAAGCAGTTTCAGCTTATCCGATACTGGTGTCGGTATCAGAACAACCCGATATACCACCTCACAAGCGAGCTGGTAGATCGACTAATATTGGTCAAAGTGGATTGGTGTAGAGCAGGGGTCTTGAACGTTTTCAGGCCAAGGACCCCTTTGTCGAGAGAGAGATGAAGCAGGGACCCACAACCACAATCTTTTTATAGATTCCATATTATAGTTTAATTGTTTGCCAGCACAATCATCAGTGTATTTTGGATTCATGTCAATTTGTCTTTTCTGATATTTAACCACGTAAACTGTCAATACTTCTCCCCTCTACACCAAACCTCTTTGCTGAAAATAGCCGATCTTGTGAGCTTGTAGATCGGCTATTTTTGGCCAAAGTTCTCCGAATCTGGTTAAGAATCTAAAAAGGAGATTTTCTTTTTTTCTTTCCATCACAAAAAAGATTTGGCAGCCCCCCTGTAGTAACTCTGAGGACCCCCTAGGGGTCCCGGACCCCCTGTTAGAGAGCCTTGGTGTAGAGGAAAATGAAAGGAGGAGGCCTACACTACATTATAGACTCCTGGGGAACAGCGAGGGGTCAATGAAGTAGAGAGGCGTTTTAAGTGGTCTGCTAAGCTAACAGGTTCATAGGGCAAGACGCTGTTTTAACGGTGTCCCGCTTGCAGGGACAACACAGTGGGACTGAGTTACTATAGGGCCCAAGGTGGAGGGGCCCTAGTAACTTTAGCTAGCTTGTAGATCTGCTATTTTTGAAAAGTCGTGAAAATTTGTACAAATCTTTGAATATATGTATTTTTTAAGCGAACATTTGTAACTCAAATTTTGCTTCTGGGGGGGGGGGGGGGGGGGTCCCTGGAACTAAATATTTTGAGATGGGGGTCCGTGGCCAAATACATATCATCTTGGGGGTCCTTGACATGAAAAGGGTTGAGCACCACTGACATAGAAACTCTTGTATATCTGCTATTTTCAATAGTAACATTCATGGGGGGCCCGCAGTGAATCTTTGTACCCGTCCGTCCGTCCGTCCGTCCGTCCGTCCGTCCGTCCGTCCGTCTGGAGTCTGGACAAGTCTGCCTCTCGCCTCGCCCCACCAACAGCCCAAGATTTATTCACTGTTTTTTCTAGGTCTATTCTGGGTGGAGCCCCGCCCCCCGCTTTCCTGACGGGAATGGGGTGCCCCCGTTCTTCTCCTCTCCCCTTCTCTCCTCTCCCCACCCCACCTCTCCTCTTGCCTCCTAAAAGTCTTCATTTCACGATCGCTCGTACCGTGGTGTCTCACGCTGAAAACGGCGGGCCTTCGAGCTCACAACGCGTCGTGCCCTGCGACGCATTGTGTGTGAGCTTGTAGGTCGGCGCGCAACACCGTCACACAACCAAGTATAAACCAAGCCTTTAACACCTCCACACACACACACACACACACACGCACGCACGTGCACGCACGCACACACACACGCACCCTCACATAGTAAGGTTTCATTCCGGGACTTCTCACATTCCCACCTCGCCCAGTAAAGCAACCATCTCCATTTACCCCCCACCGACCCAACCCAAGCCATCCCACCCTCCCTCCCCCTCCTTCCTCCGGTGTCATCTGCAAACCAGTTGCTGTGTTTGTGCATTTTTATGGAGCGCATGCCATCTCACTTTTTAAGATCCGTCAAACGCCACATCCTCCTGCCGTTTGTTATAACGCGAAACGACAAGGGAGCGGGACGACGGAACCCAATCGTCTTGTCCCGACAACCAAACCCCAAACCAATAACATTGGCTCATTAAGAGACCTGACCTGTGAGGGTTGTTCACTGACGGTGACGGATGCAAGCGGCTAAATAAAGACTCGGGGTGCCAAGCCAGTTCTTGCCTTCCTTAATTGTGTCCGCTCTCTCGTTAGCTGCGAGCCCGTGCGACACGGATTCCTGACAAATGTGTTCCCTCGTCAGCTTCGACTAAGCGAATACGTGTTTAATACTAAGCGACGTCTTTGGGTGATATAAATATAGATGTCCTGTAAGCTGTAAGAGAGCGTTGGGGCTGAGACCAGCGAAAGCAAACCTGTGTTGTCTTGTTGTTGGCGTAGGAACCTGTTGGCGCGTATAAGAACATATCGTCTCTCCGTGGGGTGGAAACCTCGGACTGCGTGTCCAAAACGTGCTCTCGTTTTCGGGATTCGAATTCAAAAATGGCAAAAGTTAGCAGATCGACGAGCTTGCTCTCCAACTCTGCTCTGCTACTCTTGATACTTTTGTGTGATGCTGTATTACAGGGGTCTTCAACGTTTTCAGTCCAAGGACCCCTTAGTTGAGACGGATGAAGCAGGGACCCCCACAACCTGTTAATAGATTCCATATCATCTTTTGACAGCACGATCGTCTGTGTATTTTGGAATCATGTCAGTTTGTGTTTTCAGATATTTATTTAACCACTTGAACCGTCAATACTTAAAAAACTTGACCTTTTCACTCTGTACTTTGGTTAATGTTTTATAATATTATAATTTATATCTGCAAAGTAACTAGTAACTAACGTTTTTCACATAAATGTAGTGGAGTAAAATACAATATTTTCCTCAGATGTAGTGGAGTAGAAGCAAAAGTACTGAAAACTGGAAATACTCAAGTAAAGTACAAATACCTCAATTGCACTTAACACATCGGGTGCCCACGTGGTGTCTACAAGTAAATTTCTTTGATGTCGCTGGAGGCCCACGACGCGTTTGACGCGTTGTACAGTAAACTATACTGTACTGTAGCTACTGCACTTGGCTACCGCGGTGATGAAACAAACTCCATTTCCCAACATGCAGCGCGCAATTACGTCACCCGGACGTGCTGTGTGTCTCGTTGACTTCCTGTCTAACGGCTGCACAAAAACGCTGTTTTCTCCTAATCTAGCTTTTAAATCACTTTCATTTCAAAACGGCAGCCTCTTCTACCTGCCGTAACACAAACACTGTGGCTTAGAAATGATAAAAAACGGTCCTGACTGAAAGAAAAGATTTTCGCGAAATAAACAGGACATACTCAGATTACATTTACTCGGATTACTTTTCTCGCCAGTACTCTCGCCGGTAGGTAAAATGACGCGTTTGGCGCGCGTTGCCATGGGCACCAGCAAATTAGACGTCAGAGATCACGTGGGCATCCGATGTGTTAAGTAAATGTACTTAGTTACTTTACCACTCTGTGCTAGTCAGAGGAATCATAGGAACACAAGGCTATAATAGGCCTATTTCAGCAAATCTTGAACCAGTCTTTACCAAATCTTTAGAGGCATCTCACATCTAACAACTGAAATCCTTGACAAATCATTATAAAGTTTTTGGAAAGTCTTTTGGAAAGATATTTGCCTGCTCAGCTCCTCTGGGCTGACAGGAAAAAAGGCATGTTCTCATTGTGTTGCACCTAATGGCTTTTTAAAACTACTGCTGAGGAGTGTGCGTGCGTGCGTGCGTGCGTGCGTGCGTGCGTGCGTGCGTGTGTGTACACACCCTATTACTTTACTTGTGAGGGTCAAATGACCTCATAAGTATAGTAGAATTTGAGACATGGATATATAAAAACAAACAAACCAGTTAAATGCTTCTCACAAAAGAAATGGTCGTTTTATGATAAATACCAAAACCCATTACAGCTATATTACGGGTGCGTGTCTATTTTATGGCAAATTTTTCAGCTATTTTCAATTCCGTCTTAAAGGTGATACACCATGCATTTAAAAAGTATTTATGTCATATTGTTTATGTCCCGAAAACGTTTTTCAAAAGGTTTGAGGCTAAATTACTGTACCACTCCTGAATAGAGAGCCTCTCATTTTTGAATGGCTCTCAGAGCATTTTCAGCTGCAGTACCACCTTTGGCCTGAACTGCGCCACCCCCCAAAAATATTTTTGAAAAAAAAAAGATATATTTTTGGAAAAAAAAATATATATATATATATTTGAAAAAAAAAAAAAAGTTTTTGAAAAAAAAAGAAAAAAAAAGAAAAGAAAAAACTTCAAAAACGGCCGTCGATGACGTCATCGACGGCAGCAAATCTGGACAGCCTGTTTTGAGAACCCGTGGGATGCTTTTAACCTCCACCTTCCCAAAACCAGAGAAAGACACAACGGTCTGAAATGGGACTTTGTGAGGATAGAAGGTGCTAGTGGGACTCCAAAAAAGGTTTTAAAATAGGAAAAGTGAAATTTCATGGTGTATCACCTTTAAAGGTTTGAAAACTCCAAATCAGTTTGCAATCCAAATCGAGGTAGAAAACCAAATCGATCATTGTCTCAATGAATGGACCGAGATTGACACTTAATTGCCACAATAAATTATACCTTTAACATTCGGGGGGCGAAATCTTTTGGACAACAATAGAATGCCGCGCACAGGTTGTAAGACACAACAAGGAGTCTGCGTTGGACTCTTCTCACCAGATTTACAGCTGCCTGGCAGAGAAAGGAAGGTCATTTATATGGAGGCTAAACAACAAGGTGTTCCTTCCAGCCCAGGACGCAGCCTTGTGGCGCTCCCATAGTCCCATTACACAGCCTTGTGGCGCTCCCATAGTCCCATTACACAGCCTTGT
This sequence comes from Nannobrachium achirus, assembly GCF_963921795.1. Taxonomy (NCBI): domain Eukaryota; kingdom Metazoa; phylum Chordata; class Actinopteri; order Myctophiformes; family Myctophidae; genus Nannobrachium; species Nannobrachium achirus. The sequence goes on along the minus strand of NC_137813.1, from coordinate 11,269,833 downwards.
GGCGCTCCCATAGTCCCATTACACAGCCTTGTGGCACTCCCATAGTCCCATTACACAGCCTTGTGGCGCTCCCATAGTCCCATTACACAGCCTTGTGGCGCTCCCATAGTCCCATTACACAGCCTTGTGGCACTCCCATAGTCCCATTACACAGCCTTGTGGCGCTCCATAGTCCCATTACACAGCCTTGTGGCGCTCCCATAGTCCCATTACACAGCCTTGTGGTGCTCCATAGTCCCATTACACAGCCTCTGTGGCACTCCCATAGTCCCATTACACAGCCTTGTGGTGCTCCCATAGTCCCATTACACAGCCTTCCTGTGGCGCTCCCATAGTCCCATTACACAGCCTTGTGGTGCTCCCATAGTCCCATTACACAGCCTTTGTGGCGCTCCCATAGTCCCATTACACAGCCTTGTGGTGCTCCCATAGTCCCATTACACAGCCTTGTGGGCACTCCCATAGTTGCCCATTACACAGCCTTGTGGCGCTCCCATAGGTCCCATTACACAGCCTCTGTGGGCGCTCCCATAGTCCCATTACACAGCCTTGTGGTGCTCCCATAGTCCCATTACACAGCCTTGTGGCGCTCCCATAGTCCCATTACACAGCCTTGTGGCGCTCCCATAGTCCCAATTACACAGCCTTGTGGCGCTCCCATAGTCCCATTACACAGCCGCCTTGTGGCGCTCCCATAGTCCCATTACAGCAAGCCTTGTGGTGCTCCCATAGTCCCATTACACAGCCTTGTGGCACTCCCATAGTCCCATTACACAGCCTTGTGGTGCTCCCATAGTCCCATTACACAGCCTTGTGGTGCTCCCATAAGTCCCATTACACAGCCTTGTGGTGCTCCCATAGTCCCATTACACAGCCTTGTGGCGCTCCCATAGTCCCATTACACAGCCTTGTGGTGCTCCCATAGTCCCATTACACAGCCTTGTGGCGCTCCCATAGTCCCATTACACAGCCTTGTGGCGCTCCCATAGTCCCATTACACAGCCTTGTGGTGCTCCCATAGGTCCCATTACACAGCCTTGTGGTGCTCCCATAGTCCCATTACACAGCCTCTGTGGTGCTCCCATAGTCCCATTACACAGGCCTTGTGGCGCTCCCCATAGTCCCCATTACACAGCCTTGTGGCGCTCCCATAGTCCCATTACACAGCCTTGTGGTGCTCCCATAGTCCCATTACACAGCCTTGTGGCGCTCCCATAGTCCCATTACACAGCCTTGTGGTGCTCCCATAGTCCCATTACACAGCCTTGTGGCGCTCCCATAGTCCCATTACACAGCCTTGTGGTGCTACCCATAGTCCCATTACACAGCCTTGTGGCGCTCCCATAGTCCCCATTACACAGCCTTGTGGCACTCCCATAGTCCCATTACACAGCCTTGTGGCACTCCCATAGTCCCATTACACAGCCTTGTGGTGCTCCCATAGTCCCATTACACAGCCTTGTGGTGCTCCCATAGTCCCATTACACAGCCTTGTGGTGCTCCCATAGTCCCATTACACAGCCTTGTGGTGCTCCCATAGTCCCATTACACAGCCTTGTGGCGCTCCCATAGTCCCATTACACAGCCTTGTGGTGCTCCCATAGTCCCATTACACAGCCTTGTGGTGCTCCCATAGTCCCATTACACAGCCTTGTGGTGCTCCCATAGTCCCATTACACAGCCTTGTGGCGCTCCCATAGTCCCATTACACAGCCTTGTGGCGCTCCCATAGTCCCATTACACAGCCTTGTGGCGCTCCCATAGTCCCATTACACAGCCTTGTGGCGCTCCCATAGTCCCATTACACAGCCTTGTGGTGCTCCCATAGTCCCATTACACAGCCTTGTGGTGCTCCCATAGTCCCATTACACAGCCTTGTGGCGCTCCCATAGTCCCATTACACAGCCTTGTGGCGCTCCCATAGTCCCATTACACAGCCTTGTGGCGCTCCCATAGTCCCATTACACAGCCTTGTGGTGCTCCCATAGTCCCATTACACAGCCTTGTGGTGCTCCCATAGTCCCATTACACAGCCTTGTGGCGCTCCCATAGTCCCATTACACAGCCTTGTGGTGCTCCCATAGTCCCATTACACAGCCTTGTGGCGCTCCCATAGTCCCATTACACAGCCTTGTGGCGCTCCCATAGTCCCATTACACAGCCTTGTGGCGCTCCCATAGTCCCATTACACAGCCTTGTGGTGCTCCCATAGTCCCATTACACAGCCTTGTGGCGCTCCCATAGTCCCATTACACAGCCTTGTGGTGCTCCCATAGTCCCATTACACAGCCTTGTGGTGCTCCCATAGTCCCATTACACAGCCTTGTGGTGCTCCCATAGTCCCATTACACAGCCTTGTGGCACTCCCATAGTCCCATTACACAGCCTTGTGGCGCTCCCATAGTCCCATTACACAGCCTTGTGGCGCTCCCATAGTCCCATTACACAGCCTTGTGGCGCTCCCATAGTCCCATTACACAGCCTTGTGGTGCTCCCATAGTCCCATTACACAGCCTTGTGGTGCTCCCATAGTCCCATTACACAGCCTTGTGGCGCTCCCATAGTCCCATTACACAGCCTTGTGGTGCTCCCATAGTCCCATTACACAGCCTTGTGGCGCTCCCATAGTCCCATTACACAGCCTTGTGGCGCTCCCATAGTCCCATTACACAGCCTTGTGGCGCTCCCATAGTCCCATTACACAGCCTTGTGGCGCTCCCATAGTCCCATTACACAGCCTTGTGGCACTCCCATAGTCCCATTACACAGCCTTGTGGCACTCCCATAGTCCCATTACACAGCCTTGTGGCGCTCCCATAGTCCCATTACACAGCCTTGTGGCGCTCCCATAGTCCCATTACACAGCCTTGTGGTGCTCCCATAGTCCCATTACACAGCCTTGTGGCGCTCCCATAGTCCCATTACACAGCCTTGTGGCGCTCCCATAGTCCCATTACACAGCCTTGTGGCGCTCCCATAGTCCCATTACACAGCCTTGTGGCGCTCCCATAGTCCCATTACACAGCCTTGTGGCGCTCCCATAGTCCCATTACACAGCCTTGTGGTGCTCCCATAGTCCCATTACACAGCCTTGTGGCGCTCCCATAGTCCCATTACACAGCCTTGTGACGCTCCCATAGTCCCATTACACAGCCTTGTGGTGCTCCCATAGTCCCATTACACAGCCTTGTGGTGCTCCCATAGTCCCATTACACAGCCTTGTGGCGCTCCCATAGTCCCATTACACAGCCTTGTGGCGCTCCCATAGTCCCATTACACAGCCTTGTGGCGCTCCCATAGTCCCATTACACAGCCTTGTGGTGCTCCCATAGTCCCATTACACAGCCTTGTGGCGCTCCCATAGTCCCATTACACAGCCTTGTGGCGCTCCCATAGTCCCATTACACAGCCTTGTGGTGCTCCCATAGTCCCATTACACAGCCTTGTGACGCTCCCATAGTCCCATTACACAGCCTTGTGGTGCTCCCATAGTCCCATTACACAGCCTTGTGGTGCTCCCATAGTCCCATTACACAGCCTTGTGGCGCTCCCATAGTCCCATTACACAGCCTTGTGGCGCTCCCATAGTCCCATTACACAGCCTTGTGGCGCTCCCATAGTCCCATTACACAGCCTTGTGGTGCTCCCATAGTCCCATTACACAGCCTTGTGGCGCTCCCATAGTCCCATTACACAGCCTTGTGGCGCTCCCATAGTCCCATTACACAGCCTTGTGGCGCTCCCATAGTCCCATTACACAGCCTTGTGGTGCTCCCATAGTCCCATTACACAGCCTTGTGGTGCTCCCATAGTCCCATTACACAGCCTTGTGGCACTCCCATAGTCCCATTACACAGCCTTGTGGTGCTCCCATAGTCCCATTACACAGCCTTGTGGCGCTCCCATAGTCCCATTACACAGCCTTGTGGTGCTCCCATAGTCCCATTACACAGCCTTGTGGCGCTCCCATAGTCCCATTACACAGCCTTGTGGCGCTCCCATAGTCCCATTACACAGCCTTGTGGCGCTCCCATAGTCCCATTACACAGCCTTGTGGCGCTCCCATAGTCCCATTACACAGCCTTGTGGTGCTCCCATAGTCCCATTACACAGCCTTGTGGTGCTCCCATAGTCCCATTACACAGCCTTGTGGTGCTCCCATAGTCCCATTACACAGCCTTGTGGTGCTCCCATAGTCCCATTACACAGCCTTGTGGCGCTCCCATAGTCCCATTACACAGCCTTGTGGCGCTCCCATAGTCCCATTACACAGCCTTGTGGCGCTCCCATAGTCCCATTACACAGCCTTGTGGCGCTCCCATAGTCCCATTACACAGCCTTGTGGCGCTCCCATAGTCCCATTACACAGCCTTGTGGCGCTCCCATAGTCCCATTACACAGCCTTGTGGCGCTCCCATAGTCCCATTACACAGCCTTGTGGTGCTCCCATAGTCCCATTACACAGCCTTGTGGCGCTCCCATAGTCCCATTACACAGCCTTGTGGTGCTCCCATAGTCCCATTACACAGCCTTGTGGTGCTCCCATAGTCCCATTACACAGCCTTGTGGTGCTCCCATAGTCCCATTACACAGCCTTGTGGCGCTCCCATAGTCCCATTACACAGCCTTGTGGCGCTCCCATAGTCCCATTACACAGCCTTGTGGCGCTCCCATAGTCCCATTACACAGCCTTGTGGTGCTCCCATAGTCCCATTACACAGCCTTGTGGCGCTCCCATAGTCCCATTACACAGCCTTGTGGCGCTCCCATAGTCCCATTACACAGCCTTGTGGTGCTCCCATAGTCCCATTACACAGCCTTGTGGTGCTCCCATAGTCCCATTACACAGCCTTGTGGCGCTCCCATAGTCCCATTACACAGCCTTGTGGTGCTCCCATAGTCCCATTACACAGCCTTGTGGTGCTCCCATAGTCCCATTACACAGCCTTGTGGCGCTCCCATAGTCCCATTACACAGCCTTGTGGCGCTCCCATAGTCCCATTACACAGCCTTGTGGCGCTCCCATAGTCCCATTACACAGCCTTGTGGCACTCCCATAGTCCCATTACACAGCCTTGTGGTGCTCCCATAGTCCCATTACACAGCCTTGTGGTGCTCCCATAGTCCCATTACACAGCCTTGTGGCGCTCCCATAGTCCCATTACACAGCCTTGTGGCGCTCCCATAGTCCCATTACACAGCCTTGTGGCGCTCCCATAGTCCCATTACACAGCCTTGTGGTGCTCCCATAGTCCCATTACACAGCCTTGTGGTGCTCCCATAGTCCCATTACACAGCCTTGTGGTGCTCCCATAGTCCCATTACACAGCCTTGTGGCGCTCCCATAGTCCCATTACACAGCCTTGTGGTGCTCCCATAGTCCCATTACACAGCCTTGTGGTGCTCCCATAGTCCCATTACACAGCCTTGTGGTGCTCCCATAGTCCCATTACACAGCCTTGTGGCGCTCCCATAGTCCCATTACACAGCCTTGTGGCGTCTCCCATAGTCTCCATTACACAGTTGACCACATGATGATAAACATGATGAAAGCACATTATAATCCCCCACACTGTGCTCCATCCATTTCACTGCACCGGGGGGCGGGAGGGGGGGGGGGGGGGGGGGGGAACGTCTCCTTGGACAGCTGGGAGATTAGAACATTAGAAGATCTGGATTCTGGAACCAAAACAGCAGATATACAAGCTCACAGCTTTTTTTTTTCTTTGGCAAATCTTCTGAAGATATCTTTGGTAACTCAAATAATTGAACAATAAGACCTAGGAACCAAAACAGCAGATATACAAGCTCACAGCTTTTTTTTTTTTCTTTGGCAAATCTTCTGAAGATATCTTTGGTAACTCAAATATTTGTTTCTAGGGGGTCCCTGGGAACAACATATTCTGAGATATGGGTCCGTGACCAAATACATGTAATTTTGGGGGGGTCCTTGTCATGAAAAAGTTTGAGAACCACTGATTTAGAAACATAGGTTTTTCAAAAAAAAACATTACAAGGATTTATTAGACACTTTATAGAATCGGGTCAAAATATTAGGAGACTGGCACAAATCTTCAAGATTGTTCAAAAATAGCAGATCTACAAGCTTGCAGCTGCTATTTTTCTAAAGTTAAAGCATAACATAATGTTTAAAGTAACAATGCGTTCCAGGTTTTAATGGTTTAGAACATTGTTATTGACTGTGTCAAACACCATCGTACAGCGGCACACCTTTTATCAGGATTACATTCCATCAGCTGCAGGAGGAAGGGAGCAGGTTGACGTTAAACCATGAAGACTGGGAACGCATCATCTGTGTCACTTGAACCATTATTTTATTATACTTTGGCTATTCAAAAATAGCAGATATACAAGCTTGCAGCGTGTCACCGAGTGCCACGCTGCGAGCTTGTATATCTGCTATTTTTGAAAAACCTTGAAGATTTGTGCAAATCTTATGAATATATATTATTTTAAAGCGAACATTTGTAACTCAAATCTTGGTCCCTGGAACAAAATATTTTGAGATGTGGGGCCGCGGTCAAATACATATTATAATTCTAGGGGTCCAAACTTTGAGCACCACCGATGATGAAACGTACGTTTTTTAGAAAACCATTAGGATTTAGAAGACATTTTTAGGTATTGTTCAGGTCTTAATAGGTTAAAGTGGAACCGTTTGCTCTTAAACCCAACGGTATGTCATCGCTGTCGGGAGGAAAACCTTGTATGTCCAAAATCATTACTCTTCAGGAAATGGAAAGAGTAGCAAAAACAGCTGATCTACAAGCTGATGACTTATCACAACGTGATGTGTTGTGAGCTTGTTAGGAGCCGATCTACATGTTCATAACGCCTCTTGTTGCGAGGCGTTGTGAGCATGTAGATCTGCTATTTTCACAATAGAACCTTGTTATACAAAATGTAATGCCTCAACTCTTAGTGCTCGTCAGGGTGGGGGGGGGTCCTCAGTTATAATATGATTATTTTGCGGGTCGCGGCCTGAAAAGGTTGAGAACCACTGTTTTATAGAGAGATTAATGGAGATGAATTCCTTTCTCCACAAACGTTGTGTCACTTCATGCTGGGCTGGCAATGAGTGATGGCTGTGAAGAAACGGCAGGACATGCCAACACCTCGCCTTCTCACTTATAGCCGCCCTGGTGGGCAAGAGATCACACCATCCCACCCCTACGGGCATGCTTAACACTGAGTGCATTGTGCCACCCTGATGTGGAACAGTGGCATGTAGCGTTGGTCCAACTGCAGAGCGCATGGTGCCATCCAACCCTGCCGGGCAGGGCGAGCATCATGCCATCGTGCCATGTTACACATGGGTACTAGTGTAGCGTTCCACTGGGCACGTCATGCCACCCTGATAGGCAGGGTTAACGCGGTCCCACTGAGGCGTGCGTGATGCCATCACACTCTGTGTTAGCATAAGTCCCACTGAGCGCATCGTGCCATGCCGCCCTGGTGGGCAGGGTTAACGCGGTCCCACTGAGGCGTGCAGGATGCCATCACACTCTGTGTTAGCATAAGTCCCACTGAGCGCATCGTGCCATGCCGCCCTGGTGGGCAGGGTTGGCATCGGGCCATTAGGGCTGTCACCATTATGACATTTTACATGGCGATTAATTTTCACTCAAATAATTGCGATTGGCGATTTAATTGTTTTTGTCGTTGACTATTGCAATTCTGTTTGGCTTGTAGGCTTTGAAGTTGTACATGGCAGATATGACACATAACCTAGATATACAAAGAAAATTACTGACATATTTGACAACTTTAATCTTAAAAAAAGAACATTGATAGTGGAAATAGCCGATCTACAAGCTCGCAAAGCGGTGTGAGCTTGTGGATCGGCTATTTTCACAATAGAACGGTGTTATACAAAATTCCTCAACTCTTAGTGCTCCTCAGGGTGGGGGGGGGGGGGGGTTGGGGGTCCCCAGTTCAAATATGATTATTTCGGGGGTCACGGCCTGAAAAGGTTGAGAACCACTGGCATACACTACCTGTCTTTGGGCATTGCACATAGGAGTAAGCGACCTGTTATTGAGCTGCATTATTGTTATATAGTCCTGGAAATTGGGTTAAATATTCTGGAAAAGTTTTGGAAAAGAAATTAATTGGTAAAAATGTGTGGGAACCCTGTACAGAAACCCACCATCCCAGTCCCACACATGGCCTTTAAATGCTAAAGGCCGCGTCAATCATCCTATAGCTGTCCCAACACCTCTCCACACAACGAAACGCGACACCGGGCCCTCTGCGGTGATTGGCTTTTGGGGGGGGGGGATTCACCCTCCGTTCAGCATATAGGCGACATGGGGCTCCCGGGTTCGAGACAGGGTGATTGATGGTTGTTTTTCCGTCCTGTATCACCCCACCGTGCCGCGCCGGGCGTGGAACCCTGACTCGCCGCATTTTTTCTAGACACCCAAAATACAGCCAGCAACAACTGGAGAGCTGCTGCTGCTGGTGCTGGGCAGGGGTGTCACCACCACCACATTCCGGGGCCTGTGGGTACAAGGATTCACTGTGGGCCCACCCCATGAATGTTCTTCTTCATAGGGGGAGGAGGGGGTTTAACCCATTTAAGGCCCATTCCCACTGGGCCAGATAACAGATATCTGGAGATATTTCTCCAGATATTTTTCCATTCAAAGTGGATGGTAGATACAGATAAAAAAAATATATACCACAGATATTTGCCACAGATACTTTTATCTGTGGCAAAACATTTTATCATCTGTATCTACCATCCACTTTGCATGGAGAAATATCTGGAGAAATATCTCCAGATATCTGTTATCTGGCCCAGTGGGAATGGGCCATAAGACTGGTAACGCATTATTATTACACATTATTTTGTGCTTTAACTGTTGAAAAACAGCAGATATGCAAGCTCACAGCGCGGCACCGAGTGCCGCCCATCTTTGAATATTTCAAATCCTTCTAAGGTTTTTTGAAAAAAACTATGTTTCCCATCTGAAAATATTTAGTTCCAGGGACACCCCCAAGAGCAAAATTTCAGTTACAAATGTTCGTTTAAAAAATAATATATATATAAAAAAAAGATTTGCACACATTTTCACGACTTTTCAAAAATAGTAGATCTACAAGCTCGCAGCGCAGGCACTCGGTGCCACGCTGTGAGCTTGTGTATCTGCTATTTTTCAATAGCTAAAGTATAAAATAATTAAGGCCCCCTCCACCTTGGGCCCTAGTGACTCGGTCCCACTCCCCCCCACCCTCCTTGTGACGCCCCAGGCAGGGCCTGGCCCGCTCTCTAGCGCCCCCCGCTGTGAGTGACAACAAGCTCCTTAAAGCCATTAAAACTCCCCGAGGCCCCCGATTCCGCGAATGCCATCTAAATCGGTAGCTTCTCTTCGCTTTCGAGACTTTTCCCGAAAATGTTCAAGAATAGCAAGAAGTCTTAGAATATTTTGACCCTATTCTATAAATGTCTTCTAGATACTTCTAAGGTTTAAAAAAAAAACAACAAAAAAAACACATGTTTCTATGTCCGTGGTTCTCAAACTTTTTCATGTCAAGGACCCCCTAGAATTATGGGGGGCAGACCTCCATTCAGAAACACCCCCACTTAGAAACATCCCCATTCAGAAATGTAACCAGAATTATATGCATTTGGCTGTATTTGGCTGCCAACCCCCAACTCCAGAAGCAAATATTTGAGTTACAATTGTTCACGTTTTTTTTTACAAAAATATCAGTTCTAAAAGCTCGCGGCACGCTGTGAACTTGTATATCTGTCATTTTATAATAGTTAAAGCATGCTAATAATGGCAGTGGTTCAGAATCAGATCGAGAGTGACACGGATACACACAACCTCACAGCGAGCGCGTCACTTCTTCGTGCCACGCTGTGTGCTTGTAAATATCTGCTATTTTTGAATGGCCAGTGCTAAAATCTAGAATGACACGCAGATGCTTTTCCCGCCGCTTTTTAATGGGTTGAGATTTGTCACGGTGGGCTGGAGCTTACCGTCCCCGTAGCGCCGAGCGCCGCGGCGGCTGTTGTATGACATCACCGTTTGGTATTTATTAAATTATGCCTTGGTGACCACGCTTTTCTTTCCCCATGAGCACAGGGATCGCAGGGATCGTTGTAGCCTGTGGGTAACGTTGTTCTTTCCTGATATTTGTCCTTATTTTTTTGTGCATTAGACTGATGAGTGCACTGTGTGTACCGCGTGTGCATGACAATGATGGCTCCGACATGACATTAAATATGACAAGGACATTATGATGATAAGGTACATCGGTCCCTCTAAACCTTTTTTTTTAATTCCGAGGACCTCGAGTTTGACATGCATTAAATCCAATCCAATCCACTTTATTTGTAGAGCAAATTTTTTAAAACGACATCGTTGACCCAAAGTGCTGGACATTCTGACACAAATGACCAATGAATAAAACCTTAAACGGGGAAAAAACACAAAGGCACCTCTCGCTCTGAATCATCGTAAGCCAAGTAGTACAATTGAGTTTTCAAACGTGATTTAAGCACATGCATGGGTTTGAGAGGCTCTTAAGCCACGGGTCACAGATTTATATGCGCACACTCACACACACACGCGCACACACACGTGTGCACACAAGCACAAACACAAAGTAAACATTTTTGATTGGTGTAGATCAGGGGTCTTCAGCAGGGGGTCCGGGACCCCTAGGGGGTCCCCAGAGTTACTACAGGGGGTCCTCCAAATCTTCCAATCCTTTTTATATTAACAACTTGAACCCTAGTGTCCATATTCTGAGAACTGTAGCCAAAAATAGCAGATCTACAAGCTCACAGCTTGTAGATCGGCTATTTTCGGCAAAGAGGCTTGGTGTAGAGGGGAAAAAGAGCACACTAAGTACAGAGTGAAAAGTCTAGTTTATTAAGTATTGATGGTTCAAGTGGTTAAATATCTGAAAGCACAAATTTACATGAACCCAAAATACACCGATGATTGTGCCGTCAAACGATTAAACTATATGGTATCTATGGGTTGTTGCTTCATCTCTCTCTCGACTAAGGGGTCCTTGGCCTGTGTAGATTAACTGTTAAGATCCTCAGTGTATATTTAACTCTTGACGGTGTACAAATAAACACCAGTGGAGCCAAGACCCCTGGTGGTCCCGGAGCAGCAGTGTGTGAGCAGTTGTTACTTCTAGAGAGGCTGTGCCGTCCCGTCACTCTGACCTCATGAACAACAGGCTTTCTAAGTTCTTGTTTATATCCACGTGGTTTTGAGATAGCCGGGGACCCACAAGCCCAAAAGCTCAAGGAATAGGGTAGGACCTGTGATTTTCTGCTGTACTTTTTATTTCTGTTTTATCTATTAGTTTGGTCATTAAGGTCCACAGAATGAGAGGCCTGCTCTGCCGGAAACATCGCGACATTTTTTTATGGACATTTGTATTCACTGTCCCATTGACTCTCCCATTGACTCCACTAGAAATATTTAAAAAAGAAAAAAAAGTCTGCTTTAATTAGCATGTGAGGGGTCAAACTAGGGGTTCTTCATGATTCTGAATCCATTGCAAGCATTTGTTTTGTATAAAAAAACATTGCTTGGGTTAACTTTCGGCAGCCCAAAACTGTGAAAGGTGGACAAAAAGTGATGATTTTGACTGTTTTGGGGGGCCGATATCTAGCACAAGGAATGTTTTTCATGCAAAACAAATGCTTGCAATGGATTCAGAATCACGAAGAACCCCTAGTTTGACCCCTCACATGCTTATTAACTCATACCCTGCCAAGCCCGAGGAACCCGAGAATTTTGGGATGTCCCTCCCTGCCACGCCCGAGGAACCCGAGAATGGCCGCCATTTTGAAAAAAAAAAAAAAAAAAAAATCATTTTTTTTTTTTTTTTTTTTTGGACCCCAAAAACGTTAGTAGGCATGATAGCGATCGCGAAATTGCTTGTTTAACCCCCATACAACCCCCATACAACTCAGGTAGCAGACCTCCAAGCTCACAACAGTGTAAAACATAGTGGCTGCTATCTCATGAATGCCTGAACGGATTTCCATTCGGATTCTTTTGTTTGAAAGCTGTGAGCAATGTGGACACACGTGGTGCATTATCTAGGCATGGGTGTGCATGATCCGTGCACTATGAATTACATGGAAGTCTATGGAGACAGTTTGGCAGGATTGGAGTACGAAGGTATTGTTAAATGGCAGCAAATGAGTTAAAGCAGGCTTTTTTCTTTTTTTAAAATATTTCTAGTGGAGTCAATGGGACAGTGAATATAAATGGCCATAACATTTTTTCGCGATGTTTACGGCAGAGCAGGCCTCTCATTCTGTGGACCTTAATGACCAAACTAATAGATAAAACAGAAATAAAAAGTACGGCAGAAAATCACAGGTCCCCTCCCATTTTGGTGACTGGGTCCCCGGCTAAGAGTAAAGGCACAGCTCATTCTGCTTTGATTGATTGAAACCTTTATTTATTCTCGAAAAAAGTATTGAAGTATTGATTCACCCTCATTTGCAATGCTGACGAGATTACACAGCTGATCAACGATTAAGACCGTCCGATACATAATGCTTATACTATAGTCAGTTCAGTTTGTTGTTAAATTAAATATATGGAACCTATCTTGCCCTATCCCTGATCCCTAATCTTCTCTTTTTATACTTAGAAAAACATTTTCAAATAGAGAAAATGGCCGATCTACAAGCTCACAAAGCGCAGATGTAGATCAGCTAGTTTCACTATTTTAGAATGTTTTAAAAATGTCTAAGAAGATTAGGGATACGGTGCCGCGCAAGATAAAATATAAAGTATCCACAACTTTCCAACATCCCGTCGTGCATTGCGCAGAAGTTGCACGGAGCTTCCGGCGCCGCAGCCGAGAGTGTGATCTACAAGCTCACAACGGTTGCATCTGCGACGCGTGTTTCCTAAACCCACCAGGCTTGAGTTAAGATCCGCCTCGCCGAAACGCCCCTCTCAATCAATAATCTTAAGTATGAAAGTGCGTATGAACGTTAGACTTAGTGCTCTTCTTAGTGCAAAGCAATACTGTACCTACTACCTACCGATCCATTACAATAATACATGTACAATACTGTACCTACTACCGATCCATTACAATAATACACTGTACCTACTACCGATCCATTACAATAATACACTGTACCTACTACCGATCCATTACAATAATACACTGTACCTACTACCGATCCATTACAATAATACACTGTACCTACTACCGATCCATTACAATAATACACTGTACCTACTACCGATCCATTACAATAATACACTGTACCTACTACCGATCCATTACAATAATACACTGTACCTACTACCGATCCATTACAATAATACACTGTACCTACTACCGATCCATTACAATAATACACTGTACCTACTACCGATCCATTACAATAATACACTGTACCTACTACCGATCCATTACAATAATACATGTAGCATAATACGCTCAAAGCCATATCCAAACTATAACAATTTAACTGATATTAATCAGTAAGAGCCACAGTTGAGCCCTTTGAGCACAGTAGTGACAAATTAATAGCTTTCACAGTACGTTTTTCCCTTTGGCAAAGTTTTCCCTTTTTAAAGCACAGTACAAAGTAAGTTTCATCTGCGACACAACATGTCATGAGCTTGTATGTCTGTTGTTAACCAGAAGTGTGGTGCAAAAAGTTCTCCAGTAAATTCCCTCGGAAAGAGGTGGATACGGTGTCCACCCTCCACTACCATAATCTTGAGGGGTACCCTACCCCCCCACCCCCCAGCGGGGGATGCTCACAGCTGAATGGTTGCAGAGCCCAGCCCCGCATGGGGAAAGCCAAAGGTCCCGGGTTCCATTCCAGGCCTCAACAATGCGACCCCATGAGAAAGGCATTTAACCCTAACTGCTCCCAGAGTGCCTCAGAATGGCTGCTCACTGCTTCCTAGTAGTTGTAGGATGGGTGAATGCAGAACACAAATTTCACATATGTTTTCACGAAAATGCCCCCATTTTTCACCTCAAACGTCTTCAAAAAACACTCTTTAGTGTAGCATTTTGCTTTAAAATAACATTGTGTGTTTTGTATACATGGCTGACTATAGATTACGCTAACAACTGTGGTGGAATTCAGATCAATCAATAATCATGAGAAAATGAGGAGACAAGACAATGTATTGGTGGTTACAAACATTTGTAAGGTGGTGGTGGTGGTGGTCAAGTTTATGTAAATATGATATCATGGACAGAAGTACAGTTTAACACTCTGGTCAGTGGTAAAGTAGTTCTACCCAGAAGAATGGTCAGATGCTAGAGTTATACTGACTGTGTGGCTTCAAGGCCTCTGGGACGAGCTGTACCATAACAAGATAGGCTTTACCAAAACACTAGCTACTCAGTCCTAGTGCGACATCTAGACTACTACAAGCTATCCAGTATCAATGATGTATCATAACTTCGTCACACATAGTCAATCATGATAATCTACTACACAACCAAGCACTGCAGATTGATTTTATTGATTGATTGATTGATTAATTTAATTCAGGTGTGTTGTCACCATCAGGCCTTTAACTTATTGATAGCAGCGGTCATTATTGAAAAGAAATAGCAGTCCGCCGAATTCCGTGATTGAGCAATCAGAATCAAGCATTCAACCAAAGCCTTGTTGTGCCAAAAATAAAGACTCTAATTTGGTGGTCTGACGGCGAGTCAAGAAGGTGAATTATTGATTGACACATTGTCGTCCGTAGCTGGTGAACTATTCATGGTGGACGGCTGAGATTGACGGCGCTGGAAAAGGTCGTCTCAGACCACTTCACTTCACGGCATTACGTTTTCCTAGAATAGATAAATGATACAGATTGATGTTGAAGTTTGACATTTTGTCGCTCAATTATGCAACACCCTTAGCTACCCTGGTCAGGAGATGTTTCTTTAAGCCATGTAGAACGGGTACACATTATTGTGTATCAATATTTTATGCTTTAACCATTGAAAAATAGCAGATATACCTGTACAAGCTCACAGCGCGGCACCGAGTGCCGCGCTGCAAGGTTGTAGATCTGCTGTTTTTGAAAAATTGTGAAAATTAGAATTTTGACCCGATTCTATAAGTGTCTTTTGAATCCTTCTAAGGTTTTTTGAAAAACCTATGTTTCTATGTCAGCAATCTGGCCAGCCATCGTCAAAGAAAAAGGTCCTTTTCACTTAACTGGAGCTCAGTTAGTCTGTTCTTGGGAGACTACTGTGTCAGTGGTTCTCAAACCTTTATCATGTGAAATGATATTTATTTGGCCACGGACCCGCATCTCAAAATATTTAGTTCCAGGGACCACCCAGAAGCAAAATTTGAGTTACAAACGTTTGCTTTGAAAATACACATATTCAAAGATTTGCACACATTTTCAAGACTTTTTCAAAAATAGCAGATCTACAAGCTCGCTGCGTGGCACTCGGTGCCGCGCTGCGAGCTTGTATATCTGCTATTTTTCACTGGTTAAAGCATTCAATAATTCTAGGCCTAAATGGGTTAATACTGTACAACTGTTGAATGGGGATCTGGTGTTATTAATACCAACTCCCTACCACCCAGCACTTGGAATTGTAGGCATAACATTTAGTTGGACTCTTGTTTCACGAATACATATTTTGAAAATAGACAAACTACAAGCAGCACACCACGTCTCTTGTGAGCTCGTAGATCGGCTATTTTCACAAATAAGTAATTAAATGGTAACTTTAGGAAGAAGACATACACTTTATACTGTATTGCAGGGTTCCCCAATTAGTTTTCCCCAAGGGCCGAATCATGTCTATGGTACCAAGCCGAGGGCCACAACATTGCAGGGGGCGGCGGTGGCGTTCCCGCTACTCCAGCGACAGTTCAGATACAGTCGTTGTCGGGTGAAAATCTTGTCCGAAAACTGTTCGTTTTGCATTTATCATTTTATAAATGATTTAAACTAGTGAGAACAGCAGATCTACAAGCGCACAACGCCTCGCACCGCGAGGCGTTGTGTGCTTGTAGATCTGCTGTTTTCACTACTTTTGTGCAAAGGCCTTGTATGATGAAGCAGGGCTTTACTTTGCGAAAGAACGTACAAATTTGGAGATACGAGGTTTCCACCCAACAACGACAATATACTAGTGTTGTTGCTGCTCTTATACCACCATTATTACAGGGGTTGGTGGGGGCCAGACAGTAGCCCCCCGCGGGCTGCAAATGGGCCGCGGGCTGCCTATTGGGGAACCCTGCAGTATTGGTTTGTTTCCTGTTGAGTGAGAAAGCAATGTTGCACACAGATTGAGTGGTTCCAGGTGCGGCTCCTAAAGCCCCCCTCTTCACAGAACCAATTGTGATGAAAAATATTTAAGGAATAAATAAATAAAATATATATGAATAATTATGTGAAAGACAGTTGACTGACTTCTATGTAAATCATACTACAGTATGAAATCATACTTTTTATGCTGGAAAGCATCTTCTGCCTCACTAAAAACTTTATCCGATCACCTGCAGTCCTGCCAATGATCTGGTCTGTTCAGTTATCCATACCCCTAAGCGTGAGGATCTAGTTTGTCATATTAGTACTATTCATTATTGTTTGTAGACTAAATTAATTAGCCCCTGCTCTAAAAAAAAAAGCCAGCTCCCTCATAGCCCCCCCAGTCACAATTCTCTGGAGCCGCCGCTGCCTGGTTTGCATCCCGGCCCCCCTGGTCCAGGTGTGGAGTAGAGTTCTCAAATTCTGCCTGAACCCAACCATACCCGAACCTGAATGACATTTATGGTAGGGTAGGGCCTAAAATGTATGCTAATTAGTCGGGCCGGGTAGGGCCTCGGGCTCAATGAAAAAATGTAATATTTGTTTTTATTATTTTATTACTATATGATAGACCCGACCATACCCGACCCGACCCGACGTTTTCAGGCCGGGTAGGGCCTAAAATGTATGCTAACTAGTAGGACTGGGTAGGGCCTCGGGCCTGCCCAGTTGGGGCCCAGTTAGGGCCGGGCCTTAATTTTCAGGCCCGTTGAGAACTCTGGTGTGGAGGACGCGTCCCAGAGCAAGACACTTAACCCCTACCTGCCCCCCGGGGCGCTGCTGCTGCTCTGGACGGCTTCAGTTTCACTGTATTTGGACATACTGTATACAGTTACACATGCTGCAATGTGTTAGTGTGGTCGCTATGGGCAACCGCACTGTTGTGTGGTCCAAACAACACACATTTTTTTTTTCACCTAAAGTAAACCTGCTTTTCATTCAACTTTTCTGTAATCCCAATCCCAAAAGTCCATTGAGTTCACTGGTCGTTTTTTCTGCAACCTTTTCTGTTAAAATGGTAAATAAATGATGCATTTATATAGCGCTTTTATCCCAGCCGCTTTACAGAGATTGAAACCATGCATGCAAGGCACCAAACCTGCTCACCGGAGGCAACTAGGGGTTCAGAGTCTTGCTCAAGGACACACGTTGTGACCGTTCACACTGAGTGCTATAACTCAAAGATAACTATAACTATATCGTTCACCATTTCATAGTTGGTGTGAACTCTGTCATTCACTCAGAACTATTTTTAAAGGTATACTTTTATAGTTATGTATAGTGTGAATGGCCCTTTGCGGTTACAGTATAGCTATTTTGCTACACTGTTGCGTCGCACTCCTGTATTATGAAGTAGGGCATTAATTTATGTACGTACAACGCTGAAATATTCGAGACATGCCAGACTAGCGACGTTGATACATTAATGCGTGCGCGACGCACGGCAACTATTTTAACAAGGTTGTTTTTTTGTTCCGTGTTAATTGTTATGGCCTGTAAACTGATTACGTGTGTTTGGTTGACAACAGGCGGTAGGGTACACCCCCACTCCCCCCCTCTCCCCTCCTCCTCCAATCCCAAGGCTCCAATCCTAGAGACTCAAAGGCCAGCTGTTGTGCAGTCTTCACAAATCAAGACGGGCCGGGGGCCGGGCCGGGCCGCGTATCGCTTACCATACGTTCTAATATAGCTCTTCTGTGAAGGAGCTTTTCTCAGAGCTGGCTGGGCGTTGCGCGACCACTCGAGGGTTTCATTTGTCGCTTACTTAACAAGTACAAGCAGCAGCTACGTCTTGGTGATGGGACCCGATCCGCAAGAACTGTGATAGAACACAACAGTGGTTCTCAACCTTTTCAGGCCGCGACCCCCCAAATAATCGTATTTCAACTGGGGACCACCCCAGTGACCCCACCCTGACGAGCACTAAGAGTTGAGGCATTACATTTTGCGTTGCGAGGCGCTGTGAGGGTTAGGGTTAGGGTTATGTAGATCGGCTATTTTCACAATTTCTGCCTCAAATCTTTGGCAACGTTTGGCCAATGTTTAATTTGCCATTTCAGAGGTATTAAAAAGTTCCTTAAATTGTCACTTTAGAAATGTGCAGATACCCTCTATACACTTAAACTTTATGTTGGTTTGTTTAATGTTGAATGAGAAAACAATGTTGTACATTAAGCTAATCATCTGGGGACCCCCTATAATAATTTGGGGACCCCCGTGGGGGTCCCGACCCACAGGTTGAGAACCACTGGAATACAACACGACAACATTGATAATAGTACAGTATGTAGCAATTGAAAGTAAATATAAAAACACAGTAATAATAATATGGAGGTGATTAATACTGAATGCGGTAGAAGTAAAGGTTATAGGGTCTTGCTTCAACTCAATAAAACACGGAAAATCATCTGCGTCATAGATTTAGGCTATATAGATCTAGCAAAGACGTTCAGAAAACTCATAGGATTTAGGGTTCTCAAAAATAGCAGAATATTTTTTAACAACTTAACCCATTTAGGCCTAACCTATAGAATAGGGCTAAATCAGAAATTAGCCTACAAAACAAATATGTTGCTACATACTGTACATGTACTGTAAGCCCCTCCCAAACAGCAAAATGTGTTCCCGGCCTGAATGGGTTAACAACTTTAACAACTTTTTAACTCATTGAGTGCCAATCCCGAACTAGTTGGCTTTATTAGCGTATCGTAGAGTGCCGATCCCGAACAAGTTCGGCTTTAAAAAAAAAAAATAAAAAAAAAAAAAATTGGAAAAATTTTTTTTTGATTTTTTTTTTTTTTTTTTTTTTGGACCCCATCAAATCTGGTGAACATGATTTCAATCGCGATTTTGCATGTTCCACCCCCATACAACCCCATCTAACATACAGGGCAGCCATGTTTGTTTACATAACATGTAAAACATAATGGCGATTATCTCAAGAATGCCTGAACGGATTTCCAATCGGATTTTTTTGTTTGAAAGCTGTGAACAAACTGCACAAATCCACTCCAATGCAATCCAGGATTGCATTGGATTTTTTAGAGCTCATTCTTCTCTGTTTTTTTCCCATGTAGAGGTGTGCAAGGTTTAATCATGGCTAAGTTGACGAAAATAAGGCTTCTAAAATGCTTGGTAGCCAATAGCTAACTTCAAGCTAACTTCATCCTCTTCCTGTACATGCACAAAGGAAAGTGTTCAGGCAAGTCATGGCTGCAGGGCTTCTGCATATACCAGCATATCTCTATGGGATTTTCTATGGTCACTGGGCGCCCTCTAGTGGTGAAAGGGGTGGCACTCAAAGAGTTAACGAAGGGTCCCTACTGGCACAAAACATGTTCAGATTGCAGGGGGAGGCCAGCCAGCACTGCCACATACATTCTATTGGGGATCGTTCCTTGGCACAAAAACGTTTGTGAACTTCTGACATTTGAAATCTTTTTGCAGCAAAAGCGGAGACATTAACCCATTTAGGCCTAGAATTATTGAACGCTTTAACCAGTGACATTTTTTTTTTAAAGTCGTGAAAATGTGTGCAAATCTTTGAATATATGTATTTTCAAAGCGAACGTTTTTGCTTCTGGGTGGTCCCTGGAACTAGATATTTTGAGATGGGGGTCCGTGGCCAAATAAATATCATTTTGGGGGTCCTTCACATGAAAAGGTTTGAGAACCACTGACATAGTAGTCTCTCAAGAACAGACTAACTGAGCTCCAGTTAAGTGAAAAGGACCTTTTCTTTGACGATGGCTGGCCAGATTGCTGACACAGAAACATAGGTTTTTCAAAAGAATCTTAGAAGGATTCAAAAGACTCTTATAGAATCGCGTAAAAATTCAAATTTTCACGATTTTTCAAAAATAGCAGATCTACAAGCTCGCAGCGCGCGGTGTGAGCTTGTATA
Organism: Nannobrachium achirus; assembly: GCF_963921795.1. Classification (NCBI taxonomy): domain Eukaryota; kingdom Metazoa; phylum Chordata; class Actinopteri; order Myctophiformes; family Myctophidae; genus Nannobrachium; species Nannobrachium achirus. The sequence goes on along the minus strand of NC_137813.1, from coordinate 11,249,598 downwards.
TCTGCTATTTTTCAATAGCTAAAGCATTAAATAATGATGTGTACCCGTTCTAAATGGGGTGGGGCTGTTAGGGAGTTTGAGAGTTTGAGACGAGCGAGCTTAGAAACCAGAGCCATCGTGGTCACTTCCACTGCTCCGAGCCTCTTGTAGTGACGCTTCTCCAGGGGGGGGGGAGTCCTTGTGCGCACGCACGTACACACACACACACACACACACACACACACACACACACACATGCAGCCACGCACACGCGCACACACTCATTGAGTCATGTGGCACAGTGGCACTTTTACCAAAAGTGAGTGGTATATTATTATTATATGACCTTGCGGAGTGACTTGTTAGTGTGTTTGTGTTGTCACTAGTGCATTCCTCTAGGGCAGTGGTTCTCAACCTGTGGGTCGGGACCCCCAGGGGTGTCCCCAAATTATTTGGGGACACTACAATTATTAGAAAACTTCACTTACTACTACATGTAGTTACTGTGGATTCAATACAAAACATACATTAACCACTTCAGCCCTTATATACAGTATATAGACAAAGAATGCGCTCTGTGTCTCCATAGTGAACCACTGCCGGTCATCAAATGATTGTCTCAAGCTGCGTCCAAACCTGAAGCTATTTCTTCTATTCTAGTTGCTTCTATCGCTTCAATTTGGTCGCGCAGGTCCAGAAAAATCATGTCCCGTTGGAATCAAGGCGGAACACCCGGAAAAAAGAAAGTCCCAACACCAAACACCAAAAACATTTCCGTGTCTCCAGACAACATCAACGCTGATTGGCTGTCAGGGCGTGATGGGTGGAGTGGGGGTGAAGCGAAGGTCGCTTCAGTTGGATTTTTCCAAGTGGGGCGAAGATACGAGGCGACCGTTCGCGCCGCCCTGTTCGGATCGTTCGCGCCGCACCCGTTCGTGCCGCGCTCGGTTGTCTCGTTTTTGCGTTCACTTTGTATGTAATCGCGCCGCTGGAACCATCCAGGTTTGAACCCAGCTTTAGGAATGCGACAAAAACTAAACAAATATCCATGAATTTGAGTCTCCATGGGGTGAGTTAATCGATAGAAGAAAAGAAAAAAAGGGAGAAATATCCCTTGAAGCAAAAACGAAATATGAGTAGTTTTTTCCAGCCCTGCCTCCGGCTGAGAGAGGAAGTCTGCTCTCTCTCTCTTGCTGCGTGGGGGTCCCCGGGGACCCCTCCTCTGAAGCTCCTTGATGAACAACGTCCCACCACAACGTGCACCTGGGGCCTCCCTCTCTCTCTCTCTCTCTCTCTCACTCCCTGGGGAATAATTAGAATGCTTAGGGGAGCCAGTGGAAAAGGATAATCTGCACATGAAGGTGTCCTTGGAACGGGGGCATTCACTCATAGGGGTGTAACGATGTAGTAACTGAATCAGAAAGTCGAGTTTAACTCGGCGAGTGCCCGCGCGTCAAACTCTTTGATGTCGCTGGAGGCCCACGACGCGTTTGCCGCGTTTACTGTATTTTACAGTAACAACATTAAATCTCACCGTAAGGTCGGGTGCTACGCCTGGATGTTGCCCAATCACCGCGGGTTGTTTCCATTGGACGCTGAGAGCATCGCGCGGCCGCTTTTCTCCATATACTCCAATGCCATTTCCCCATCTTTAAAGCCCTTTATCTCTGATGTTTGTTTTTATGGCTAAAACTCCGGGCGTGGCTGGAAACATGACCAAATTAGATCGGCAAACAATAGCTAAATACTACACTGGCCCATACTAGGTGGAAGAACAAAACCTCCTGACTACGGTCATGTGACCAAGTGACGTCATTACGCATGCACTGACGCAGCATGGCCGTGTGCAATAGAATGGTGGTGGACCTGGGCAGCCAGAGGGGATAACTCTGGCTCCATCTAGGGGCAGCCAATGTGTTAATTTGCAATGATCTACGATATCGATGTGCAAAAGCAAAATATCGTACCGTTTGGCTTTGTATCGTATCGTTTCACAATGCTGATAATTTGTTATCGAATCGTTTTGCAATGCAAATAATCGATTGTATGGAAGCTAAGTGTTTGCCTTATATTTAGCCATTTAAAGCCCTTTGCACACAGGCGTGTTTAACCGCACGGATAAAACGGACAATATATTTTTTTTGAAAAGAAAACAATGATTCTCTATGACCTCATGCACACCGTCTCCGAATTAGCCGTGCGACGAGTGGCTGCCGCCGTGCGTTTTTTTCTCGATCGAACTCAGTTCGATTCGTGCGTCTTGTCGCATGCGGTAAAAAACTCATCACTCCTTTTATGATCCGCAGCGCCGATTCCGCACAGCCTTACACACCAAATCCAATGTGTTTTATTCATGCCGCAAACGAAAAAAACGCAACTGTCCTGTGTGCAAAGGGCTTAAGAGGGAACATTAAAAAGAGGGTCTAATTATTTTTCCATTCCATATAGCTACTCTTGGTCTATCGATAATTGTGTGTAATCTCTGTGTTCATGTCAAGGTGTGGGTTTGTCCATAATTGTGTTGAAATATAATGGTCGTTTTGGATTAAAAGCGTCTGCTAAATGCCTAAACTGTAAACTGTAATGTCCATGTATTTGCTAGAGAATTACAGCATTTACTTATATCCATAAGAGATTTTTGACAAGTTTCACACAGACTTAATTTCTTTGCTAAATAGTTACTATATCGATTTTAAATCATTGAATCGAATCGCATCGCCATGAATATATGACGATGCGTGTATCGCCCATGTATCGTATTTTTAACCATGTATCGTGTTGCGTATTGTATCGCTGTTAAAATGTATCGTTACACCCCTACAGTAAACCCTTACCTACGGTAGTTTTCTCACTGTCATGGCAGACCAGACTGACTGTGTGCATCCTGATGACTCTGAACAACTTAGGCAATCAGCCGACAAAGTGTTGGGATGTGAATAAGCAGAATAACCATGAGCACCAGTCGATAAACAGCACCGTAAATAGTCACATGCGTCAAGGTGCAGAGGGAACCATTTAGTGCAAGCGTCTTCAACAGGGGGTCCCGGGACCCTTAGGTCGTCCTTAGAGTTACTACCGGGGGTCCTCCAAATCTTTGAGTGGTATAAACTTTTTTTCTTTTTTATATTAACTCATTAGAGGTCCAAGATGTGGCAACGCATCAATCTCTTTGATTTCTCTGGGGGCCCATTGTCGCGTTCGACGCGTTGTACAGTAAACTATACTGTACTTGACGAAAAACACTCCATTTCCCGAAATGCAGCGCGCGATAATAGACATGCATGTTACGCTGCTGCAGAAAAGTGAATTTTTCTCCTAATCTAGCTTTTAAATCACCTTCATGTTCAAAACGTGGCATTTTCTACCGTCCGTTACAAAAGCACTGTGGCCCACGATTGTTTAAAAACAGTCCTGACTGAAAGAACATATTATTGTGATAAACAGGACATACTCAGATTACTTTTTTGCCAGGAGGACCTCAAAGGTAGGTAAAATGGCGGGTTGCCATGGGCACCTGCCGATTAAATGTTGAATAATCCTGGGCACGCTACCAGTTAATCACTTCAACCCAGGCGTCCATATTCTGCGAACTTTAGCCAAACATAACCGATCTGCATGCTCACAACAGCGTTGTGAGCATATCTATACTATAATTTTGCGAATGTCTGAGTGAGTGAGTGTCTGTCTGTCTGAAACAGCGTTTCACCTCAGTGGCTGGAGCAATTGATCTGAAATCGCATCACCATAAGCATATGAACACACCTGACATAACTGTGAAGCCCGTTTGTCACTTTCACAAATCGTATGCTGTATATTAGCATTTTTATGGTGTATCTACTATCTATTCTGCATCTTGCATGAGGCGCATCTATTCTGCATCTAGCTTGAGGCAAAATGTTTAACCAGCTCTGTGTGTGTGTGTGTGTGTGTGTGTGTGTGTGTGTGTGTGTGTGTGTGTGTGTGTGTGTGTGTGTGTGTGTGTGTGTGTGTGTGTGTGTGTGTGTGTGTGTGTGTGTGTGTGTGTGTGTGTGTGTGTGTGTGTGCAGGCAGACGGGTGTGTATGCAGGCGGGCGGGCTGGGGGGGGGGGGGGGGGGTGTATCTCTGTAGCCATTAAACGAAACGGGTATTTGTTACATTGATGCTCCTACAGTACATATTATCATGCAAGCACCAGTTAAAGTTACTTGCACAGTGCACATCCCATAACCCACACACTGCACATCATTTTGGAGCTCATATCTTTGAACCGGTAAGGGCTAGTATAATCTATAAGCTAGATCTATAATATAGATCGTCTATTTTCGGCAAAGGGGTAGAGGGGGAAAAAGAGCAGACTAAGTACAGAGTGAAAGGTCAAGTTTATTGACGGTTCAAGTGAACTGAAAACACAAATTGACTGATGATTGTGCTGTCAAACAATGAAACTATGGAATCTATGAAAAGGTTGTGGGGGTCCCTGCTTCATCTCTCTCTCAGCTAAGGGGTCCTTGGCCTGAAAACGTTGAAGATACGCCAAGATGTGATCATAACCTTAAGCAGCTGTGAGTTGTCTCTAAAACGTTCCCCGGGTTACAAAGTGAAACATATCAAAGCCTCGTCTGCCATCATTTAATGTGTCCGCTCGTGATTGACGGACAGTAACCAGTGTGTTGTCCCCCCGAGCAGCAACACACACACACACACACACACACACACACACACACACACACACACACACACACACACACACACACACACACACACACACACACACACACACACACACACACACACACACACACACACACACACAAGACACCGAGAGAGAGAGAGAGATTCCCAGCCTGCCCCTGCGGGTGTGAAATTCAACACAGCTGAGGTGGTTGTTTGAAAACGCAAACTAACTACCGTTGCCCCATGGATGGACCCGGGCCAGGAGAACCCGGGGGCCGGGGGGCCGGGGCCGGGCTGCCCTGCCAGGCCCGTGGGCCGAATTACAGATCAACCTTAGTGTCCCTATTTCACCTCCCATCATCCCCCCCCCCACGACTCCCCTAACCCCTCACCCTCCAAATGAGCAGTGATGGAAGGCAGCCAAGTACATTGACTCAAGTACTTACTGTACTTTAAAGCAGTGGTTCTCAACCTTTTCAGGCCGCTCATATTTTGACCGGGTACCCCCCCACTCTGACGAGCACTAAGAGTTGAGGAATGACATTTTGTACAACACGGTAGGGATGGACATCGGTATCGGCATATATAAAAAATCGCCAGGTATTATATCAAACCGGCCGAATCGGTGATCGGCAGGTCACTGACATAAATACCGGTTTTATGCCAATTGTGTCTATGGCACTACACAGCATGATGCTCTGGTCCTGTAACTAAAGTAAACATTAGCAAGTAGCAGCCAGTCTACTTAGTGGCAGCCTACAGAATACAGATGGTGCTGATTACCTTTGCAATGTAAGGATATATTCCATAATCCTGTGTCAATGTCGTCTCCAAAAAGAAGGGAAAAAAGCATGCGTCACCTGCTTTCCTCCTGCTTAGTCCAGACGGTCATATTAGACTGGATATTGTCTGTGATTTTGGATATTGTACTATTGTGATTGATTTGCCATTAGTGTTCTTCTAGCTTATTGGTACTCAAATTGAAGTATGTCTTGTAGGCCTACTTGGCCTGAAAAAAGGGTATTGGAGCAACCCTATTTTCTAGTTCTTAGCTAAAGAAATCGGTATCGGAAAAATCGGTTTTGGCAGGTCAGACCTTCATAAAACCGGTGGATCGGTATCGGCCAAAAATTTTGCAATCGGTCCATCTCTACAACACGGTTCTATAGTGAAAATGGCAGATCTACACAATTTCTTCACAATTTCTGCCTCTAATATTTGACAATTTGGCCAATGTTTCATTTGTCATTTTAGAGGTATTAAAAAGTCCTTAAATTGTCACTTTTGAAATGTGCAGATACCTTCTATACACTTAGACTTTATGTTGGTTTGTTTACTGCTGAGTGAGGAAACAATGTTGCACATTAAGTTAATCATCTGGGGACCTCCCAAAATAATTTGGGGACCCCCCCTAGAGAACCACTGCTTTAAAGTATGATTTACTTGTGCACATCCATTTCTCAGCTCTTCTACTCCTCCATATCTCAGAGGCAACTTTTTTTTATTCCCACTAAAATTATTTGAAAATGTTAAGTCACACAAGTTATGTTGTAGATTTTGACCGTTACAAAACACCTACTAACCAATTAAGCCCCATATGCATGATGTTACTCACAGTACCAATTTGATATTAGTATATATTTGACGCCAATATGTTCGGAGCATCATTTTCCATATTGTGGCATTGCTATTTTTTACTTTAGAGCAGCGGTCTTCAACATGGGTTCTGGGACCCCTAGGGGGTCCTCAGAGTCACTACAGGCCAAAGCTTTATGTGATAGGATTTGTTTTTTACCACCAGAACCATAGCATCCCTGTTGTGAGGAGAACTTTAGTCAGAATAGCAGATCTAGCTTGTAGATCGGCTATTTTCGGCAAAGAAGTTTGGTGTAGAGGGTGGAAAAAAAAGAACAGACAGAGTACAGTGTGAAATGTCAGTAGTTAAATGTCTGAAAATACACGTTTACACAATCCAACATACACGGATGATACAGTTGTGCTCGAAATCATTCAACCCTCTCTGATAAATTTGTTGATTAGTGTAACCACTGCTCCTTTGACTTAGAACTTGTCAACTATGCTCAAAACGGTACTTTTTGGAACATTCAGTGTCTTTGCAATTGTTTAATATCCTTTTCCTTTTTTTTTACAAAGCAATGATCTCTTCTTTGAACTTTTCTGACCATTCCTTAAACTTAGCCATGTTTCTAACTGCTCTAATCACAGTCAACACGTCAACAAACTTCTAGTCATGCCAGATTGCATATCTGATGTAACTATTTAAGCTCTTGTCTTGATTAGTCGATTGCAGTTGATTACAGATGTTTTCAGGTATAATTAAGAGCTGAATAACTGAAAGTGAAAGTGGCGTTGAAAGTGGCATTTAGCATTGAATTTGGAAAAAAACACAACAAATGTTACTTTTGAGCTATTTACATTGTTCTTGTATGATTTATTTATTTCATTCATTTGTCAGTTTGTGAATTTAGCCAATAAACCAGCTTTGCAGAGAGGGGGGGTTGAATAATTTTGAGCACAACCGTAGTAACAATAATCATAGTGCTTTCAAACAAGTCTATGATATGATGCTTGCTTATCTATAAAAAAAGTGTCAGCAACACAATTGTATACAACATCCAGTGGGGGTTTCCCTGCTTCATCTCGCTCTCAGCTAAAGGGGGTCCTTGGCCTGAAAATGTTGAAGACCCCTGCTTTAGAACAAAACTAAATAAATCAGGGGTCTTCAATGTTTTCAGGTCAAGGACCCTTAGTTCAGAGAAAGATGAAGCAGGGACCCCCACAACCTTTTCAAAGATTCCATATAGTTTCATTGTTTGACAGCACAATCATCAGTGTATTTTGGATTCATGTCAATTTGTGTTTTCAGATACGTATTAACCACTTGAAGCGTCAATACTTAATAATGTTGACCTTTCACTCTGTACTGTACTCTTTTTTTCCCCCTCTACACCAAAACTTAAGCCAAAAATAGCCGATCTACAAGCTCACAACGCCTCGCTCTGCGAGGCATTGTGAGCTTGTAGATCAGCTATTTTAGGCTAAAGTTCTCAGAATATGGACGCCAGTGTTCAAGTGGTTAATATAAAAAAGAAAATCACTCAGAGTTGGAGGACCCCCTGCAGTAACTCTGAGGACCCCCTGGGGGTCCTGAACCCCCTGTTGAAGACCCCTGAAATAAATAAAAAGGAGTACTTTTTCCACCACTGCAAATGAGATATGTGTGTGTGTGTGTGTGTGTGTGTGTGTGTGTGTGTGTGTGTGTGTGTGTGTGTGTGTGTGTGTGTGTGTGTGTGTGTGTGTGTGTGTGTGTGTGTGTGTGTGTGTGTGTGTGTGTGTGTGTGTGTGTGTGTGTGCGCTCACAGCTCACACGCGGGGAGGGAGACACGGTTGTGTAGCGTGGGGCCCTGAGCTGCACTCTTTTATTTATACATCACTGTGACACAGCATACGGCGTCTTATTAAACAGCCTTAGCCTTATTTGGGCGTCTGGAGCCCCATCAGTGTTTCAGAGGGAGAAGTGCTGAAGAGACAAAGATGCTGGGCCCCAGTGTCTACTGCCCCCGTGTGGTGGGCTCTGCACACTGCATGTTTACATTGAGCACCACTGATCATGGTATTATCTCCTCACTGACAAAGGGGTCTTCAACAGGGGGTCCGGGACCCCTAGGGTGTCCTCAGAGTTACTACAGGCGGTCCTTCAAATCCTTGTGTTATAGAAACCTTTTTTCTCCTTTTTTCATATTAACCACTTGAAACCTAACGTCCAAATTCTGAGAACTTTAGCCAAAATGGCGTTGTGAGCTTGTAGATCGGCTGTTTTCGGCAAAGAGGTTTGGTGTAGAGGGGAAAAAAGAGCACACCAAGTACAGAGTGAAAGGTCAAGTTTATTAAGTATTGACGGTTCAAGTGGTTACACAAATTGACATGAATCCAGGGGACCCTTCTTCATCTCTCTCTCAACTAAGGGGTCCTTGGCCTGAAAACGTGAGAACCACTGCACTAAAGATATTTATGCTATGATTAGGGCCGTCACAATTCTGACATTTTACGTGACGATTAGTCATCACTCAAATAATTGGCGATTAACGATTAACGATTGTGTTTTTATTTTTGACAATTACATTTCTGTTTGGCTTGTAGTCTTTGAAGGTCCACATGGCAGATATGACACATAACCTAAATATACAAAGAAATGACTGACATATTTGACAACTTTATACTTAAAAAAAGAAAAGAAAAAAGTGGAAATAGCCGATCTACAATCTGATGCAATGCGTTGTGAGCTTGTAGATATGCTATTTCCACTATTTTTGAAAATGTTTGAAAATATATGAACATTTTCCAACATGGAAACAATTATGACAAAATAACTGCGATTTTGTCAAATAATTGCGATTAGACGACATATCATTCATTGATTGTGACTGGCCTAGCTAGGATGGATGGATGGATTGACTGATTGATAGTGTAAACATTATGTACAAAAGAAGGAACAATTAAATAGCAAAATAGAAAAAAGAAAAAAACCCTGAAGGCTTATTTCCCATTCGTGGTCCCATTGATGTACTGAGGTGTGATAACTTTGTGATTCTGTGCGTGCGTGCGAGAAATGGACATTTTGAGGACCATTTAGAGCTTACAATCAGGAGCAGATTGTGGTTGAGGTTAGAGGTGGATCAGAGGTGTTTAGAGGTTAGCTTTAGGGGTTACAGTTGGAGTTATGCCTGATTTATAGTTAGTTGCAGGCAGGTGTCGCGCTCCAGAATTAGACGATCTACAAGCTCAGAATGCATTGCGTCGTGGGCTTGTAGAGGGCAGTCGTGTAAAGTAACTAAATACCTTTACTCAAGTACTGTACTTAAGTACAATTTTGAGGTATTTTTTACTTTACTGGAGTATTTACAATTTTCTGTACCACTACTGTATATCTCAGATCTCCTTTACGGCCATTACAACTATTTGAAAACTTTAATTACTTAAGTTTGCAGATATAAATTATAATATTATAAAAGATATAGTAACCACTTTAGCCCTATGTTATACCTATAGGCTGTTTGAAAATAGACAAATTTTCAAACATTTGTGTACTTTACTTTTACTTTTGGTACTTTAAGTATATTGATGCTAATACTTTTGTGAACTTCAACTTCAGGTTCAACTGCGACCGCCAGGTGACGTGACGCCACGTCACGTCACTTCACGTCACATAAAATCCTACTCATAGCTCCTTCACCGTTGGCACTATCAATGCCAAACTTTGCACACAAGTCACAACCTCCACCCCTCATTTTTCCTCTTCTAGCGCCACCATCAGGCAGATTTTAGCAAAACACATTTTTGGAGACTGCTAAATCGCAATTATTTTTGGTCACAATAATTGTCACGTGAAATGCAGGTATCGTCATATCCCTAATCCAAGTTTGTGTGTGTGTGTGTGTTTGCAGGGTGATCTCAGGAGCTACCTAACGCAGCAGGACTGGATGTTCCGCACGGCGGAGCTGCTGCAGCTGCAGAGGATGGCCTGTGAGATCGCTGCAGGGGTCACTCACCTTCACAAGCACAACTTCCTGCACAGGTTAGAAAACCTTTAGTCTCGCATGGCCAGACTGTTGACTCCTGCAAATGTTCCCGTCATACAGTCTGGGGCAACGGAAATCTTATGATGAGTATGCGATAAAGCGGAAGTGATGCACCCACCCGCTCCCTTAGTGCAGTAGCGATAACAAGTCTTACTGGAAGCGTTAAGTCTTCTTTCAATATTTTTTGGGTTGTGATTACGTCTTTATCTGGTGTTGTTGGTGTTACTTCCATGATGTTTTCAAATGTTTATACACGCATAACAAGAATATGCCACTCGAATGACTCTATCTCCGCTAGTGTGTTTCTGTTATGTTTCCAATGGGACTACAGTTCCGTGCAGCAGTGACTACTTCTGATACTCGCCATTCGGGAGCTGTAGTTACTAACTTACTATATATAGCATTCTTCGGAGATTGTGGAATAGTTGTCTGGATACCCGAGACTAGCACAGGTAGCAACCTTTAAATCACAAGCACAACTTCCTGCACAGGTTGCAACTTGAAATCACCCACTGTCTGCTGCACCAACTTCTCAAAGTGTGGGGTGCATCTTGTAGCCTGTTTATGACGTGCTGTGTGCTTTGAACAATCTGCTCTTCTGGGGGTCTCTGACACAACCTTCTCAGATGGGGGTCCACGGACAACAACAATAATTTGGGGGGTCTTTGACATGAAACATTTTGAGAACCACTAAGGGTCTTAGCTAAGCTCACATCTTGGACCAGTTAAGCATTTTATGCCCCCCCCCCCCCCCCACCCTGTCAACTGTTGGGCAGGGTGAGGCTCAGCCTGGCGGTGATGACAAAACAGATGGTGGCTTTCTGCTGCTCAAGACACCTTCCTTCCATACTGTACATACCATGTTAAAAGATTAAACATGTTAAGAGAAGGGGGCGCGGTGGCGCAGACCGACTGTGCCACCGTGCTGTCGCCTCACAGCTAGAAGGTCCTGGGTTCAATTCCCTCGGGCGCAGGGGGCGGGTTCTCTCATCAGCGCGCCCCACACCCTAGGTGGGGTTTGGTCGAAAGGGCCTTTCTGTGTGGAGTTTGCATGTTCTCCCCATGTCTCCAAGGGTAGATACCCTCACAAAATGCATGCATTAATCCTGGTCTCTATACTGCCTCCCCCTGGCCTGATGGAGAGGAAAGGAACTGGTTGGAATAACATGTTCCTTCCACGCGCTACCTACAACCGGGGAACCTTCCCCCCCCCCCCCTGTCAGGTGATAAGAAGCGGCCTGCTTACTCCTCATGCACTGAAGGAAGCATGAGTTCAGTTCAGGGCCCTCCCCAGGTTGGCAGAGGGAGAGCAGCGCCCAGGATTACAGCTTAGGCAATTGGCACTGGGTGAAAAATGGGTTACAAAATCGTGGGATAGTTTTTAAAACCCTTAAAACAAAAGGGTTTGGTAAAAAGGTTTAAGCATTATGTTCTAATAGTAATCATTGCTGTAGAGTGTTTCATTCAGTAACCAGGGTTTCCCCTCTCTATCTCTTTAACAAACCTTTCTGGGGGAGTTAGTGTTACACATTTCACACAAACTATACTAGAAAAAAATAACCCACTTATCAGCTTCAGTGTTCCAGTTTCATTTCTGTCTGCCGATTTATGCGAGTCATTTCTGTCCAATTCCACTTGTTTAAGGGTCTGCAAGTAAGTTTGGCCTCGAGCCAATGTCCTTTTTTTCCCCTAATCCCATTAGATGGCAGAACATATACAAGTCTAATTTAAATTGATAGATAAAACCTTTTGGCCAAAACTCCCTGACAGTCTATAAAACATACATGTGTGATGAAGACAATGGATCTAAATAAAAATAAAAGCTGTCGTGTCATAATTAACTGTAAACAAGCAGTTTTTTCCCCCCTTAACATCTTTGCCAATTATTAACTTATGGGCTGACCAAGAGATAATAATAATGCTTGACGAATTGAGAATAAAAGTAGCCTACTGCAGAGGTTCCCAAACATTTTTGTCTCTGTGCACCCCTATAAATCTGAGCCACCCCTACATTATATAATTAACTAATTTTCACTCCCCAGCACCATATGTTAGCGATTAAGTTGCGAGGAAAAGGAGATAATAGCCATTTTGGTTAGAACTGAGTAAAACTGACAAATAACTTTGTACTTCAAGTTTAAAATGATACTAAATATGTCCAAATAAATTTCAAATATTATCAAATTATCTCGCGGCACCCCTGGACTGCCGTCGCGGCACCCCAGGGTGTCCCGTCACCCACTTTGAAAACCCCTGGCCAACTGTATAGTAGGCTACTTTTATTCTCATATAATGATTAGTACCAGAATGGGTACACTGTTGGCGTATGGTCGTAAAGTTGTAGGGAAGTGTTGAAAGCCCGGTCGGCTTTCCACCGTCAGATGGCACCTGCTTGAGGCTGAAAAAGACGTCAAGCCATACAGTAGGTAATTTTAGCACCATAGTAGCCATCTGTCGGCTCTCAGGTGCAGGGGCGTCACAAGGGGGGAGGGGGGAAAGTGGGACTGAGTTACCAGGGCCCAAGGTGGAGGGGCCTTAATTATTTTATACTTTAGCTATTGAAAAATAGCTGATATACAAGCTCTGCGAGCTTGTAGATCTGCTATTTTAGAAAAGTCGTGAAAATGTGTGCAAATCTTTGAATACGTGTATTTACATTTGTAACTCAAATTTTGCTTCTGGGGGGGGGGGATTTTGAGATGGGGATCCGTGGCCAAATACATATAACCACTGCACCACTGACATAGAAACATAGGTTTGAAACGTTGCAATATTCAAAGACTTGCACACATTTTCACGATTTTTCAAAAATAGCAGATCTACAAGCTTGGTGCCGCGCTGTGAGCTTGTCTGGTATTCTTTTTATAGTTAAAGCACAACATAATGCGTAATAATGTGTTCCCACTCAAAATGGGTTAAACCCCTTCACATTCATGGGGGGCCTGCAGGGAATCCTTGTATACCCAGGGCCCAGATTTTGGTTTTCACAACTTCTACCTATAATATTTGACAATTTTGCCAATATTACATTTTTCTTTTTAGAGATTTAAAAAAGGTCTTAAAAGTCCTTAAATTGTGACTTTAGAAATGTGCAGATACCCCCTATACACATAACCTGTATGTAGGTTTGTTTACTGTTGCGAGGGAAAACAATGTTGCACATTAAGTTCATCTGGGGACCCCCCAAAATAATTTGGGGACCCCCCCCCCCCCCCCCCAGATTGAGAACCACTGATCTAGAGTACTCTGTTTGTTGGACAGCTACCTTTACAGTCCGTTTGGTTGGTGGAAAGCTACCTTTACAGATCTACAAGCTCACAACGCGTTGCTGATCGATGAGCTGTGAAGCGTGTAGATCGGAGCATAAACCGGGCTGTCAATCACTGGACTGATTATTGGTTGCAGCCTGGGAGTTAACGCTGTGTGTGCAGCCTGTTTGCTTGAGTCGTTCGCTAAACATTTAATCTGCAAGCTGGGAAGAATAAGAGAGAATTTGTCAAAGATCCAAAATGAAGATACTGTCTTTGGAGGCACTTTTTGCCCTGCAAAGTTGATTGAGTGCAGTGTTGCGTTCCCTTGGTTGTGATGCACACCAGATTGTATCATTTATTATCGTTAATGTTTAGCGGGTCTCGGACATCTTTAGGCAGAGCATGTTGTGTTGATTTATTTTGATCAGACCTGAGCATTGTGCGGCCCGGGGGCCGTATGCTGCCCTTTGGTTCACTCTGACCGGCCCTTGTAGGGTTAATGGCAAATTACAAAATAAACGCATTTTCTAATTTTACCTCATGCATGGACTAAAGCTGCATTTCTTTTATTTTGAAGGTTTTTATTCACGTACATATAGACACAATGCGTACATCAGCACGTGTGTGTGTGTGTGTGATCATTGGATGTTGTCTCAATAACAAGCAGGTGGTCAGACTGGTCACAAGTCAAGACGACCTGCCTTACCTTACCCATCAAAAATGGATAAAGTGACAAAAACTTGACTGCTAAGTATTTATTTACTGAAGTCGGAGGTAAAGCTGTGTGTTTAGTTTGCGGGGAGCACTGCCTTGTTCATGTGGCCCCATGGAAAAAATAATTGCCCACCCCTGATTTTGATGATAAATCCAATTTGACGACCAACACACTGACAAATCTCAATTTAATTTCTTCGTCATGAACCAAGCTCCCTTTGAGGCTTCGACAAGCATGCTGTCACAACCACTCAAACCATGAACCTATTTCATACTGTACTTCCATCACACTTCCAATAATAGACAGTTTACAGGGTTTGCGACGCATCGCACCGACCACAACATGTTGTGAGCTTGTAGATAATTCTATGCTTCCTGCAATGAAGTGATGAAAATAGCGATGCCAAGGTTATAACGTAGTTAATTCGTTCCCTGCCAGATCCCGAGTTTACCCGAGTTTGCTTTATTTTGAAATGGTACTTCCTACTTCCGGTTTCGGCATGACCGCAAACCGGAAAGTTAAACGCACATTCGGCCCCCCGGAACAACTCTATTTTGCTGAAGTGATTCTTCCTTTTTACTTCCGATGTAAAGGTAACCGCCGCTATTTCATGAATGCCTGAACAGATATCCGAGCATTTTTTTTTTTCTTTTTGTATGAAAGCTGTGAACACCGTGCGCACACGTGGTGCATGATCCATGCACGTTAAAAGGTAAGAAAAGTTCCGGCAGTCAACACAGAAAGTCTTTTGGCAGGGAATGAGTTTAAGATTATTAATTTTTATCTTTCTAAAGGCCTCAGTTCTGTTACTGGCCACATTTTCTCTCTGTGCCTCCCAGGCCCTGTCTGTCTGGCCTGTTCTCAAGAACCAAAAAAGGTGCGGGAGGGAAGCACAGGGGTTCCGTTTTCTCCCTCTCTCTCACCCCCAGGCAGAGAGACAGCCATGAAGGCAGGGAGGAAGACAGACAGACAGACAGACAGACAGACAGACAGACAGACATGCAGGCAGGGGAGCACAGCAGGGACTTGCAGAGAATATTAGAGAGGCAGGGGCTGATATTTCTAAAAGGGCCTTTTGGTGGAATTATCGAAAATAGCAGACCTACAAGCTCTCTGCGACGCGTTGTGAGCTTGGAGGTCGGCTATGCGTTAAACCACTCATATGCATACTTTCTACACAGAAAGGGCAATTCTTTCAACATAAAGATGCTGCATTCAAGTTCAGGAGAGTTGGGACAAGGGCAATTCTCTTGAATGCAGCCTTCAGGTATGGCATGGAAAAGGGGGCATTTGCATTTCTTTCACCTTATACAGTAGTAAAAACTGCATTCATGGTCTGGAGAGAGGGCACTTTTTACAGACTTGATAAAAGGGCAGGGGCTCAAGCCACCTTTGATGTCTATGTGTGCACGTGTGCCTGGAGCACAGGGTAGGTTCCGCTGCTGGCGGACCAACACAGCCCTCCAGTCAGTCAGTGCAGTGCAGTGGGGGGAGCCCTGGGCACGGACGGACGGACAGACGGACGGATGGATGATGGCATAGGACGCTCCCAGCCCCTGGGTTTCTATTCTGCCTGCTCAGAATAAGCTCCGTTGGGGCTCACATTACACAGCTCCCATGCATAGCGGCGGTGTCAGCTGTCACCTGCTGCTACAGGGATATGATGATTCTGCTCTTTGGGTGTAAAAGGATCCCCCCCTCATATCGGTACTCCCCCCACCCCACCCATCGCCCCATCCCCCCACGCAACCCCTGCCACCCCCCCCCCCCCCCCACCCCCAACCCACAGCTTTAATCCCAGTTACAACGGCAACAGACTCACTCTCTCTCTCTCTCCCCCTCCCTCCCTCCCTCCCTCCCTCCCCGTGTGGGACTACTACTGTAAATGACCTGTCATAAAACATATTTTAAATCCTGTTTCATTGGTTTTACCGCCGGCACGACCCGTGGGAACGGGGCGCTTTGTATGGTACGGCGGGGTGTGAACGCCGCCGTCAGGCCGGCCCACCTCAACCTCACCAGGGGCATTATGGGATGGGATCCAAAGCTTTGCAACCCCCCCCCCCCCCCCCTCGCTATGTCTCAGTGATGGTGGTCATCCCAAAGAGCACAAACCTGAGGGGACACACACACACACACACACACAAAAAAAGCACACACATGTGAAATGAGCAGTGCTGCTGCTGCTGATGATAGATAGACCCACATGACGTCAGTATTTGATACTGTATTCTGTATTTGATGTCATTGGAAAACACACAAAGTAATGCATGAATGGTGAGTGCATACCAATAGTGAGGAGGATCTAAAAAATATATATGTATTGTGAAAACGTTATTTTTTTAGATGAATAACGTTAGGTTTAGGTGTTGTCCATAGCTCTGTGTGTGTGTGTGTGTGTGTGTGTGTGTGTGTGTGTGTGTGTGTGTGTGTGTGTGTGTGTGTGTGTGTGTGTGTGTGTGTGTGTGTGTGTGTGTGTGTGTGTGTGTGTGTGTGTGTGTGTGTGTGTGTGTGTGTGTGTGTGTGTGTGTGTGTGTCAATGTGCAAACAGTGACTGTAGCTGCGGCTATGTTGCTTACAATATCACGGTGTACTATAAGGTCAGCCTTATGCACCCTGCTGTGCCTATAGGGTTTCATCTCCCTTTAATAGTCAACAGCGGCAACAAATGAACCTGGCATACAGTATATGTCTACATAACATGCCATCTAAATGACATGTTAACCTTTGCTTACATTCGTTAAATGACACGACATTGACAGCTCTTCTCTAGAGTAATTCACTCGGAGCAGCTTTTGCTTCTGGGTGGTCCCTGGAACTAAATATTTTGAGATGGGGGGTCTGTGGCCAAGTACATATCATTTTGGGGGTCCTTCACATGAAAAAGTTTGAGAACCACTGACATAGTAGTCTCTCAAGAACAGACTAACTGAGCTCCAGTTAAGTGAAAAGGACCTTTTCTTTGACGATGGCTTGCCAGATGGCTGACATTTTTTCAAATAAACCTTAGAAGGATTCAAAAGACACTTATGGAATCGGGTCAAAATTCGAATGTTGACGATTTTTCAAAAATAGCAGATCTACAAGCTCGCAGCGCGGCACTCGGTGCCGCGCTGTGAGCTTGTATATCTGCTATTTTTCAATAGTTGAAGCATGAAATAATAATACGCTATAATGTGTACCCGTTCTGAATGGGCTAACCTTTGCTTACATTTGTTAAATGACACGACATTGACAGCTCTTCTCTAGAGTAATTCACTCGGAGCAGGATGGGAGAACAGTATGTGTCGCTAGCTGCCAGTGAACAAACCACAGGGCAGTGAACCGTCACGTAATTTAGGAGTGCCAGGAAGGGAAAACAACAATTGAGTGCCTCAGAGTACAGTAACTAGCATACCGGGGGCCCGTTTCACGAAACCTAGATTAGGGATAAAGCCTGGCTTTATCAGCTATCCTGGCTTTAGTAAGCCTGAGTCAGAGCTCAATCGGTTTCATGAAAGCTGAATTATCTTGGCAGATTAGCCTCGCCAGTTAACCTGGATATTTTAAGCCTGAACTCGGTTTCATGAAAGTTATCCCACCTCAGTTACCATGGAGATTAAGCTTTGAAGCTAGCCTGCTCCAGACCAGGCTCACAGCCAAGATATGTTAATCCATGTGCCTTTTTGTTCAAGTTTTGTGAAATAGCTGTTAGTCCAATGACTCCAATTGTAAACGAATGACTTTTTCCATGCTTAATTCAACACCTATGTTAGTATATAGACTGAAATGAAAAATACAAAAATACATAATACATTTAATTATAAGCCTATTACTAAAATAGTGAATAAATCATGAATCATATGACTCATGTGATATGTCACTATAGTTCATAATGTTAGATGTGTGATAATATATTACTGAAGTTCTTGAGATTATAAAAAAAATGGCTGACAATGTAGCAAGGGTGTTTTCAATTAAGTTAGTGATAAGAGTAATATAACAGCCTGTCTAGGTGTGATTATTCTATAGCAGCCAGTGGTGTAAAGTAACTAAGGACATTTACTTAAGTATTGTACTTAAAGGGATATTCCACTTTCAAAAAAACTTTTGGTAATTTTATTGTCTAATCAGGCTTTTATGAACACCCTGAACAGTTTTTAATTTGCTTCATTCAATATTTAGATATTTGATGTAAATGTTACCTGGCCCTCCAGGCTCAGGGCCTCTCCCCACACACACCCATTGTAACTTCAAACTTCATTTTAACCACGATAGATTCATTAAAAACACCCATTATTTTTTCTGGTGACTCATAATACCCTCCTAATACGTGAGCAGACCGTGTTTTTTCAATAACTTTTTTCATTTATTTTTTATAAAATATTATTGTATTTATTTTTTTCCATTTTCCCAAAGAATTATTAAAAATAAAAGAAAAAAGTTATTGAAAAAACACGGTCTGCTCACATATTAGGAGGGTAAAATGAGTCACCAGAAAAAATAATGGATGTTTTTAATGAATCTATCATGGTTAAAATGGAGTTTGAAGTTACAATGGGTGTGTGTGGGGAGAGGCCCTGAGCCTGGAGGGCCTGGTAACATTTACATCAAATATCTAAATATTGAATGAAGCAAATTAAAAACTGTTCAGGGTGTTCATAAAAGCCTGATTAGACAATAAAATGACCAAAAGTTTTTTTGAAAGTGGAATATCCCTTTAAGTATAATCTTGCGGTATTTGTACTTTACTTGAGTATTTCCAATTTCCAATACTTTATTTACTTCTACTCCACAATACATCTCAGATCCAAATACTGTACTTTTACTCCAATACATTTATTTGAAAACTTAAGTTACTATTTACTTTGTAGATTTACAAGCTCACAATGCAAAGCATTCTGAGCATGTAGATCTGCTATTTTCAAAAGATTTTCCTACATTTGAAAACTTGAAATGGGATATCTGCATAATGAGTACTTTTACTTTTTGTACTTTAAGTACATTTTTGATACTTTTACTCAAGTAAATTTTGAATTCTGGACTTTTACTAACAGAGTATTTCTTCATTGCAGTATTGATACTTTTACTTGAGTAAAACATGCGAGTACTTTTTCACCACTGATAGCAGCTATAGCATGCCTGTCTTTTTTATGTGGGGGGAGGCGGGGAGAGAACGCTGCTCTGTTCTTCGGTGCTGTGATTGGTCACGATCAAGGAATCGATGCTCGACTGCATGGGCTTTCCAAAGAAAAGCCCATGCCCTTGTCGAGCCAGGCTTTACGATCCTGGCTCAACAAAGTCTCTCCTTCTCAACCTGGCTTGGTGTTAGTGGAACGGAATAAGCCAGGCTATATGAAGGAGGCTTTGTCAAGTCTGGATATGTCTTAAATCCCAGCTTAGTTTATTCTACTTTCGTGAAACAGGCCCCAGGTTAAACATCAAAACTAAATAACAATATTGGCATTTGTGGACAAGCAAACAAGTCTAGTTCAGGTGTCTTCAACAGGGGGTCCGGGACCCCTAGGGGGTCCTCAGAGTTACTACATGGGGTCCTCCAAATCTTTGTGTGATAGAAGCTTTTTTCCTCCTTTTTTATATCAACCACTTGAACCCTAGCCTCCATATACTGAGAACTATTGCTAAAAATAGCCGATCTACAAGTTGAGCTTGTAGATCGGCTATTTTCTGCAAAGATGTTTGGTGTAGAGGGAAAAAAAGAGCAGACTAAGTACGAGTGAAAGGTCAAGTTTATTAAGTATTGACGGTTCAAGTGGTTAAATATCTGATAACACAAATAGACATGAATCCAAAATACACTGATTATTGTGATGTCAAACGATGAAACTATATGGAATCTGGGGGTCCCTGCTTCATCTCTCTCTCTCTCAGCTAAGGGGTCCTTGGCCTGAAAACATTGAAGACCCCTGGTCTAGTTAAATAAAATCTGCGGCACATGTGAACGCATAGCAGACGTCTATAAAGGACACAGGAATGAAGGCAGCGCTAGGAGGGGTGAGGTAGCAGCGCTAGGAGGGGTGAGGTAGCGTCTGAATACCTGTGAGTTTAAAGACGTTGGAGACTGAAGAGAGTCTGCGCTCCTTCCTGACTGAGAATCGGAGAGTTCAGAGGTCAATCCAGGAGGGAGAAGAGGGACGCTTGGAACGATGGCCAGGGTGTCATATGTATACCGCAGGGCAGCGGTTCCCAAATTATTCTGGGGAGAAGGTTCCCCAGATGATTAGCTTTAATGTGCAACTCGACAGAAAACCAACCTGCATACATTACAGTATAAATGTATACAGCAGGGTATCTGTCTGCACCTTTCCAAATGAGCCAATCAGCGTTGATGTTCTCCGCAGACACGGACATGTTTTTGGTGTTTGGAGTTGGGACTCCCATTTTTCCGGGTGTTTCGCCTTGATTCCAACGGGACATGATTTTTTCTTTTTTTTACCAACGCGGTCCTGCGCGACCAAATTGAAGCGATAGAAGCGACTAGAATAGAAGAAACAGCTTCAGGTTTGGACGCAGCTTTACAGCTACGTAATGATGGTGACAGGCCCAGTAGTACTGGAGCTGGTATAAAGGGCGTGTGTCTGCCATGCACTCGATAGCCTCGCAAGACGTCTAATTAGATTGACCTTGTAGGGCTAAAAAGATCCTTTGGAAGCCATCATCACCAGCAGCACATGCGGTGATACGGTACTGTAACCGCCCAGGTCGGCTGCCAACAAGCTGATATGAGGTTATGGTACAACATGGTCGTTTAAAATATCTCTCCATTTATCTAGCGGAGGTTTCAGCTGGAGGGGGGGGGGGGGTCGCCTGACACCACTAGTGTCAGCGTTGTCCCGTTGAGGGATGATGGGGGACTGGGAAGGGTGTCGGTTGGGTGGGTGGGTGGGGAGGGGGTGGGTTTGTCTCGGTGGCGGTCGGACGCACACACACACACACACACACACACACACACACACACACACACACACACACACACACACACACACACACTCACTCTTGGAACGCGTGCATATGGAATGCCACTGGGGAAACCCGAGTCTAACCCCCCCCCCCCCCCCCCCCCCTCACTCCCACCCCCCCTCCCATCGGCGTCTCTGAATGAGCTACCATATGTCTTTGGTGCTGGGAAGTAATTATAGTATTTACTCAAGTACTGTAATTGAAGCGTCAGTAATATGTTCTTTTTATTTTCTTCCTATGAACAAAATACTCGAACTTTATGCTTGTGTCTTAGAGGCAAATATTGTAATTTTTTTACTCTGCTGCAATTGTTTGAAAACTCGAGTTACAAGTCACCCTGTAGATTTAGATTATTATCACAAAGCATACATTAACCATATTAAAGGAGTAGTTCATCCCCAAAATGACTTTTTTTTCTATTGATTACTCACACCATGGAGACTTGAGTTCAATAATATTTTTCGTTTTTTGTCACTTTCCTAAGAAAAAATATGTATAAAAATAAATGTACCCCCATTGATTCCGGATGGGGACCAAAATGCATTTGGGCCCCTTCCGGAATCAATGGGGGTACATTTACTATAATCACATTTTTGTCTTAGGAATGCGACGAATACAAAAAGATGTTATTGAACTGAAGACTCCATGGCGTGCATGGCGTGAGTAATCAATAGAAACATTTTCATTTTGGGGGTACTCCTTTAAGAATGTTCTAAAATAGCCGATCTACAAGCTCACATTGCAACGTGTTGTTGAGCTGGTAAATAGGCAATTTGTTTTGTTTTTATTTGGAATACTGCATCAGTAGTTTTTACCTTTTGAATACTGGACTCTTACTTAGTATAGCTTACTGAAGGAGTAAGAAATCCTAGTAGATCTTCCAGCACTGCTGATCCTTCCAGGGGCTCTCAGCGCCCTCTCCAGGGCAACGGCAGCAACAACAACAAACCCTCACCAGCAGTCAGTCAGGCCTGTCACAACCTGGCTGAACTGAAGGTTTACTCACTGGACCCCCTTGGTCACAAACAATTCACCTCATGCAACCACTACTGTAGGGGTGCAGTACCACATGAACTGCCACACGAGGGCAGCAAATTCAATAGGACCTTGCCTATAGATACCTTCAGAGTACAGCAACTTGCAATGGGCCTGGTGTACAAGATACACTACACCACTAAGATACCCATGTACCTGGCAAAATACTTTATAAACATTAAGGACGTCCACAATTACAACACCAGAGGCAGCGCCACAGATCACTTTCAACCCAAAGTCAACTCAAACAAAGGGTCAAACTTGTTCTTCAGCTATACAACCAAAATGTGGAACGCCCTACCGAAGGCCTTGGTTCCCTAGCATCCTTTAAAATCGCCCTGAAAAACCACTTACAGGCGGCAGCCATTTGCAACTGGCAATAATATATATATATATATATATATATATATATATTTTACTATATCTACTGCATAGTACTATCTACTGCATAGTACTGTGTTCTATCCGTCTGTCATTCAATGTTATATGAGATACTTCAATGGTTTCCTATGAAAATAAGCTTAGTCTTTTCTAGGATCTCCTTTTAGTGAACTGTACCGTCATGAAACTGTACCTTTTTCTATGCAAACATCTAATAAAGTCTTCAATCAATCAATCAATCAATCATGGTCCACGTCACACTGATAAGAATCAGTACGCACGCAGGTTGGCACCAAACGAACCCCACCGCCCATAAGATGCAGTTGATAAGTGGTCACTGCACTCACGTTTAAAATGCATTCCATCAAACTTTCAGATGCTGTTTTTCTCCCAGTGTGGAGGAAGAATGTTTAGGATTTTTACTGTGATATTTACTGTATTTGTAGTAGCGGCATAGTAGCGGCATTTCCTCTATGTAGGATGTATTCACCTGCAACAACTCTGCATAAATAGAAGAGCTACAAGTTCACCATGCATCCTGTGAGCGTGTAGAGAGAAATACTGACTTAGAATAGAGCCCTGTGGGACACCGTTCGGCTAAGTACAAAGGTTTAAGTGTTCTCAGTTGAAAGCAGAACGATTCTTGTTAGATGCCATTACGAATTGTCCCATCGCTGATGCTGCCATAGTTTTGCCATAACTAAAGTAGATTAACTGCCAAGGCTTTTTCCTGTTTTATTTACCAGTCGCTGTTTCGTGCGTCGCTTCGCACCACATTTTGAGCTTGTGGATCTATACTACTTTTGATGCTTTTGTGTGATGATAAATTTATAATAGCGCCTTTATCCAAGGCTCTTTACATAGATTGTGCATTACATTCACCCATTCACACATTCATGCACCAATGGCAGAGGAAACCATGCAAATCCCCTACCTGCTCACCTGGAGCAACTAGGGGTTCAGAGTCTTCGACACCATCTCTGGGGGAGCCCGGGATCGAACTGGGATACCTTTGGGAACCCTCTGTGTTCTAATGACGGTTTCTCTACCCCTGAGCCTCTGCCGTGATGCTGTAGTGTAGTATATGATCAGACAGTGGGGCTTTAATTTACGAAAAAATCAAAAAAAGATAACATATGGAAATAAGAGCTTTCTGCCCGACAGCAACGTTATGATTGATCTCATCATTTAGCAAACGTGAAAGCACTACTACTTAGGGGTGGGCGGTATTGTGCGATACAATGTCTCCACGATATGCCTTTTCAGAGATATCGTATATATCGTGATACAATTGAGGAATCCTGTTTAATCGTTAATACAGAGATGCATTGCAGAATTCAATTTAAACCTGCATTTTGGTCTAAATCAGTAGTTCTCAAACATTAAAATGTCAAGGTCTCCACTTAACTTTACGGGTCCATTTGGTTTCATTTGTATACTGTCAGAGTTACATACTTGTAAAGTTCAATTTAGACCTCCCAAATGGAACCCAGAGAGACTAGTTTTTGTCAAGTAACTTGAAAAATAACCATAAAAACCAACGTGAAAAAGAATCGTGATGAAATTGTGTATCGTGATACAGCTTGGGAAAATATTGTGATATTGTATTTTTCCATATCACCCACCCCTACTACTACTGTAAACGCTACTACTGTGTGTCATCCATAAATAAATGAAGCCATGATGACTAACGATGCTGATGTTGTCTCCGTCTCCCAGTGACCTGGCCCTGAGGAACTGCTACCTGACCGCAGACCTGACCGTCAAGGTGGGAGACTACGGCATCGGACCCTACAGATACAAAGTAAGGACCTGTGCTTTGCTTCAACTTTATTTAACCAGGAAAGCCATTGAGAACAACTTCTCTCTTGAGGCAGAGTAGTGTCGGGGCTAAAAAAAAGAACAGCATTCAGGTTAAAGAAGAGAAAACAAAGCCATATTATAAATCAACGATAACACTAAGAAGAATAAAATGAATAAATCAAAATCTATAAACAATAGAAACAAGCTAGGCGTAACTGTGTGACGGGTATAAAGTGACCTCTGGGATGTCTGGAAAGCCTATTGCGTTCTTCTACCCTTCAATCCGAGAACACATCTGTGTCACTTTGGATGTTGCTCATGTATTTAGCAAGATTTATGTTTTCATTATTTGAATAAAAGCAATCTAGTTTATCAGAAGACTAGGATTTAGAAGGTGTTTTTAAAGTCGGCCTCAGGTCTAAACGGGTTATAAGCTGACTTTGGGATAAAAGTGTTCAGTTTTAAAGGGAAAGAGAAAATAGACACAATAAGCCAGCGATTTCTTTATTACTATTTAGTATTTACAGTAACAATACTAGCCCCCCTAAGTCACATCTGCCCATGAAAGATTGGGCTGCATCTTGGGCTATAAATGGGCTTATTTAGCGACTTGTACGCATGCCCCCACCCACTGAATCATTAAAATCGCCAAAACCATAGAAAGCAGCAAATGAAAACATTTTAACACTCATTTTTTTCTTTTCCCTAATTACATTCTAAATGAACCCTTGTTGTAAAAAAAACAAAGTTGTCCAAAGTTGTTATTTTTTTTTGCAAGTCATTTCAGCCTCTGACTGCGGCAGGTAGAAATGACGGAAATGAGACCGTGTGGATGTCATTTCAAATGACGCCTTCTCTTTGAGATTTTACCCTTAGTCTTTGAATCCATACGGTATTATTGTCCTGGAGCGGGGGAACGTAATATATATATAACCTTTCAAATGAAATGACTTAGCAGAAATAAGACAAATGGTATCCAGTGTGGTGTGTGTGGGGTGGGGGGGGGCATACAGGTGTTGGCTTTTGAACCCCGGCCATATTTCACTGTAGAATTATTAAGACCTTACAAAAGGGTAATTTGACACAACGTCATACTGTACGCCCCTCGGGCCGAGGCACTTCTGTCTTGTCTGCTGCATTCCTCCTATAGTGCTGAGCACATATTCTGGCCGTGCCAATGTACCTCTCACGAGATGTAAGGTCACCAAACACTCGTCTATTTGTGGCACGCCGTGTGTGTGTGTGTGTGTGTGTGTGTGTGTGTGTGTGTGTGTGTGTGTGTGTGTGTGTGTGTGTGTGTGTGTGTGTGTGTGTGTGTGTGTGTGTGTGTGTGTGTGTGTGTGTGTGTGTGTGTGTGTGTGTGTGTGTGTGTTGATATGAATTTTTAAATTCACATTGTTCCAACGTTAAAGTCAAGTAAAGTACCTTGCTTACTGTAAGTCACCAGGCACGTGCACACATAGACATCAAAGGGGGCTTGAGCCCCTGCCCTTTTATCCGTCTGTAAAAAGTGCCCTCTCCAGACCATGAATGGAATTTTTACTATGGTGAAATAAATGCAAACTCCCTCTTTCCATGCCATACCTGAAGGCAGCATTCAGAATTGACTTGCCCTCTCTGTGTAGAAATACATGTACAACACATCTCCAGTATTGACTTGATTATGCTTTAGTTCAGTCAGTGTGGTATCAAGCACGGAAAATAGCCAACCTCCAAAGTCACAACACGTTCTAAGTTCTCAGAGTAAGGACAC
Organism: Nannobrachium achirus; assembly: GCF_963921795.1. Lineage (NCBI taxonomy): Eukaryota > Metazoa > Chordata > Actinopteri > Myctophiformes > Myctophidae > Nannobrachium > Nannobrachium achirus. The sequence continues at coordinate 11,223,467 of NC_137813.1, read as the reverse complement.
TAGGGTTCATATAAAAGAGGAGAAAAAAAGGTTTCTATCACACAAAGATTTGGAGGACCCCCTATAGTAACTCTGAGGTCCCCCTGTTGAAGACCCCTGCTATAGTCTGCAAAAGCAGCAAACGCCATCCATCATCACCTGACTGTAATGTCTCTCTTTGATACATGACTTCAGGAGGATTACATCATCACGGAGGACGAGGTCTCCGCCCCTCTGCGCTGGTTGGCTCCTGAGCTGGTGGGGGAGCGCCATGGGGGCGTGGTCACCATGGAGCAGACCAAGCCTGCTAACGTGTGGTGAGTTAAGAGAAGTGCATCCACTTTAATTTAATAATACTGTAGACGTGCAACAGTTAATTCAGTTATTTAACCGATTATTTAAAAAAAATAAAGGTTAATAAAATAATAAATGGCAACCCGTTGTACAACAAAGAATAAAGTAGGCTTTAAAAAATAGATTTAAATATTTGCACGTTGATTATAAAACAAAACAAAAAACTACTTGATTATTTGGTTAAACTAAAAAAATATATCTTTAAGAATCACTAGATAGTTTACTCCTAAATCTTCAACAAATCATTTGGCTGTAATGGTCATAGATGAGAATATATTTCCATAATCTTACTCCACTTATCCCAATATTGTATATTTAGCAGGTTACTCATCCTCTGACGTAATGATACCCCCCACATTGAGTCATTCAGAAATATGCAGTGAACGTTGCTCCAGGCATCATTGTTAGATGGGTTATTTGAGCCTGAGTAACTTCTTACACACACAGAACAAACCTCATCAGGTCACCATAGTAGCTGTAACACCTCAGGCTGTTTCTCTGCATTTCAACACACCTGCTCTCTCTGTTGATAGCTGACACTATTCTATCTCTTAAAGCCTGCACATCCCATCTGTCAAGCTGCTCACATCTAGCAGTAGAGGGGGGAGCTCACTCAAGATCATGACGCATCACATTGCATTTTGTACAATAATTGTGAGGATGGTTTTGTGAGCACCCCAGGCTGGTTTTAAGTTTTAAGTTGCTTGATTAACTATTTGACGTCAAAGTTCAAACTCCATTTTAATCGTGCTAGATTCATCGAAAACACCCATACTTGGTTCTGGTGACTGATATTGTCCTCCTAATGCGTTCTAATTGCTTTTTCCATTTATGTTTCATAATTTTTGGGCAAAGGTTTAAAGTGTAAATACAATACAAAATATAATACAATGAATGAAGATAGTAATTAAAAAAAACGGATACATACTGACTCATACTGCCTGGTCACCAAAACCATTTCAAGCAATCTGCCATGGTTAAAATGGAGTTTGAAGTTACAATGGGTTTGTATAGGAAGGGCGCGTGTCTGATAAATCAAATGAATACATGCTGAATCAAGCAACATAAAAACTGTCTGGGGTGCCAAAAGCCTGAGTAGATGATACAATGACCACAAACATGTTTGAAAGTGAAAGTATTTGACTTTGAGAGCTACCAGATAGATGGTGACTGTGTGTTAGTACAGTAGATACTGTAGATGGTGACTGTGTGTGTTGCTGTGTCTCTCTGCAGGGCCCTGGGCGTCACCCTGTGGGAGCTGTTTGAGAACGCAGCCCAGCCCTACACCCACCTGTCGGACCGCGAGGTGCTCAACCACGTGATCCGAGAGCAGCAGATCAAGCCCTTCAAGCCGCAGCTGGAGCTGCCCTACTCCGACCGATGGTGAGGAGAAAGAAATATAATCCTTTCCATGTTGAAAAAACATAATAATCACAGTTATTAGTGTGACAATGAATCTGCAACTTAAATTTGTAATTAGGCCTGTCACAATTATTACATAATCGTCTAATCGCAATTATTTTACATTTTACATTATTTTGTCATAATCGTTTCCATGTTGATTAGTCGAAATAGCAGATCTACAAGCTCGATGCGACACGTTGTGAGCTTATAGATCGGATATTTCCACTATAAATGTTCCTTTTAAGTATAAAGTTGTCAAATATGTAAGTAATTCCTTTGTATATTTAGGTTAAGGTGTCATATCTGCCATGTGCAACTTCAGAGCCTAAAAGCCAAACATGAAATGTATTTGCCAACGACAAAAACATATTTAAATCGCTAATCGCGATTATTTGAGTGACAATTCAGAACGGATACACATTATTGTGTATCATTATTTTATGCTTTAACTATTGAAAAATTATTTTAGAAAAATCGTGAAAATTAGAATTTTGACCCGATTCTATCTTTTGAATCCTTCTAAGGTTTTTTTGAAAAACCCTATGTTTCTATGTCAGCAATCTGGCCAGCCATCGTCAAAGAAAAGGTCCTTTTCACTAAATGGAGCTCAGTTAGTCTGTTCTTGAGAGACTACTATGTCAGTGGTTCTCAAACCTTTTCATGTGAAGGACCCCCAAAATGATATTTATTTGGCCACGGACCCGCATCTCAAAATATTTAGTTCCAGGGACCACCCAGAAGCAAAATTTTAGTTACAAAAGTTCGCTTTGAAAATACATAATAAGATTTGCACACATTTTCACGACTTTTTTTTTCTCGAAAATTGCAGATCTACAAGCTCGCAGCGTGGCACTCTGTGCCGCGCTGTGAGCTTGTATATCTGCTATTTTTCACTGGTTAAAGCATTCAATCATTCTAGGCCTGGGTTAAATCGCTAATCGCGATTATTTGAGTGACAATTAATCGTCGTGTAACGTCCTAACGGTGACCGCTCTCTATGTGTAACCGTGCCCACCCTGCAGGTACGAGGTGCTGCAGTTCTGCTGGCTGTCGGCGGACAAGCGGGCCACGGCGGAGGAGGTGCACCGGCTGCTCACCTACCTGCGCATGCAGGGCCAGAAGGACATGGAGGAGGACTTCGAGCAGCGCTGGGACGCCCTGAAGCCCAACCCCGCCGGCCGCAACACCACCGTCAGCCACTCCTCCTTCCCAATCCTGGAGCAGTTCGCCGAGGACGCGCTGCGCCAGGAGATCGACGAGGTGCGTGAGGGCGTTTAGGACCGGGAACGCAAATCTGTGTCGCTTTGGATTTGAACCACTTTAAAGGAGTAGTTCACCCCCACGAGACTTGAGTTCAATAATATTTTTTGGTATTTGTCGCATTCCCAAGGCAAAATTTTAATTTTAGTAAATTTACCCCCATTGATTCCGGATGGGGACCCAAATAGATTTGGGTCCCCATCCGGAATCAATTGGGGTAAATTTATTGTAACAAAAATGTATTCTTAGGAATGCGACAAAAAACGAAAAATATTATTGAGCTCAAGTCTCCATGGTGTTAGTAGTCAATACAAAAAAAGTTGTTTTGGGGGTGAACAACTCCTTTAACCGTTATTTTATGCTTTAACTATTACAAAATAGCAGATATACAAGCTCACAGCGCCACACCGAGTGCCGCGCTGCAAGCTTGTAGATCTGCTATTTTTGAAAGATTGTGAAAATGTGTGCAAGTCTTTTTGACCCGATACTATAAGTCTTCTAAATCCTTCTAAGGGTTTTTTTTTTTCTTCTTTTTCTGTTTTTCTATGTCAGTGGTGCTCAAACCTTTTCATGTCAAGGACCCCCGAAATGATATGTATTTGGCCACGGTACGGACCCCCCCATCTCAAAACATTTACTTCCAGGGACCTCCAGAAGCAAAATTAGAGTTACAAATGTTCGCTCTAAAAATATACATATATTCAAAGATTTGCACACATTTCCACGACTTAAAAAAAAAATAGCAGATATACAAGCTCACAGCGCAGCACCGAGTGCTGCGCTGCGAGCTTGTAGATCTGCTATTTTTGAAAAATCTTGAAAATGTGTGCAAGTCTTTGAATATTTCGAAAGTATATTTTCGAAAGGATTTCGAAGTGTCTTCGAAATCCTTTGAAAAACCTGTTTGTTTCTATGTCTGTGGTGCTCAAACCTTTTCATGTGAAGGACCCCCAAAATGATATTTGGCCCACGGACACCCATCTCAAAATATTTAGTTCCAGGGACCTCCAGAAGAACAAATGTTCGCTCTAAAAATATACATATATTCAAAGATTTGCACACATTTCCACAACTTTTCCAAAAAATGGCAGATCTACAAGCTCACAGCGCGGCACTCGGTGCCGCGCTGTGAGCTTGTATATCTGCACCTAATAGTCACATAGTATGACAAGACTGTCATAGATCAAATAACGTTATTGATCACTAAAACGTTTTACTACACATTCCATCATTTCCTTTGACAGGTGCTGACCGTCACCGAGACCAGCCGTGGACTCAGCTTCGAGTACGTGTGGGAGGCGGCCAAGCACGACCACTACGACGGCAGCGGCCACGGCGGGGGCGGCGGGGTGAGCCGCCCGGGCATGGACACCACGCTGAACTACCACAGCATGTTCTTCCCCGCCTCCAGCGAGGACATCCAGGTAGGGGTGGGCGATATGGCTGCAAATCTTTGGGTATCCGATTATTCGATTCAGAATCGATTCTTGGGGTCACGATTCCCTTTTTTTTTTTTCTCGATTCTTTCAAATCCAAACGATTCAAATTCAGAAACGATTATTTTCCGATATAAAAACAATTCTCTATTCAAAACGATTCTCTATTCAATTCATATATCAGGATCTACTCCAGTCTGCTGGCATGAAAGCAGAGTACATTTACGTAGCTTTTATAATTGTAAAGGTTTTATCAACTTATTGCAATAATGTAAACAAACAAAGGTAAATCCCAGACAACATGTCTGGTTTATTCATGCTTGCACACATTCTTTTAACGTGTACAAACACAACATAATATCTAATAAATTATCGTAATAAAAAAAAAAACGATTTTTGGAAAATGAGAATCGATTCTGAATCTTACCATGTTAGAAACACGATTCGAATTCAAATCGATTTTTTCCTGCACCCCTAGTGGGCGATATGGTGATAAATATCGTTGAGACGATACAATGTCTCCACGATATGCCTTTTCAGAGATGTCGTATGTATCGTGATACAATGAGGGAGAGCCTTAGTTCTCAAACTTTACAATGGCAAGGTCTCCCCTTAAATGACAACTTTTTTTTTTACAACAAGGGTTCATATTTTAGATTGTAATTAAAGAATATAAAAGATGAGTGTTAAATGGATTTCATTTACTTGCCCCCATGCGTACGCATGCCCCACATTTTAGCACGGTAAACACGATAAAACAATAGAACAAAGCAAATGAAAACATTTTAACACTCACTTTTTCTTTTCTCTAATGACAATCAAAATTATGAACCCTTGCTGTAAAAAACTAAAGTTGTCCTTTAACTCTGACCGTTTACAAATGAAACCAAATGGACCCTTACGGGTCCATTTGGTTTCATTTGTATACGGTCAGAGTTGCATACTTGTAAGGGTCAATTTATACCTCCCTAAATGAACCCACAGAGTCACTGGACCCCACTTTGAGTCTGTTAGTAGGTACCTTGTAGGTGGTTGTACTGTAAGTAACTTGAAGAATAACCATAAAAAAACAACATGAAAAAGAATTGTGATAAGATTGTGTATCGTGATACAGCTTGGAAAAGTATCGTGACATTGTATTTTTCCATATCGCCCACCCCTACATCCAGGCACACTTCCCGGACCCTGCTTCCTCCGGCGCGGCCCGAATAGGGCTAGAAAACGGCAGCAGCAGCGCGCCCTCGGGGAGACCCGGGGTCTTGCCCGTGTTCAACGCGCAGAAGCCCGGCGGCGGGAGCGAGTATTACATCCAGCTGGAGGAGCAAGGCGAGGGAGGCGCGGCGGCCGGGGCGAACGGTAACAGAAGACGGTCCGACGAGGACACGTTGTCGGGCCGGCAGGAGTTCGTCGTCCTCCAGGACGTCCGCCTGGACGAGTCGAGCACCGACGCCGACTTCTTCCACCAGAGCATCGACTCCAAGGACTCGTACCTGCCGGACAGCCACGTCTGGTCGTCCCTGGAGAACGACAGCCCCTACCACACCAACATCTTCACCGAGGGCGAGTCCAAACCCGAGGAGGAGTCTCCGTCCTGGAGACGGGGGTTCATGGAGCTCCCCGAGCGCAACGGGAACCCCTTCCACAAAGCCCCGCTGGCCCAGGAGGTCAACACGGACGATGACATTTTGGGAGATTCTTTTTTAGGGGTACGTCCGGGTGCGCCTCGTCTGCAGGACTATCCGGAGGAGAAGGAGAGCGCAGACGGCGGGGCGACGGGGCTTCTGAGTAGCGAGAAGCTGACGGGGAACTTTCTGTACCTCAAGGAGCAGAGCCTGATGAAGGAGCACTCCGGTTTGTCGGGGAAAAGCTCGGTGAGTCCGCAGCAGAACTTCCTCTCGCCGGGGATGGCTCACATGCCCGAGGAGAGCTTCAGGATGAGCTCCTGGGACAAGCTGGAGTCCCTGAACAGCTTCAGCCTACCAGAATCCCATCTAAGACCCGTAGCATTTAGCCCGTCCCCAACACAAGACTTGTTAGACTTGCCAAGTCCCAGTTCGGGGGATTTCTATCAGCCACTCGTAGAAAACCAAACACTGGTGCCTTCCATCACGGTCATTACAGAGGACGTCTCCAGCAACCAGCTGCCAGATAAGAACGGTTCTTTCGCCGATGACTTTGCCCCGTTGCATTCCTCCGACACAGGGATCGACTCTGCGTTAGACTCGCTCTCGGAGAGAACCGAGGTTCCCGTTCTTCTCCTGACGGACAGCCACCCGTCGCCCCCCGTGCTCTCTGAAAGTGCCATGACAGAATCTCTGTGCACAGATGCCAAAATCCCAGACCTTGAAGAAGACGACGACGACCTCGGAACCTCACATGACGGAGTTCTTCTTCCGCCCGCAGGAATCGAGGACCCGGGAGTTTTAAAAGCCCCCGCGTCGCCTCCCGACAACGGCCACAGCGAAGGCCTGACGAACGACGATCTGCTGAGCGAACTCATCGACGACGCGGAGGAACTCGAACCCGCTCTGTCCGATCACGAGGAGGAGGAGGAGACCTTCGGGGATGACGAGGACGTTGCTCCCGTTGGGTCTCCGTCCCTGCTGGTCTCGGGGCCGTCCATGGACCAGATCAGCCAGGACAGCCTCCTGGACGACTCCATGCCCACCGCCGATGACTCGGCCCAGACGCCCGACTCCATGGACTCCCTGGACATCCACAGGCTGGGAGACGGAGTGCAAGTGGCCGACGAGATGACCACGACCACGACGACTCCGGTAGCTCCGCACAAACTCCAGCCTCCGTGCAAGACGGCGGACAGCGGCTACGAGACGGAAAACCTGGAGTCTCCCGAGTGGAACTCACAACCCGCCGGCGGCGTCCGAGACCACTCCCCCTCGGGAGAGAACGGCGTGAGCGTCGAGGAGGAGGAGGAGGAGGCAGCGGAGCCGAAAGAACCCGCGTTCTTCGACCCCACGCCGCTGGTTCCGCCGGAAATCGTGATCTCCGAGGTAGAGAATGAGCTGGTGATCTCTGAAGTGGAGAACGTAGCGGAGAATGTAACGGAGGAGGCGGAGTTAGAGAATGTACTGGAGGCCGAGGAGGAGAACGGTGAAGAAGAAGAAGACGACCAGCAGCCAGAGCCGGTGGCTCGGGCCGAGGGCGAGGAACCCTTCATGGGCGGAAACTACCGGGACTCTGCGTACTTCTCGGACAACGAGTCCGAACCCGAGAAGAAGCCCGAGGAGACCAACGTAGCCTCCTCGGGTTCCTTCGAGGGTTCCTGGCCGCCGGGCAACTCGACCGACGAGGTCGGCGCGTCCAGCAGCGGCCGCCCGGTTCAGGTAGCGCCGTCTTCTTCTTCTGGCAGTCTGGACGTAGATTTATCATCAGATCCCTCCGGTGCCGAGCGGGGAGAACCTCGGATAGCGTCCCAACCTCTGGCTGACGTAGCGGAGACGGACGTTCCTCCTCCTCCCCCCAACGGGAGCGTTTCAACCACCGACCACAACGGTGAGAAGGAGCAGCCGGACGCGGGCGACGAAGAAGGGGACAAACTGGACTTCTACCCAGACTTCAGGTAGGGATGGAAACTACTAACTACTTACCGGTATTCACTGTTAAAACCCATTTAGAACGGGTACACATTATTGTGTATCATTATTTTATGCTTTAACTATGGAAAAATAGCAGATATACAAGCTCACAGCACGGCACCGAGTGCCGTGCTGCGAGCTTGTAGATCTGCTATTTTTTTTAAATCTTGAAAATTAGAATTTTGACCCGATTCTATAAGTGTCTATTGAATCCTTCTAAGATAAAAAAATGTTTCTATGTCAGCAATCTGGCCAGCCATCGTCAAAGAAAAGGTCCTTTTCACTTAACTGGTGCTCAGTTAGTCTGTTCTTGAGAGATATGTCAGTGGTTCTAAAACCTTTTCATGTGAAGGACCCCCAAAATGATATGTATTTGGCCACAGACCCCGATCACAAAATATTTAGTTCCAGGGACCGACCAGAAGCAAAATTTGAGTTACAAACGTTCGCTTTGAAAATACATGATTTGCACACATTTTCACGACTTTTTCAAAAATAGCAGATCTACAAGCTAGTGCCGCGCTGTGAGCTTGTATATCTGCTATTTTTTGACTGGTTAAAGCATTCAATAATTCTAGGCCTAAATGGGTTAACCACGGAAAAAAAGTCAGAGGCTCAGTATAAGTGAAAATACTAGAAGAGCCTTGCAGAGTGCAGACGTGGAGGTCCTGTGTTCTTCACAATGTAAATGAAAGATGTAGCTTTCATTTACTTCCAAAGAGATTTACTTTTTGTTTAATTATGTATTATTTTGCGCCGGCATTATTTGGCTACTATGTTATTTGTGTTTTTAAAATGCAGCAAAACAAATCGAACAAAGAAATAGTGTGAGGAAAATAACATTTAACCACTAATTTACAAATGCTCATTGGAATTTATACATTCGTATAGTTGAATACATTTACATGTAATAATCATTATAATCGTGAAACTAGGCCTGTCACAACTACTACACAATCGCCTAATTATCTTTCATAATTGTCATAATTGTTTCCATGTTGAGGAAAGTTATTTTCTAAAAAAAATTAGAAATGGCATATCTATAAGCTCAAAATGTGTCGCGAGGCCCAGAGATGGGCAAAAATACATACAAATACTATGTGAAATACTATGTGATCCTGTGAAATACCAGGATCTTGGTGACATTATCCTTGTCAGTATTAGACAAAGTATTTTCACCCATCTCTGGCGACGCCACACGTTGTGAGCTTGTAGATCGGCTATTTTATTTTGAGTATAAAAAATATAAAATGTGGCTTATATTTGGAAATAATACAATATTCATTTTGATTATTGGAATTGGTCATTGTCAATCATTGCTTTTTTTTTTTTTTTTCATATCTGCCTTTTTGGTTTACAAAGCCACACAATTACTGTAAATCATTAATCACAGTTATTTGTATGACAATTTATATTAAAGTTAAATGCCATAATCGTGATAGCCCTACGTGAAACTAACTTATTTCACTTCTTTCACTACAATCCTCCCCTAACTGCAGGTCGTACTCAGAGACTGGTGATCTTCCTCTGTCCTCCTCCTCATCAGAGGAGGTGGTGGAAACAACCTCATCCTCCCCTCCTCCACCACCACCAGCAGCAGCAGCGGAACCTCCTTCCACTACCTCAGCACAGCTCCTCCCATCGCCAGCAGAGGGCAGCGCCGCGCCGCTTCACGCCAAGCTAACCAGGACCTACGCTGACCCGGGGCCCAAGATCAAGGAGGCCGACGTGGAGGGACGCTACCTGGGGAGGAGGGAGGCCTCCTCCTCTCCCTCCTCCCCCTCTGGCCTGGACGGACAGGTATACAGATCAATCTAAAAGAAATAGAATATTGTGTAAAATAAAGATTTCTTGAAATTTTCATATATTTCTTAAAACTTTCATATATTCTAGATACATTGCACATGCAGTGAATTATTCCAAACCTTTTCTTTTTAAGATTTAGAATGTTTAGGGCATACAGCTCATGAATATGAAAAGTACATACCTATTTCAAAATATTACAATATTACATTGCTGCCATTTAACAATACCTTCGTACTCCAATCCTGCCATAAGTCTCCATAGACTTCCATGTAATTCATAGTGCACGGATAATGCACACCCATGCCTAGATCATGCACCACGTGTGTGCAGATTGCTCACAGCTTTCAAACAAAAAAGTCAGAATGGAAATCCGTTCAGGCATTCATGAGATAATGCCTGAGATGTTTTCCTAAAATGTAAACAAAGATGGCTGCCATGCTTGAAAGATGGGGTTGCTATGGGGGTTAAACATGCGATTTCGCGATTGCTATCATGCCTACTACATTTTTTGGGGTCAAAATTTAAAAAAAAAAAAAAAAAGAAATTGAAAAAAAATAAAAATAATAATAATAATAATAATTTCCGGGATCTACGGGCTTGGCAGGGAGGTACAGCGGTAAATTTCCGGTATCTACGGGTTTGGCAGCAAATGAGTTAAAACAAGGATTTATAATAGGGAATTGTCAACCTTTATAGTTTTTATCCCACAATTTTGTAACCCAATTTTTCACCCAGGGTTCTGCTCTCCCTCTGCCACGGGGGAGGCAGTATAGAAACCAGGATTATTCTATGTTTTTGTGAGGGTACCTACCCTAGGAGACACAGGGAGAACATGCAAACTCCACACAGAAAGGCCTTTTCGCCAACCCCACCTATAGGGTGTGGGCGCTGATGACTCGGAGGAGGAAACATTTTCTTATATTTTCCCCAAAACAGCAGTAATAGTTGATCTACGAGATTGTAGATCAGCTATTTCTGCTTTTTTCTATTTTAAATTTTTACTAGTTCTTGCCCGTGGGATAATAGGATTTAAGACGTATCACTCCAAATTTGGGCAGTGTTTCACCCGTTTATACCCATATATGGTGTTCTGTGATGTCAGTCATCTCCAAAACTGGTCACTGTTTCAGCATGCGGGTATATCAGATTTGGGCACTGTTTGGTATCAGTGATGTCAGTCATTAAGTCATCTCCATGTATCAGTGATGTCAGTCATCTCCAAATGTGGGCATTGTTTTAGCATGCGGCTGTTACCATGGTGGCGACACTGTTGTGTTTAGTATCAGTTATGTCAGCATGCAGACAGACGGCGGACAGACAGACATTCTGTAGATTAAACGTTAGACTATAAAAAGTAGGTTATTAACTAATTTACTGCTATAAAAAAACTTTATAGCATGATCGTGCATGATATTGTGAGTGTTTTTTACCACAATAAACGATAATAACAATAATTATCGTCCCCGTCCCTAGGTGACGCGACCGCCCTACGGAGGAGCGGAGGACGGCGGTGACGCCGACGAGGAGAATGAGGAGAACAGCGAGGAGGACGACTCTGACGACGACATGCGTCACTACCGCGTGCACAGCTCCAGCTCAGAGAGCGAGGAGGAGGAGGAGGACGCCACGGTGCACCCTGTGCCCCTCATCGTGTCGGACGACACGGCCGCCAGGAACCTGAAGAGCCTGCTGAAGACCAGCAGCAGCCTGGACCGCCTGGAGGACGAGACCACCCCTCCCACCGACGCTCTGTCGCCCGCGTCGTCTCACCCGGCGGCGGGATGCGAGAAAAACACTGCTGCTGCTGCTGCCGACAACTCCAGGAGAGCCGTGTCCTTCTTTGACGATGTCACCGTCTACCTGTTTGACCAGGTACACACAGTAGAAAACAAAACTAAAACGAGTACTCTCGGTCTGTACAATGCGTAGTTTACCGGGTAAAGGTGAGCCAGTACAGTTAAAATGTACATTTTAGGTATTTAGCAGACGCTCTTAATCCAGAGCGATTTACACTAAGATAGGTAATACATCAACATCAATACATCAAATGCATAGAAATATCACTTTAGACCAAATCACGTAGGTAGACCGAGCACCTAATCAGTAAAAAGCTTTATAAAAAACGTAAAAAATCTATCTAGCTTTCAATATGGTCATTGTGTGTAGGCAAGTGCTACGGTACTGTAAGTGCTATGGGCTAAGGTGGAGTCTGAAGAGGTAAGTCTTCAGGCCACGGCAAAAGCTAGGGAGTGAGTCTGTTGTTCTATGAGCGACAAAGAGTTTATTCCACAGTTTGGGGGCCAAGAGGGCAAATTGACGAGGACAAGTTGATTTTTGTCCTGGAGTTTTGCTGACTGAAATGCCGCCATGTTGTGCTGCTTTCAGGAGACGCCCACCAAGGAGCTGGGAGAAGAGCACGGCGGGGCCTCCAACAGTCAGGTGTCAGAGTTCAGCCCTGTGCCCAGCGCCGGATACCTCAGCAGGTTCCACAACTCTGAGAGCTCCACCGACGAAGAAGGTAGTTACGCATAGACCTCCACAGTCCACACATACTGTACGCATCTATCTGCAGTCCCTCGAGCCTAACATGGCTGTACTAGCTAGAGACACATTAGACCAGGGGTCTTCAACGTTTTCAGGCCAAGGACCCCTTAGTTGAGAGAGAGATGAAGCAGGGACCCCCACAACCTTTTCATAGATTCCATATAGTTTAATTGTTTGACAGCACAATCATCAGTGTATTTTGGATCCATGTCAATTTGTGTTTTCAGATATTTAACCACTTGAACCGTCAGTACTTAATAAACTTGACATTTCACTCTGTACTTAGTCTGCTCTTTACCCCCTCTACACCAAACCTCTTAGCCGAAAATAGCCGATTTTAGATCTGCCATTTTTGGCTAAAGTTCTCAGAATATGGACTCTAGGGTTAAAGTGGTTAATATAAAAAAGTCAAAGATTTGGAGGACCCCCTGTAGTAACTCTAAGGACCCCCTAGGGGTCCCGGACCCCCTGTTGAAGACCCCTGCATTAGACCAATATTTGAAATTTTTGACAACGTCCTGATTTTCAAGCTCGTTTCAAAAATATCTGGATAGGTCTTAGGTTATTAAATAAAAGTTCAACGTTTGTGTATTTTATTTCCAATTTCTTGCTCAATATATTATTAAAGTTAAATGTTATTTTTACATATTGAAGTTTAATACATTATAATTGAAATGTATTTATTTTTATTTTTTTTGTAGGCATGTCAAAATTTGTGCCTTAACTTGGTTTGATTAATTTGTGGAATTAATGCATTTAAAAAAATGGTTTAATCTATTTTAACCAACTTCTCATATCAGGTATGGTTCCTCAAGCAGGTGAGTTTGTCCATGACAGAGACACTCTGCACAGCTGCACACAAAGTCCCACTTTACTTTCCCACCGAAACCTACGTTAAAATAATCAGCATGTTTGGGGCATAATTACAAATACTGAACTGTGATGAATCTGAATATTTAATTAGTATTTAATTGTTTGCTCATAGGTCGAATGATTTCAAATAGGAAATTTCAATCAAATCTAATCTCGGGCCGCCGATTGTCCAAGTGGTTCATCAGCTCTGATGTGAGAGTGACAGCCAGCACCCGGGTTCAATTCCCGAGCCGGGGCCGGGGCGGACCTTTGCTGCATGTCACTCCCTGACCGACTCTCTTCTCTCTCGCACTTTAAAAAAAAACTGTCAAGATGTCCGTAATCGGTGGTTTAGGACAGTGGTTCACAACCTTTTCAGTCCCACGACCCCCAAAATAATCATATTTTAACTACGAGCACTAAGAGTTGAGGCATTACATTTTGTATAACACGGTTCTATTGTGAAAATAGCAGCTCACTACATGCTCACAGGCATGTAGATCGTCTATTTTCACAATTTCTGCCTCTCATATTTGACAATTTGGCCAATGTTTAATTTGTCATTTTAGAGGTATTAAAAAGTCCTTAAATTGTCTGTGCAGATACCCTCTTTACACTTACACGTTATGTTGGTTTGTTTACTGTTGAGCGAGAAAACAATGTTGCACATTAAGTTAATCATCTGGGGACCCCCATGTTGAGAACCACTGGTCTAGGACTCTCCAAAACCGGGGTATCAGAAAACCAAAACAATCCGTCTTGGTGTCAGCAAGGCTTCTTCTGGTCTGTTAGGTGTGTTTGTTCTCATTGGACTCATCAGGTTTAAAACCCTCCTCCTCTGCAGGCGGTGGTTTCGAGTGGGACGACGACTTCTCCTCCCCCAACCCCTCCTCCTTCCTGTCCAAGGCGTCCGAGGCCTCCAAGGTCATGGGCTCGTCCTCCTCGCCCTCCTCGACCTTCTTCACGCCGCCCTCCTCCAACTCCTCCACCTTCTTCACCCCCCCCTCCTCGTCCTCGGGCCCCAGCTGGACCAGCGCCTCCTCAAACTACTCCCGCTTCTCCATCTCCCCCGCCAACATCGCCTCCTTCTCCATCACGCACCTCACGGACTCCGACATCGAACAAGGTGGTGAGTTCTAGTGGAGACTCAGTGGGGGTCCAGTTGTCCGGATTTAAAATGAAGCAAAAACAACTAAAAGTTCCTACGATTGTCCGCTAGTTGCGCTCTTCTGGTACCAGAAGCAACATGTTCTCCATAGCAGGTGTCCTCAACGTTTTCAGGCCAAGGACCCCTTAGTTGAGAGAGAGATGAAGCAGGGACCCCCACAACCTTTTCATAGATTCCATATATATTTCCTCGTTTCACAGCACAATCATCAGTGTATTTTGGATTCATGTAAATTGGTGTTTCAGATATTTAACCACTTGAACCATCCATACTTAATGAACTTGACCTTTCACTCTTTACTTAGTCTGCTCTTTTTCCCCTCTGCACCAAACCTCTTTGCCAAAAATAGCCGATCTACAAGCTCACAGCGCTAGATCTGCTATTTTTGGCTAAAGTTCTCAAAATATGGATGCTAGGGTTCAAGTGGTTAATATAAAAAGTCAAAAAAAGTTTCTAGTAGTACACAAAGATTTGGAGGATCCCCTATAGTAACTCTGAGGACCCCCTAGGGACCCTAGGGGTCCCGAACCCCCTGTTGACTATTAGGAAGACTCCTTAGAGAGACTTAGAAAACGGTATATACTTTATTTTAACATGCTCATAAATTGCTTTGTGCTCAAAGTGAAGTGTGGGGATATTGATTTCAATTCTTTGGGTCACGATTCTTTCCAAAATTGATTGTCAATACAACATTATTCCCAATCCAGCTTTATTCATAACACGTTTGATGCACAGTACCAGGTTCTGACTCTGCTTCTTTCTCTGTGTCTCCTTCAGGGAGCAGCGAGGACGGAGAGAAGGACTAAATAAAAGCCCCTCGATTCAAGAAACAAACAGAGGAAAGGTTTCTCTGCGCTGCTGGCACTTTTTCAGGACCGTGCAGGAGAGAGAGAGAGAGAGGGCTGTGAACAAGACGAGATGAAACGGATGACGGTCGGTCATCATGACGGGATGGCGCGAGTGGCGGTCAATCACGACGGACGCTTCTCTCGGATGACGCGATGACCGACCGACGCTTCATTGTTATGGATGCTTGTCTCAGGCACAACTGCTGTTTTTTTTTTTTTTTGTTTTTTGTTTTCCTCGCGGAAGCGAGCGGCCGTGAGGTGGAAGATCGATCCTCCCCCTCTCCAACTTCTTGTCCTCCTCCTCCCCAAAAAAACTCCTCACTCTATGGTAGTGGTTTCCAACCCAGTGCAATCCTACATACAGGAGGAAGGACTTCAAAACGGACCCATGGCTTCTGAAGATTCGCTTTAACCACTAAAACCCTTCACGCTTATTATAATACTATGTACCGATGTTTCCTGTTGAGATTGGTACATTTCACCCAGGTTTTTTCATCTCACTCAGGTCACTTTGTCTGCTGACCTCACTCAGCAACGAAATAAACAGAAAATAAACAAAAATAAAAATAAAACAATTCACAGGAGGCAAGCAGTGATCACCCCATGATGTGCACTGCGCAATGTAGTTTCAAATACACTACATTGCAGGCGTTTTTTGAGAGTGAAAAAATAAGAAGACACGTGTGACATGTGTGATCTGGGCAGCTTGCCCCAGGAAATGTGCCAATCTCAATAAGGAACAACGGTAGTTCAGTGTTTCTCAAACGTTCAAATTCCAAGGTCTCCCCTTAACTCTGACAGTGTACAAATGGAACCAAATGAACCCTGACGGGTTCATTTGGTTCCATTTGTACACTGTCAGAGTTACAGAGTTGTATGGGTCCATTTAGACCCCCTTAAAGGAACCGACACAGTCCCTGGAATCCACTTTTGAGAACCACTCATGTAGTTGACCGCTAGTCTCTCCAGACTCACCGCACCGTTTCTTTCTTGTTTTGTTTTTTTTCAGCGCTGAAAACGAGAAAGAAACCACAGTGAACGTCAGCCTCTCTCTCCACTTCTCTCTCCACTTCCGTTTCATCTTCGCTGTCGTGCGTAAATTCGCGTAAATCAAATTAGTCAAAGCATAAACGTAGTTTGCTGCTTAGCAGAAATGGAAATTAAATATACAGTATATATATTATATATTTTAAAGATATTTTAAATTATATTTTCGTGACAACAGAAATGACAAAACGATGACGACGGCTAGCTTTCCGCGCGCTGCTTTCAGGTGGGTCGTAGTTAACAGACTCTTCGTGTAGCATTCTGGAGGTTGTGGAATTGTCGTCTTTGAGGCTTGAGAGAGACAGCTTGACCAGGGGGGTCCCCCATGGCCGTATACTAGATCCTCTAGTGTTTCCCTCTACAAAAAAAACTATACTAATTCTGCCTGAATAGCGAGACTAAGGGGTTCATGTGGTTAAACGGTGGAAGCTCATTCCCAGTGTCAGGCTGCTGCTTTTCCCTTTTCTTCTTTTGATGACATTGATCAATGCACTCCTTCCTCTCCTCATCTCCACAACACACATTCAAAGAGAAGAGAAGCTTCACCCATTAAGGCCTGGGATTTTTGAATGCTTTAACTGTTGAAAAATAGCAGATATACAAGCTCACAGCACGGCACCGAGTGCTACGCTGCGAGCTTGTAGATCTGCTATTTTTTGAAAAATCAAGATTATTATTTTTTTTGAATATATCTATTTAAAAGCGAACATTTGTAACTCAAATATTTTGCTTCTGGGGGGTCCCTGGAATAACATATTTTGAGATGGGAGTCCGTGGCCAAATACCTGTAATTTTGGGGGTCCTTCACATGATAACGTTTGAGAACCACTGATTTAGAGGAAGGATTTAGAAGTCGGGTCAAAGATCGGGTCAAAGATATTCAAAGATTTGCACACATTGTGTGTGCACACATTGCACACACAAGTTTCTTTCAAAAATAGCAGATCTACAAGCTCGCAGCGGCACTCGGTGCCACGCTGTGAGCTTGTATATCTGCTATTTTTCAGTAGTTAAAGCATGACATAATGGTTAAAGTGTTTCAAATCTAACGCGACTCGGGTGCGTTCCAGGTCTTTGAAGCGTCAGAACCCTGGGGACTGGACAGATGTTTTAACACAGCAGAGCCGAGTAAAGCTTTGGTGTCTGCAGCCAAATATAGGAAATGATAAGCTCTTTGAATTCAGACGACCTACGAAAAAAAAAGAAAGAAATCCTCAGATTCAAGGTCGTAAAACACTAAACTCGCGGCATTGTTGTGGTCGTGTTATTTTTGATTTTTTTCCTCCTTTGTGACATTGTGTGATTTTATGATGGTTGTTGCCTTTTTTCTTTTTTCTTCTAATGTTGATTTGTTCATTTCTTTACCTCCTCGCTAAAGGTAATAAATTCACGATCTCCTCGTTGGAGAGAAGCCTGCTTAGAGTCGGTAATGCTCTGAAACAGACGGGTAGGAAGCGCTGGGGATCACTGGATAATTAGGAAATTCCACGTAAAACAAAACGATGCGTCCTGTTTTGAGACAACAAGTCCTTTATGTTTCTAATGTAAACGGTTAAGAAGACGTGTCGTCATGTTTGGAGACAGCATCTCACAGTTCATTGAATGAGTGGATTTAATCCGTTATGAATGAATAACATGCGGTTTTAATAAAACGGTCTGAAACAGCCGGACAACAGACTCGACAACGCGTTGGAACGCGGCTGGTTGTGAACATGTTAAGATTGGTTAATTATTTTGCGGTTTCATCTGAATGTTTTGAATTTGATTTGTTTGATATAGGAAATGTAAAAAGAAAAAGGAAAAAAAAACACCCCCTCCCACAAAAAAATATGAAAACTATTCTGTCAATTGGAAAGTAATCAATTGTATAATGAGCTAAGAAGATGATGGCTAGTTGATCTCTGGTGATTGGAGACATTTACAGAACTGGCAGGTTTAGGAGTGTTTAAAAAAAAAAGAGAAACACCCTACCTAAGACAGTGGTTCTCAACCTGTGGGTCGGGACCCCCTGGGAGGTCCCCAAATTATTTTTGGGGGGGGTCCCCAGATGATTGGCTTAACGTGCAACATTGTTTTCTCACTCAACATTACAGGTGCCTGTTGTTCTAATCTACTGTAAAGTTCCCCACTCACCTCCATTATCAACCGCTAGGGGGCGTCTATGTCATAGGCAAAGTAAATTCAACCAAATGTTGATGTAAAAAATAGCAGATCTACAAGCTGACAATGTGAAAGTTGGCACTACGTGTTGTAACAGTGAATCAAAATGTTAAGATTTGAACATTTTGAATTAAAAATATTTATTTTATTTTATTTTTTCCATTTTATTATAAGACACACTAAAGCCAAACATCTTATCCGCTAGCCTAAGAGGAAATCTCCTCTTCGCTGGGGGAGACATTTAGTTTTTTCTTTGTTGTCTTCAGCAAGAGGCTTTGACCACAATCCCTGTGATGTCATTTGTGATGGGATAAATCATAAAACCAATGCGTTGTGAGCTTGTAGATTTGGCTGGTATATACAGTATAGGGCTCAAATTGTTAATTCAGTGAGATTGTGGTTCAAAAGAGGGTGAAAGGTGTTAGAATGTATAAACGAATTGAACTGTTTTTGTAAAACAGATGTGTGCAATCAATGGATTAATTGGTTCAAACTGTGAGTTTATAAGATAGGCCGGTGATGATATGGCTGCATTTTATTTGTTTCCTTTTAAAAAAGAATTCCTTGTCAATGTGCAGGGGCTTTGGAACGCTCTAAAAGCAGTGGTTCTCTCCACCTTTTTGGGATCAGGGCGTGGGTGCCCAGGAATAGGGCTGTCACGATTATGACATTTTACATGACGATTAATTGTCACTCAAATAATTGCGATTAGCGATTTAATTGTGTATTTGTCGTTGACAATTACATTTCTGTTTGGCTTGTAGGCTTTGAAGTTGCACCTGGCAATTATGACACATAACTTAAATATACAAAGAATTTACTGACATATTTGGAAATGTTCTACTTAAAGTACATTGATAGTGGAAATAGCCGATCAGCTATCTCTGCTATTTTTGAAAAAAAGTTCGAAAATGTGTGGAAAAAATGTCAACGTTGAAACGACTATATGGCGACTATACAGAATAATTCCAATTATCTTGAATAATTGCGATTAGGCGATTAATTGTTATGTTGTCATTAAAATCGTAGTGTTTAACAAATTATTGGGGGGCCCACTTACAATACAATACCCGCACGGTCCACAGGTTGAGAACCACTGCTCTCAACCTGTTGGTTCGGGACCCCCAGGGGGATCCCCAAATTATGTTGGGGGGTCCCCGGGGGGTCCCCAAATTATGTTGGGGGGTCCCCGGGGGGTCCCCAAATTATGTTGGGGGCTCCCCAGATGTTTAGCTTAATGTTAACATTGTTTTCTCACTCAACAGTAAACATACCAACATACAATATAATACGTGTGTATACATGGTATATGCACATTTCCGAAAATTGTGAAATTGCGAGGCGTTGTGAGCATGTACTGTAGATCTGCTATTTTTTCACAATGAACAGACTAATGCAAATTCAACTCCTACGATTCCAAGAGCTTGTCAGGGTGGGGGGGGGGGGGTCCCCAGTTGAAATATGATTATTTTGGTGGTGTGGTGGACTGAAAAGGTTGAGAACCACTGTTAAAAAAATTAATAATAATAACTAAACGTTTTGCTCAGCTACTGTTATCATCACGTCTCTCACTATCCAAGTTCTCTGTTTGCCTTTTTGTTTTTTCGTTTTTTGTTGATCTTTGGTTTACTGTGTCAAACCAATTTGACTCCCGGGAGATTTTTCCTGTGATGGCGATTGAATTGTACCGTTGTTATGACGAAGCTGTCGACCAGCTAGGAACCCTTGAAATCTCTGCGTTTCGACCGTTTTATCAAGTCTTTTTCTTCGTGAGCGAAAATTGCTCTACCTTGTCGTACAAGACTTATCGCGGGGGAAAGTATCGCTTCCCGATATGTACGAGAATATGTCGGTTTCATGAATATTGAACCAATGAAAAGTATTAACCAGAGCTTGTGGCTTAAGATAATAACTACATTTGGGACACGGGTAATTCTTTTTTTCTTTTTTTTTCTTCTGAAAAGTAACGGTTTGGAGGAAACTCGACAGCGACATTAACTTAATTGTACAGCGGGGGGAGGGGAGGGGGGTGTATTTGTGTTATAATTTATGACGATTAATTAATGTATAAAAAACACGACTCAAATGGTAACATCAGGATCTAGCAGATGGACTTTTTTTTTTCTTTCTTCCAGCGTCTTTGTTTTATGTACAGAAATGAAAATACAGTTCTTCCAGACTGGTGGGCTTATTGATAACACAAACAAACGTTGTGTTTGTTTGTCATACTGTAGCTCTCCTGTTGAAGCTTATAGCCGTCAAGAAGCGCCACACACCTCGGCAGCGATCAATAGTGTTGGACGTACCAAGTACTTACTCTAATCATCCCAGTACTCCAGTCAAATGTATATTATACTCCAAGTATACGCAGTATATATTCTTGGTCTAATTTTACTCAACCACCATCGAGTGAAGTTTACTGTTAAATGTTGTACTGTAGTAAGGGGAACATAAGAAAATCTGCGAAGTAAATCGTTACCAAGAAATTTCTTCACCAATGTGTTTCTAAAGGTGTGTAATAATATGTACTAAAAGGTTGAAATTCAACTCCTGGGGGAAACCTCATGAAAAAAAAATATTTGTGTTTGTGTCCCATTAATTTACTATACAGGAAAAAAATACAAAAAATAAATCTGCTTTAAGTAACATGTGGGGGTCAAACTAGGGGTTTTTCATGATGCTGAATCCATTGCAAGCATTTGTTTTGCACGAAAAACATTCCGTGGGCTACAAATAGCCCCCACAAAACGGTGAAAAGTGATGATTCATCACTAAACCATCGTTTTGTGGGTCCGATTTTAGCCCAAGGAATGTTTTTCGTGCAAAACAAATGCTTGCAATGGATTCAGCATCATGAAAAACCCCTAGTTTGACCCCTCACATGCTGCTTAAAGCAGATTTATTTTGGTATGTTTTTCCTGTATAGTAAATTAATGGGACACAAACACGAATATTTTTTTTTTATGAGGTTTCCCCCGGGAGTTGAATTTCAACCTTTTAGTACATATTAATACACATCTTAAGAAACACATTGGTGAAGAAATTTCTTGGTAACGATTTACTTCGCAGATATTCGATATCCAGACCAGGGTAGCAATGTCGATGTGTGTCCCTGAGCAAGAATCTTAACCGCTAATTGCTCACACGCTCCTTGTGGGCAGCGAATCATCTGGGTTGGGCTGAAAATACTGAATTTCCCTCGCGGGAGGAAATGGCTATCTATTATTATCATTATTAAGTACTTGATTTAATAAGAATACTTAAAATAGCCAAAGTATCCAAAGACTTGGAATTAAAAAGTACCAAGTACATGACATTTAAACATTTAAACTATTCACTATTTTTTCCAATATGGTTTAAGTTGTAAATTGGTGTGTTTTTGTACCTTTGGATCCCAGCGGGTGACTTTCCTTTCCTGTGAATAATGTAGTGGAGTCAAAAGTATAATGCTGAAATTTCTCTGTGAAACAGGCACGTGCACACATAGACATCAAAGGGGGGCTTGAGCCCTTGCCCTTTTATCCGTCTGTAAGAAGTGCCCTCTCTCCAGACCATGAATGCATTTTTTTACCATGGTGAAAGAAATTGAATAATATGCTTAGTTCAGTGTGGTATCAAGCTCCGAAAATAGCAGACAATGCTCACAATGTGTCGCAGCGCGACGCGTTGTAAGCTTGGAGGTCTGCTATTTTCGATTTTTTTCACCAAAAGCCCCTTCTCGAAATGTCAGCCCCTGCCTCTCTAACATTCTCTGCACGTCCCTGCTGTGAAATGTAGGAGAGTGAAAATCATAAACATAGCTAAGCAAAGTACCAGACTCAAAAGTACTGTACTAAAGTACTGTACTCAAGTATGTACTTGGTCGCTGTCCGCCACTGTTGATCTGCTCCTCCTCACCTGTAGTGGATCCATACAGTATGCACTGTATCTTAGACAAGATTAATTAATTGATTTATTGATTAATTAATTATAGGATCGATCACCTCCGTTTAAAAAAAATAAAAATAACAACCAGCAGCCTGTGCTTCAGTTAAACTTGAATTTTATTTAAGGAAATCTTTTGTTTTATTCGACGACAGTATACATTATTTTATTTTTATTATTTTTTTTGCTTAATCTTGCACATTTGAAAAGTGTAACTTAATGTTGAAATGTACTGATGTATATAAGTGTTAATTTTTTTCGTCTGTAAATGGGAAATTTATGTCGTTTTAGTTGAATAGGTAATGAGGTTTCATTTTTTGTAATTTAAAAGTTGAGTTGATTTAAAGAAAATGAAAATAAAAATTGCAACATATCATGGTCATTCGCATAAGAACAGTTAAATTAAGACACACAGCAGATGTGGAATAATGCATTCTGTCCTTTAAACTTGTAGATTTTAAAGAATTGTAATATTTTTACTTCATACTGATGATGATCATGCTTAGTGTAATTGAATGAAAAAAAATGTTTATAATTACACTGTTTAATATGGAAATAAATGCAAATTTACTTCTAATGGCGGTTTGTATCTCATTTATCAGGGCAAGGTTTGCTATGAAGGATCGGTAGAGAGCCTGAACTGAGTGAGTGTTGCTATGAAGGATCGGTAGAGAGCCTGAACTGAGTGAGTGTTGCTATGAAGGATCGGTAGAGAGCCTGAACTGAGTGAGTGTTTGCTATGAAGGATGGGTAGAGAGCCTGAACTGAGTGAGTGTTTGCTATGAAGGATGGGTAGAGAGCCTGAACTGAGTGAGTGTTTGCTATGAAGGATCGGTAGAGAGCCTGAACTGAGTGAGTGCTTCTAATTTATAACTTCCAGTCATACACCGTGGTGGGAGAAGTACTTTTATTAATGGAATAGTTCACCCAAACAATGATTTTCTATACACACAGTGGTGGAAATACGAGTTTACGAGTAAAAGTCGTGAACTACTACTCTTTTAACCCGTTTAGAACTGGTACACATTATTGTGTATCATAATTTTATGCTTTAACTATATATATATAGTTATACAAGCTCACATTATATATAGTTATACAAGCTCACAGCGCGGCACCGAGTGCCGCGCTGTGAGCTTGTAGATCTGCTATTTTTGAAAAAATCGTGAAAATTTGAATTTTGACCCGATTCTATAAGTGTCTTTTGAATCCTAAGGTTTTCTGAAAAACCTGTTTCCATGTCAGCAATCTGGCCAGCCATCATCAAAGAAAACCTCCTTTTCACTTAAATGGAGCTCAGTTAGTCTGTTCTTGAGAGACTACTATGTCAGTGGTTCTCAAACCTTTTCATGTGAAGGACCCCAAAATTATATGTATTTGGCCACGGACCCCCATCTCAAAATATTTAGTTCCAGGGACCACCCAGAAGCAAAATTTGAGTTACAAACATTCGCTTTAAAAATACATAATATATATATTATTGAATATAATATATATTATATTCAAAGATTTGCACACATTTTCACAACTTTATCAAAACATAGCAGATCTATAAGCTCGCAGCGCAGCACTCGGTGCTGCGCTGTTAATTAAGGTTAGAACACAAAAGGGGAAAATGAATGGGATCCAATGGAGAACAATTCTTTTTGCAACCGGCCAGGGGGAAAACAGCGCAACTAGCGGCCAATCATAGGAAGTTTTAGTTCCGTATTGGGCTCATTTTAAATCGGCGGAACTCTCCCCCTGGCTGGGGCATTAAGGCCATTGGTTTGAGGGGCACAAGGCCAAACAGAGGGGCAATGGCGGCCATGGCCTCCATGAAATTCCTGCCCTGGTGTACACCTTTTCTTTTTCTCCATTCTTTTTGGTAGCTGTCATGTTATTTCACATTTTCTCCCCTTTTTTGATGATGTATCTTGCAGTTGAGGAGTACCTTTTAATTTGGGGTCAAATTCCCGACCGCAATCATATTAACTTAGCCTGACACTCGGCCTGAATTGACATTTCGTTAAAACAAAAACTTTAAAGGGGTGTGGCTAGCGATTCAGGGTCTGGAACTAGGCTAATATTAACTGTGAAAAACATAAAATCACTACTACGTGCATATTTATGGATTTGTTTATTTATTGTTTATATTATTTTTGCTGTGACTATTGTCATGGCAGACACCTGTCTGTGCCACGTTTGGTGCAGATTGTGTGAACAGTGTGCTTGTGGCCCCAGAGGGCCCATAGTGTGGCCACTGATGAGACCGTCCTCAAGGCAGGTCTGTGGCGTGGATTGGAGCAACGGTGCACCTCGCCTATTCCCGATTTTACGTTTGTGTCGTCGACTCAAAATGTCCGCCATTCCACTTCCATTTAGGCAATTTGTATTTTAATATAGGATTACACATAATGTTGTGTGAGCGAGACAGACCGACCTGTTGGGCTCTGGCACAGCTGGGCTCCACAGGCCACTGTCACTAGCAGTGAACTAGTCACACACAACACTTTGATTAAGGATTTAACCCAGGGGTAGGCAACCTTAGGCACGGGGACTGAGAGGAGGGTGGTCACTGGCACACTGGCATGAGTGTGAGAGAGCGATTTTTTCTTTTTAAATTAAATTTTAGTCAGTTAAATTAAGACTGGGAGATAGGTGGGTTATTGCTCTGAGTGTAATGATCATTACATACTGAAAGAAAATATTACAAGGTTCTTATGTATAGCCATTAACAATCAAAATCTGTTGGAAATATACAATTTTGATATGGTGTCAGTCTGTCAGATCAAACATGACATGGCACACTGACTATCAAGAAAATGAAAACATGGCACTTCATGTCAAAAAGGTTGCTGACCCCTGATTTAACCCATAGCACTTTAGCCCTAGCCTTGACAACCTTGCAAGCTTAAAGCCATACTGTGTAAGATGCCCAACTAGTGGTCATTAGCCCTATAGCAAACCGCGGTCGCGTCCGCGTCTTTCGGACGTTTTTCGTACCTTCAGACCCCCGCGTCTGCCTCCACCTCGCTGAGATCTATCTTTTAAGGGGTCCCTTGTTCCTGTGCGTTCAGTAATTCCAGAGATACGGACTCCTTCACCCTGCCTGGTAGGCGAAATTACCTAGAGAAGGGATGGTACAAACGGGCAACAACAAATATGGCTGCCATAGCGACCCCACTTCAAGATGCGCTGTGATTGGCCGGCAGTTGTATAACCCTCGCTGTGATTGGCCGGTAGTGTGATGACGCAATTTTGGCGCGAGATCCGGTCCACGGCAAGGATCTCAGTTTACATACAGAGAAGGCTTTACAGGCTGAAATTCACGGCGCGGATCTTCTAAAACTTTTGTGATTTAATAGTTAGGAGAATTTTAAGATTTGTTTTATAAAAAAAGTTACATAGTACAACTTTAAGCAAAGGCAAAAAAAAAACGTTTAGATAGCATGTATGTAGACCAGCCAGGTTCATTTTTAGACCTGTTTCAATGTACAAATTGTTTTTTGTATTTGTATGTATGTATGAATTATTATTAATATTATTAATATAATTATGCTGTTGAGACTGATGATGGGTTCTTGGGCTGCATTCACACTAGAGAGTGATATACTCGCTCCTTGTCTTTTGAGAATGAGGGGGGGGGGGGTGTCGTCCAATTCATTCTCTATGGAAGTCACATGGTTTCATGCCTCTTCCAAGCCTCAAGTCACCCCCCCCCCCCCCTCATTCTCAAAGGATACGGAGCAGGCAGGTGACTTTACTGTTTGTAGGAAGCCTCAGTTTAGCTATGATCCTAGATTACCATACTATGTTCATGCATTTGATGTATTACCCAGTATTACTGTGAAACTCTGGATTAATGCTAAATTCCCAAATTGTTAAAGCAAAAGGAAAGCGAACAGACTGTAAAAGTACCGTAGGTTCAGAGTTTTATTTCACAGTTCAGTGTCCTCCTCATCAGAAGCACTAGGAAATGATGGAAACATTCAACACTGCTGTACAGTTTTCCACACTGCAGATCTAAACACATTTATACTGAGAGGAGAAGAGAGAAACACTTCATATTGCAGGAGGAAACAACAGAACATTAGGTATTATCTGCTGAATAATAATATCCTGGGAATCCAAATGGTTTCAGGTTATTCCAATGCTCTCATTTTGTGATACAAAAAGTAGGATATTCTTTTTTTTTAATGGTGTGTAAAACTAAATATTGCCAGGTCCCTTTGTTGGAAGTCCATTGTGGAAATGCATATCGTCGTTGTCGGGTGGAAACCTCGTACCTCCAAGTTTCAAATGTGTCTGTTCTTTCGCAAAGTAAAGCCCTGCTTCATCATACAAGGCCGTCGCACAAAAGTAGTGAAAACAGCCGATCTACAAGCACACAACGCCTCGCGGTGCGAGGCGTTGTGTGCTTGTAGATCGGCTGTTTTCGCTAGTTAAAATCATTTTTAAAATGATAAATGCAAAACGAACGGTTTTGGACATACAAGGTTTCCACCCGACAACGACGATATATTAGTAATGATAAAGCTTAAGCAGAAAGCACAAATGCCTCATTTAAAAACACATAACAGGCCAAAACATTATGGAGAAACAAAACAAAACAACGCAAATACAATTAATGAACACATTGTAAATAAAGTTCAAAATAAATCACATGCAAATGGAGGTCAATGAGACAAAGCAAATAAAGAAAAAATGGTACTAATTAACACCATGTGAGCTAATTGATCAGCCAATGAGACGGCATGTGACGACAGTAGGTACACCGGACTGGTGCAGACTATCCTCACCGTCATACGCCGGTGTCATTCGCTGAAAATAGACGATTTATAAACTCTACAACAGGGGTCTTCAACGTTTTCAGGCTAAGGACCCCTTAGTCGAGAGAGAGATGAAGCAAGGACCCCCAAAACCCTTAGATACCATATAGTTTAATCGTTTGACGGCACAATCATCAGTGCATTTTGGATTCATGTAGATTTGTGTTTTCAGATATGTAACCACTTGAACCGTCAATACTTAATTAACTTGACCCTTCACTCTGTACTTAGTCTGCTCTTTTCTCCTCAGAATATGGACGGTGGTTAAAATAAAAAAGGAGAAAAGAATGCTTCTATCATGCACACAAAGATTTGAAGGACCCCCTGTAGTAACTAATTTGTAGCTGCACAATAATTAATGGAAATGATTTATTCCTAGATCTCAAAACTGTTTAATTTCAAGGACCTCCATAACTCTGAGAGTGCACAAATGGAACCAAATGGACCCAGAAGGAGCCCCCTCATGGAACACCGAGGGTCCCTGGACCCCACTTTGAGAAACCACCGTCCTAGATATATATTTTAAATTACACACTACTATCGTATCGGTATGTACCCGGTATCAACCGATACGCAAGTTACGGGTATCGGAATCGGCATCGGGAAGTTAACTTAAAACTGGTATCGGTACATCTCTGCTCATGAAGCGTCGCATCACGCCGCGCCGTGAGCTTGTAGATCGGCTATTTTCAGTGAGCAACGCTGTCTGAATGAATCAGGTTTAGAACTCTTTATCCACCTCCTCTATACAGATATTCATAAAATCTATTTTATGCTAGATCTGTGTTTTATCCCTTTTGACAGCTATGTACAAATAATATAATATGGTCATGTATGTGCATTATTGTCAATAGAAACACCAATCAATCAATCAATCAATCAATCAAACAACCACCCAATCAATCAATTAATCTCATGGATCAACCAATCCATGAGGCTGAACATGTGCTTACTTTTTCTCCTCTCGACCAAATCGCACCAAACACCATCTGCAGGCTGCAATGCTCCCGTTAGCCCTTTCTTTAAATCATATCAAATGATTGCTGCATATTATATCTGCGTAAACAGAATTCAGAATGACATGAACGTTGGTGGAGGAGGGTGTGGTCTTGAGGAGATGGAATATTATAGACTTTTTTTACATTTATTACAAGGACCCACAGATTTGATCTCTGTCGGGTTGAAACCTCATAATCCAAAACCGTTACTTTTCAATTTTGATGCAATTTTGTGTGACTCTGTAGTTATGATCAAGTAGGGCGTCGATTTACAAAAAAAGTTAGAATAGCTTTCTGCCCCGCAACAGCAAGGAAATGCATTAGTCCATACTGTACTGTAGATCCCCATTTAATACCTTTTTTTAATCTGTTAGGCCCCAGACACACATCAAAAGCACATGCTTTATGCTTTACCTGGGGGGGGGGGGAGTCGGGGGTAAAGCAGTGTCCAATTCATTCCCTATGGAAGTCACATGGTTTTTCATTAGAGAAAAGAAAAGATGAGTGTTAAAATGTTTTCATTTACTTAGTTTATCGATAGTTTTATCCATTCTAGCGAGTTTGATTTCAGTGGGTGGGGGCACGCGTGCAAGTGGCTAAACATGTCTTTTTAGACACAATGAGCCGACAATTTCTTTATTACTATTTACAGTAACACTACCAGCCCCCATAAGTCACACCTAACCATGAAAGATTACGGTGCATGTTGGGAATGGGCTAATTGTGTCTAAAAAGACAGTATTTAGCCACTTGTACGCATGCCCCCAATCACTGAAGTCAAACTCGCTAAAATGTCTAAAACGATAGAAATAAGTAAACGAAAACATTTTAACACTCATCTTTTCTTTTCTCTAATTACAATCTAAAATATGAACCCTTGTTGTAAAAAAAAAAACAAAGTTGTCCTTCAAGGCAAGAAGCAGCAGTAAAGCAAGTTGCTTCTTCAAAACCATGTGACTGAATGAATTGTAACGCTGCTTTGCCCCCAGCCTCCCCACAGGTAAAGCATAAAGCATGTGCTTTAGATGTGTGTCTGAGGCCTTAGACCAGGGTTCCCCAATAGGCGGCCCGCGGGCCATTTGCGGCCTGCGGGGGGCTACTGTCTGGCCCACACCAACCCCAGTAATAATGGTGGTATAAGAGCAGCAACAACACTAGTATACTGTCGTTGGCGTGTGGAAATCTCGTATCTTCAAATTTGTATGTTCTTTCGCAAATAATACAAGGCCGTCGCACAAAAGTAGTGAAAACAGCAGATCTACAAGCACACAACGCCTCGTGGTGTGAGGCATTGTGTGCTTGTAGATTGGCTGTTTTCACTAGTTAAAATATTTTTTAAAATGCTAAATGCAAAACAAACGGTTGTGGACATACAAGATTTTCACCCGACAACGACGATATCTGAACTGTCGCTGGAGTAGCGGGAACGCCACCGTCGCCCCCTGCAATGTTGTGGCCCTTGGCTTGGTACCCTAGACATAATTCGGCCCTTGGGGAAAAGTAATTGGGGAACCCTTCCTTAGACTGTAAAAACCATGTGTATTCTCCTGTGTAACTCCTCTCTGAGTTCACCAGCCTGGCTGTAAGAGTCCATTTGGTTCCTCGATAACCATCAGTCATTTAGCTGGGGACCGCCTGGAAGCCCCCCAACGGACCGGACCGCCTTGGAGTAGAGACAGTGTGGAGCCACAGGCATGAAGAGGGCTGCCAGCCAGGAAGTTGGGTGCCAGAGGCGGGGTCACACGCCCATGGCGTTCCCGTTGGCTTGTTGTTGTTGTTGCGTCTCGGCGGGCCTGGGGGCGCGGGGACTGGCGGCGGGGGCGGAGCTAGGAAGCGGGAATGGAGGGCGGTCTATGGAGTTCCCCCTCACGCTGATGTGCTCCCAGCCTCCCTGTGTAAACAAACAAACAAACACACAAACAAACAAACGGTAAATGGTGCATTTATATAGCGCCTTTATCCAAGGCGCTTTACAGAGATTGTGCATTACATTCACACATTCACACGCACACATTCATACCACCGATGGCGGAGGAAACCATGCAAGGCACCAACCTGCTCACCGGGAGCAACCATGGGTTCAGTGTCTTGCTCAAGAAGGACTCTTCAACACTAACTCTGGGGGAGCCCGGGATCGAACTGGGAGCCCTTTGGGAACCCTCTGTGTTCTAATGACGGTTGATAAGCCACTGCCACCCAGGTAAAATATGATTATTGTGGGGGTCGCGCCCTGGAAAGGTTGAGAACCCCTGCTTTATGATGTTGATAATGTCACACTCACCCCGATGCCGAAGTCCCATGACTGGCCCTTGGGCTGCATAGGCCCCACCCCCAGCCTGTGACAGACAGCGCCTGGCGTCTCGGCGGGGAAACCCGGAACGGAGTCGGCTACGGTCCACACCTGCAACACAACCACACAGCGCGGAGCCAATCAGAACCAGCCACATCCATACGCAGTAGATAGCAGCCAATCAGAACCAGCCACATCCATACCCTGTAGATGGCAGATCCAATCAGAACCAGCCACATCCATACACTGTAGATAGCAGATCTCAACAGGAACGTGGAAAACACGCAATTAATATGATGAACGTTTCCAGTTCAAACCTGCAGCAGAGCCAAGCAAATCTATGGTGAAATGAACCGGAACAGGAAATTTACCTTCTGGAAAAACCCAGGACTACCATAGACATAGAAAGGTAGACGCCTCCTACTCATGTGCATCATGTGCATCGAGGGACCAAGGGAATCCGTGTGCATCGCTTCCACGTGCGTCACACATACGGAAGTTGCTAGGCCAATCAGAGGCAGTTTTTTTTGTTGCTCTCCCTACTCCCTTCCGGTTTCGGCATGATCGCGATCGCGAAATGCATGTTTGTCTTGACTCCCAGAACACCTCCCAGAAACAGATCTTTCAAACATGGCAGCCATGTTTGTTTACATTGAATGGCGGGCAAGCGTGTGGTTCATGATCTGTGCATGACCCATGCACCATGATCGAGCGCATTAAAAGGTAAGACGATGGTGGCATGTAATATTAAATTCGCTTTTTAATCCTTGCAACAAAATAACATTGATAGTGGAAATAGACAATCTACAAGCTCACAACGCGTCACATCTTGTAGATGAGCTTGTAGATCTGCTATTTCCACTTTTTTAAAACTATTTATATGAACATGGAAACGATTATGACTGTTATGACAACATAATTGTGATTATGTCCAATAATTGCGACAGGCCTATAGAGGTGACATTGAAGACAACAGACCTGGTCCAGCGGTCCCACAGAGACCTATAGAGGTGACCACAGAGACCTATAGAGGTGACATTGAAGACAACAGACCTGGTCCAGTGGTCCCACGGAGACCTTGGTGACGTTGTTGGAGATCAGCTCCCACGCTGATCCCTGGGGGTAGCTGGGGGTCAGACCCTGTCTGTACCACAGGTTACCTGCAGGGGGAGGCAGAGAGGATGGTAGGTGCCATTTCTTTACTAAACACTGTCAAAGGGGGCTTGAGCCCCTGCCCTTTTATCCATCTGTAAAAAGTGCCCTCTCTAGACCAAGACATTGCAAATGCCCTCTTTCCATGCCATACCTGATTGATTGATTGATTGATTGATTGATTGAAGACTTTATTAGAAGTTTGCAGAGGAAAAGGTACAGTTTCATGACGGTACAGTTCACTGGTACAAGGTCTACTAAAAGGAGATCCATGAAAAGACTAAGCTTATTTCCACAGGAAACCATTTCAGTATCTCATATAACATTGAATGACAGACGAATAGAACACAGTACTATGCAGTAGATATGTAAAGAAAAGAAAAATGAGAAAACAAAAAAAAAAGAGTCTAAACAAATAGTAAGTATATACAAAGAAGGGGCAGGGGAGGGTAGGGTTGGGCTAGGTTAGTTTTTTATTTACCAGTTGCGAACGGCTGCTGCCTGTAAGTGGTTTTTCAGGGCAATTTTAAAGGATGCTAGTGATCCACACTCCTTTATGGCCTTTGGTAAGGCATTCCACATTTTGGTGGTATAGCAGAAAAAAGAGTTTGACCCTTTGTTGGTTTTGACTCTGGGTTGAAAGTGATCTGTGGCGCTGCCTCTGGTGTTGTAATTATGGACATCCTTAATGTGTAGTGTATCTTGTACACCAGGCCCATTGCAAGTTGCTGTACTCTGTCATCTACTCTGAGCCACCCCACTCTTAACTGGTGAGTAGCGGTGAGGTGAGTCTGATAGGGAAGGTTAAGCAGGACCCTAATTAGTTTATTTTGGGCTGTTTGGAGTTTAGTTTTTAGGGCTTGTGGGGCGTCACAATACCATACAGAAGGCAGCATTCAAGAGAAATTGCCTTGTCCAAACTCTCCTGAACTTGAATGCAGCGACTTATGTTGAAAGATTTGCCCTCTCTGTGTAGAAATCCATGCCGTTACGCCACATCTCCAGGATTGACTTGATAATGCTTAGTTCAGTGTGGTTTCACGCACCGAAAATTGGCCGACCTCCAAGCTCACAACGCCATAGTCACATAATACAAGTCATGTGGAGTCATAGCCGCTGAGTCCAACGAGTGTTTATCTTGCTATTTTGCAGTGAAAAAAAATGCCTGTTTGGGTGATCAAACCTTTTTTTGTTATAATGGAGCTTCTTTGCAGCACAATTAATGGGACCCTATGGCGGATTGTCGCTGTGCGTGCACGTCATCGCCCAAAGGAAAGTGATGCTCGTCTGGCTTCACATACGGACTCCCCCGACAGTACAGTAAGGATTAATAATATAAACATGTTATACTGTATAGTTCCCGAAGTACTTCGGGAAAGGCACTCTACCGGAAGTACTTCAAGATAGGCACTAAAAAATACTCACTGTTTTCATCCACAGCGAACACAGAGGTCCTTCCCACAGAGAGCTGTCTGAGAGTCTGCTTGGCCGGAGAGGGGATGTGGTACCAGCATTCACCTGTAATACAATACAATACAATACAATAAAATAAATCATTATGATGTGGTTAATGTGTTTAACAATGTGCTAACTGACGTTCTGTGGATACTTTACAGACGGCAACTGAGCCTACGTACACGTAATTACATCATCACGCAACGATGACATCACAACTGTGTCCTTTAAAATGAAGAGTCAAATAAACCGAAGCCAGTTTGTCAACGTGTAAGAACCTGCAGCCTGTATTAACCTTCCACCTGAAGATTATCTGCTAACACTGCTGAGCACATTATCTGCTGTGTCCGTATAGTGATCAATTTGCCATACTATTCGGGATATCAACAGTTATCGGTTTTCTTGATTGGGAACCCAACACATCGGCTTTGCCGATTGGCCAAACTTTCTGCGACGCTTGTGCAGCTGAACCCCATAGCACTCGTCTAGGATTTGACTTAACGTCAACACTTTTGTGAGAAATGATTCGCTGGACCGCGCGCCTGAAGGCAAGAGCATGTGCAACTGCTGTGACAGTGGGACAGGAGCTGTACTGTTTTACAGCCTGGTATTTTAGGGTTCATGTATTCAACACAGTGTCCTTGCGCTGGAGGACGTTGCCCGCAGTGAGAGATGAAAGAGGGAGTTTTCTCGTTGGGACTGCCTTCATGCACTACGGTTCAGCTGTGCTCATAGAAAATATCGTCTACTTCTGGGGAGGGTTACATAGGGGTGGATACCACAACCTGCTTTATGCCTTTAATGTCGACACCCACAGTTGGTTCATGCCCCAGGTTTCTGGGACTGTTCCAGAGTCGAGGTGCCGTCACTCAGCCTGTGTCTTGGGGAAGGACATGTATATATATGGGGGAACCAATATATATCTGACTGGGGACCTTTATGACACAATATACACATTGGATTCCAACACAATGGTCTGGTCTTTAATTAACGCCAGAGGCACTCTGCCAGCTGCTTCAACAGGTCACTCTGCCACTATTATCGGGACAAAGATGTTTGTATTTGGGGGCATAGG
Organism: Nannobrachium achirus; assembly: GCF_963921795.1. Lineage (NCBI taxonomy): Eukaryota > Metazoa > Chordata > Actinopteri > Myctophiformes > Myctophidae > Nannobrachium > Nannobrachium achirus. Next base: position 11,189,308 of record NC_137813.1, on the reverse strand, counting down.
GGACCAGCAACAGTTCTACAATAATATTAGAGTGTTTGACACACAGACCAACTTCTGGCTGAGCCTGCAATCTCCACAGATTCTTCCGGAAGAACGTGTGTACCATTCAGTCTTTGTCTACAATGGAAAGCTGTACATGTTTGGTGGCTGCAACTTGTACCAAAGCTTCAATGATGTGTGGAAATTAAATCCAGAAGAGACCTTCTGGAAGAACGTTGAGCCCACAGGGACAGACCCGCCGAGTCCAATGCATAGTTCCAGCTGTTGTGTGGTGGGAGATCGTATCATCCTCCTTGGAGATAACAGCGGAGAGGAGAACACGTCCAATGATCTGTACATCTTGGACATGAGTCCTAGTCTGAAGACGTTATGCAAGCAGGCCGTTAATCAGTACGATCTGGAGCAGTTGGAACTCCCACATGACATCAAGTGGGAACTGGCAGCCATGGGGGACAGATGGGGGACAGATACAGATGCTGAGGAGAGGGAGTATGGCAGGGGTATTCAACAAAATTGTCCAGGGGGCCACATTGACAGAAACCCAAGGGGCCGGGGGCCGCACTAACGTATCTATCCACCCCCCCACCCCCAGCTATTAATCTAATGAACACTTGAAACAACGGGCACGACCACATTTTCACTACTATATTTTCACAAACAAGCACATTTTCATCTGTCATAGATGTCCTATATTGTTTTAATCGATTGAATACGCAACTGCAAAGTGATGATATGGCTTAATGGAACACCGAAGGGGGTCAAAATCACGACGTTAAGAGTACTCAAGATGTACCAAGATGTACCAATACAGATGAGCTATGCCAGCTTGTTGTATGGGCTAATGTTTTCTTTTTCTCTATTGGGCTACTTTTTTTTTTTTAAGTATGGACTACTGTCGAGGTTGGATCATTGGTCTATGGACCAGGGGTCATCGCCATGCTGGCTTGTGGAGGACATTTTGGTAAAGAAATAATTTTTTGCCACAGACTTGAGTGACAAAATGAGTGGACAATAAATATTACTGGAAACAGGTCTATAACTCTGAGGGCTCTATTATGATCCAGGTCTTATGCCTTATGCCTTAACTTCTTTGCCTTTTTTTTTTTTACTATATACACATTCTCTTAAATATTTCAAATAGCTGATCTGCAAGCTCACAATGTGCAGATGTAGATCAGCATTTGAAGTATTTAAAAATGTTTTTCAAAATATTAAAAAAAAGGCAAAGAAGATAAGGCATAAGACCTGGATCATAATAGAGCCCTGAAAGTCTTCAAATGGAATACTTTGGAACCACCTGCAGCAGCTGAATGGAATGTTTGGATAGGGAGTCTGGTGCAACGCACAGTTTCTGGACCCGGTGAGAGCAGTAGAGGACCTGGTGAGACGTAGGAGGAGCCCGGCCAGGAGTCAACCCATAGAGCCTAGTTCTTTCACGCGCCAGAGTGGCCGCTGCCCCCCATCCCGGCAGAGTAGTTCCGGTGCAGCGCATTGAGTGACCCTGGTCTTTCCCTAATACGACTGATCGTGGATAGCTACTGGGACGTAAGTCGGGACTTGACCCGAAACACCCGTCGACCCCAGGCTACATCACTGATGATACGTCCCAGTTGCATCCTTGTGATGTTTTTTTTTTTTTCATTATGGAATACAGGGTTTTGGGGGGACAGATAGGTACAGTACCTGCAGGGTTTTGGGGGGACAGATAGGTACAGTACCTGCAGGGTTTTGGGGGGACAGGTGGGTACAGTACCTGCAGGGTTTTGGGGGGACACGGAGCCTCTGTAGAACACGGCTCCGTCCCGGGCGATGGCCCACACCTGGTTGGCACCGCCGATGGAGATGGACTTGAAGGGCTGGTCTGTGCCCACATGCAGCCAGGAGGTACCCTGTGGCACACACACACATGCACACACACACACACACACACACACACACACACACACACACACACACACACACACACACACACACACACACAGAGAGAGAAATTGATGAATATACATAGCATCAATATAATGAATACGTGATAAGTTGAATCTGTGTATTCATATACTATTACTGTATGTTTGTGCATACTTGCTATACTATATGCACATTTAAGTTGTTTATGGGTGTGTATTTATATATTGTACGTATGTGCTTTTTTTTATCCACAACTTTCCAACATCCCATCGTGCATTGCGCAGAAGTTGCATGGAGCTTCCGGCGCCGCAGCCGAGTGTGATCTACAAGCTCACAATGGTTGCATCTGCGACGCGACGTGAGCTTGTATGTCTGCTGTTAACGGGAAGTGTGGTGCAAAAAATTCTCCAGTAAATTCCCGTGGAAAGACGTGGATACTGTACTAAATTACACCCCCCTAATAATTAGGCTAAAAAAGGTGAAGTGATTGGACGGGCTATCCCAGCACCTCCTCTCTCTTTGACTTTCTCCCCCAGTAGGCGCGGAGCAGAGGAGATGAGTGCCTTACCCCTTACCCCTAAAGCTTTTTACATGTACGTATATTATTATTTGTTTTACCATTTGAATGGTTCAAATAGCTGATCGACAAGCTCCCACGTGTAGATCGGCAATTTTTTTTGTGAAAAAAAAGGCAATTTCTTTTAGGGATAACGGGTATGGGATGGTTGAAAGCCCCAATAGTTCTCTCACCGCAGGGTTTTGGGGTTGGACCCCCAGTCGACACAGCACGTCCCCCTTGTCGCTGAGCGCCCAGACGGGGACGTGCTCCGCCCGGCTCTGGGCCAGACAGGGCATGACGGAGATGTCACTCAGATGGATGGGCGGGACGTGCTGCCACGGGCCAATCACAGTGATCTTACACCTCCTGTGAACAGAGAGAGGTACAACGAGTAAGACTCCCTAAATCGGGAGATAAGCGACCGTCAGGTCGCATACACAAACTTTAGAAGGCAATGGTAGGCAATCAGGAGGGAATATGGGAAATGGGACAGATCCATGTTGATGACGTGACTGTAGAGATACTGTGTACCGCTTTGCGTGATTTTAGGGCAAAATCTGTAGGAGCAGTGTCCAAAAAAGTGTCTTGCAAGAATCGGCCTCATGGTGGCGCTAGAAGAGGGCCATGTGAGAAATGAGGTGGAGGTTGTGGTTTGGCAGCCAATGAGTGTGTGTGCAAAGTTTGGCATGGATAGTGGCAACGGTTGTGGAGATATGAGAAGGGGAAAAGTGTGATGCGACGTGACGTTTTTGTTTGCGACCTAACAGTCTAACGTTCGCAAAAAAACGGGTGACGTCATTTCATAGACGTACTGTATAATCAAATATTTGTAATATATGTGCTATTCCCTGAACTGATGAGACTCACAGCCTCAGCCTGATGGCCTCAAAAGTCTAGTATAGGGATATCCCCTTGGATCAATGGTAAAGATTTGGACTTTCACGCGGGATGCCTGGGTTCGAAGCCCAGCCATTACATACAGTATACAAACATATAAAACCTCAAACCAAAGACGTTGTGGTTTTGTGCTTGTCATGTTTTCCGTTTGAGATGACGGCGGGGCACACTGACTGGATCACATATATTTGGAGAGAGGGTGAGCGTGAGTGCGTGTGTGATTGACGTGCACGTGCACATACCTCGACCATCTCCTGCGTCTGACAAAGTCCTTCATGGTCTTGTGGCCGTGGAAAGTCCTACGAAAAAAAAAAATGAAGAAAAACCCAGAACAGACCAGACCCATTAAAGTCTCAAATAGCCGATCTACAAGCTCACAGCACTGATATGTTCTTGTTATAAGTGTTAAATAGAGCTATATTTTCATAGTAATCACTGCTATACAGTGTTTGGAGGTCTGACCCCTGTTACTGAACAAAAAACACTCTGTGATGTAAAATACTTTGTTTTAACGTGTAGTTGCAATGCTTCTCCCACAGTTTCCGTGGCACACACTCAAGCCAAATTTCCCATCGACCGGCTTCATCGGGAATGGTGTTCTTCCATTTTGAGAGGATACTTTTAATTCATTCATTCGTATCAGTGAATTCAAATTTCCCATTGACTTTAATAGGAAGATGCGAAAAAGACGACCCAAAGTTTGGCACAATAGACCGTTTTCGTGGCACACACTGAAGCCATATGTCAAATCGACCGGTTTCTTCGGGAATGGTGTGCTTCCATTCTGCAAAGATATACAGTGAATAGTTAAATTTATAGGAATTTATCAGTGTATTCAAATTACCCAACGCATTTTAATCGCACGTAGTTTTTGCACCACAGAACCTTCAGTTTCGGGCATACCGGTCATAGCGATGCACCAACCAAGAAGAGACAACAAACGCAAAGGGAGAAGTAGCCGATCAGAGCGCTTTGCTTGGCCCAGTGGATGCGAAATTTAGATTTAAAAAACTTGTTGATTCACTCGTACAACAAAATGAGTTTTACTTGAAAAAAAAAATGCTTCTCAGGTCAAATATCGATGTGTGATTAAAATGTGATTAATTGCGATCCATTAATCACAGAGAGCCTGTAATTAATTAGATAAAAAAAATTAATCGCATCCCAGCCCTAATAAAAACGAATTCATTATCAAATAGAATAGTTCCAGTATACTGTACGTACACAGGGAAGTCAGCTGCGTACTGCCAACCTTCACTGTCTGTCCCACCGGGCAGGTTGTAGTCTATGCTCCACTCTGACACCTGCAGGACACAGGATCACACTGCAGTCAAAGCATGGATCACATGATGAATCATTGCCATTCTATACATTCCATACATTGCCTCTACCTACACATACTTTATATATCTTCTGGGTATTCAGATGTGTGTGCGCGTGCGTGACTGCGTGTGCATGTGTTACCTACCCAGGCCCACAGGGGGGAGGGGGGGTGTGTGTTGCTTTTCGTGCACTCTTTGAAGCCACTCTCATCACTCCACATGGGGCGATCGGTGGGGAGACCTCTGAGAGAGAGAGAGAGAGAGAGAGAGAGAGAGAGAGAGAGAGAGAGAGAGAGAGGGCAAGTACATTGGATATTTTTTAACATTTAGATTTAGATTTTTCTTTCTTTTTCTTTTTTTTAACACATTGATTCTCTTCTAGGCGTCCCTGGCACAAATAACTACTGATTTATAAGCCATTTTGAAAGTGAAATTAAGTAAAACAGTTGATTTTTTTTAAAGTACATTTCCATCTATGGTAGTGGGAGGTAACACCTCCCACTACCATCAGCCGCTGCTCATCCTGACTGCTGTCATTGGCTGTAAAATGCTTTATCTAACAGTTCAGACTGCTGTCATTGGCTGTAAAAGTTCTTCATCTAACAGTTCAGACTGCTGTCATTGGTTGTAAAAGTTCTTCATCTAACAGTTCAGACTGCTGTCATTGGCTGTAAAAGTTCTTCATCTAACAGTTCAGACTGCTGTCATTAGCTGTAAAAGTTCTTCATCTAACAGTTCAGACTGCTGTCATTGGTTGTAAAAGTGCTTCATCTAACAGTTCAGACTGCTGTCATTGGCTGTAAAAGTGTTTCATCTAACAGTTCAGACTGCTGTCACCACGTATCTCGGAACAACAATCGACTAAAATACGGGGTTATGGGGATGCCTGACGTTAACAACTGCTGACGTTGTGTTGATGACGTCACCAAAGGGATTAGCCATCCCATATAAAAGATGCACTTTGACAATAAAGTGTTATTCAGTATACATGATTGAATGTACATTTCATTCCAGGACCTGTTATTCATAGCTCGATTCAAGAACTCGTTCAAGAACCGAAGCGGTCACAGGAGATTATTGATACAGCAATTTGGCCACGACGCCATCGTCCGAAGATTACGCTTAGTCACCTGTTGACTTTACCCTTAGTCACCTGTTGACTTTACGATATGAAGGGCAGGGAGGCACAGGATGAACTGAAGCAGAGACTGCAGCAGAGGAATATACGAGAGCAGAAGCAGCAGCTGGCGCAGCAACGGAAACACACCATAGATTCACACCGAGAAAAGACACTGTCATGGAGTGGCATAGAAGAGAAGTCGCTGGGACCGAGGGACACGGCGGCCGCACTACGGGAGCAAGGAGACCGCAAGGGGGACGTCGTCTCCGACAGAATAGCTGCCGCACAGCGGCTCCAAGAAGACCGCCCGAAGAACATATACACCGACAGAATAGAAGCCGTGCTGCGCGAGCAAGAAGAGAGAAAGAAGGAGTTCCTATTGTCGATAGAGAAAGGAGACCAAACGAGGGACGTACCCTCGGACAACATGGCAGCCGCACAGCAGGACCAAGAGAACCGTCCGAAGATAATACCTTCGGACAAAATGGCAGACGCAAAGCGGGACCAAGAAGACAAATTAACAGCTGCACTGCGCGAGCAACAAGACCGAAGGAGCGACATCGTAGCCGCTGACGAACCGGCAGAAGACAAGTCAACAGCTGCACTGCACGAGCAACAAGACGGAAGGAGCAAGGACATCGTAGTTGCCGACAAACCGGCAGACCCACAGCGGGAGCAAGACGAACAGAGGAGGAGAACGATCTTTGACAAAATAGCGGCCGAACAGCGCGACCAAGACCAAAGGAGGTCGTCCCTCACGGAGGGACGAGAAGAGATGTTTGCGTTGATCGTGGACCTCGCCGAGATAGACGTCAAGAGGCCGGTGCTCTTGGAGTCGCTCAAAGAGCTCCAGGAGCTGCGGATGCAGGCCCAGCAGCGGGCCGGCACCACCATGGCCGGCGACGACTCCTTCACGCAGATGGCCGAGCAGCGCGCGCGCGACAACTGGAAGCTGAAGAAGGAGCAGCTGGACAAAAAGGCGGCGGAAAGGGAACGCAACCACGAAGCCGAGCGAAGCGCCTTTGCGGTGCAGAAGGCGGCGGCCATGGAAGCGGCCAAGGTCGAGGCTAAGGCCTCCTCCCCGTTGGCCACGGACCCTAAACCGCTAGGGATCGGGGACAGGATGCTTTATCGACGCATAGAAGACCGACTCAGAGAAGCAGCCGGCTGCACCGGACCAGAAGGAGGAGGAGGAGGAGGAGGAGTAGTAGCAGTAGGAGACGTATATGAGGTTGAAAAGGAGATGGAACACGAAGTGGAAGAATGGCAGGAAGTGGAAGAATGGCAGAAGGGAGGGTAAAGCCCCTATCAGAGTCGGTACCGCGGTGAAGAACTATCCACCGCAGTGTAGTCTTTTTGAGTCATAAAACTACAACGTTACGTCATCCCTCGCGGTGAAGAGCTTTCCACCGCGAGTCCTGACACATCTCTCTGTTTTTACTATCAGACAGATAGGCTCTTCACCCCGTTCACTGATTGGTCGATCTAGACCAGTCAGTCACGGTGAATAGGACTTCACCGTGACTGACTATGATGGCCTTCACTTATTTTCTGACTTGAGGTGGAAAGCTTTTCACCTAAAATTTGCGGTGGATAGCTCTTCACCTTGGACTCTGATAGAGGCTTAAGTGAGACGGATAGTAATGTCTTCAGGTATGTTAAGACAATGGGTCATCCTCCCCCATCAATAGTCCCTTACATTCACTTTGTGATATTCAATGTAATTATTATCAATCGATTTGGGGGCCGACTTGCAATATTCTCAAAATAATAATAATAATAGCTCAGATTTATATAGAGCTTTTCTAAGTACCCAAAAGAAAGAACCAACTTTATTATTAGAAAACAATAAAAGATAAGTGCTAGATTAAAATGATAAAAGGTTGGGGACATCTTAACCAGACCTCAGCAGGGAAAAGCTATCCTGAAGAAGTGGGTTTTGATTTGAAGGAGAGGTGATAATTTAGCACTTTATCACTAGTTAGGATTTTTATTTAGTTTTGGCTTTTTGTTTTAAATTTCCTTTGTTTTGATTTGCTAGTTTAGGTTAGGTTTGCTAGTTTAGGTTAGGTTTGTTAGTTTAAGTTAGGTTTGGTTTGCTAGTTTAGGTTAGGTTAGGTTTGCTAGTTTAGGTTAGGTTTGCTAGTTTAGTTTTTATTGGTTTTTGTGAAGGGTTAGTTTTAGTTCAGTTTTTGAAGGGCTCCTACATGTGGCTTTGTTGTTTGTATGTCCCACAAAGCTTGGCATTGGCCAAGCTTCGTGGGACGTTTTGGCATGTAAGTGTTCAAAAGGCACCGCTCACTTCACACTGGGTGGGATTTTTTAGTGTTCGTTTTTTACAGGTTATCAGGGCGAGATTAAAACGGTTCCGAGAAATAGCAAACGCTGCCTCTGCCACCTTGTTAGATCTTCTATTTTTGAGAATCTTTTGCAAATATTTTTCAAAGCAAACTTTTGTAATTCAAATCTATGCTTCTGGGCGTCCCTGGAACAACATATTTTGAGATGGGGTTCCGCGGTCAAATACATGTAATTTTGGGGGTCCTTGACATGAAAAGGAGGACCGCGGATTTAGAAGAAGGATTTAGAAGCCATTTATAGAATCTGGTCAAAAATATTCAAATACTTGCACACAATATTCACGATTTATAAAGAAAAGCAGGTCTACAAGTTTGTTGCTTGAAGCATCACATAATGGTTAAAGTAATAATGCGTAATTATGTGTTCCTTTATGGGTTAAATTAGGTATAATTTAAGTCAGGGGTGGGCAACTTTGATGCTGGAAAGGGCCACTATATTTTCACACAAACTCCAGATTGCCGCAATGCATATACAGTAAAACATAGCAAAAATAACAGATCTACAAGCTCAAAACGCGTTGCACTGCGACGCGTTTTGAGCTTGTAGATCTGTTATTTTTGCTAATCTTTTAATTGGTATCCTGAAAAGTAATTTTTTCATTTAATTTCAAATGCATGTACAGGTTCTCATGTTACTTATGTTACTTCTTACTTTTTTAACTTAATCACAAATGCATTGGACATTAAAAAAAGACTAGTTGTAGGCTACTAGTCATCAAGAAGATACTAATATACAGTCGACTGAAGTAATTAAAGCTGGTCATGTTTGCACGTTTGGAATAATAATATAATACAATAATATATCAGTATTCTGATATTAACCTGCGGGCCGCATTAAGTGAAGGTGGGGGCCGCATGTGGCCCCCGGGCCGCCAGTTGCCCATGTATGATTTAAGTTAAGCGGTCTTACTTGTCTGTATATCCAGTCATGGGGTTCCATCTCTGGTTCTCGAATATTTGAACGCTCCTCACGTCTGTCTGCGTTTGAACTGCGTCTCCTGAAAACAAACACCAAAGACAGCTGTGATATAGGAGGTAGAGCGGACATTACGTCACTTGTCTCTCTGGCAGTGCGTGACCGCCACCTAGCGACATGGCATGTACAGTACACTGCAGCGTTTCATTCACTGATGCGTATTTGTATTCGTATGAACACAGGCAAGAAAGTGACAACGCATTAGGACTTCGCCATTTTCTCTAGAGACAGTTGTCGTTAGGGCAGCACAATATATCGTTATCGTATCATTATTGAGGTATGACCAAGCAAAATATCAGTATCGTGAAAGGCAACGATGTCGCAATATATTGCCCTGGGCAATATATCGTCCATAATTATCGTTTCCCATATCGCCCATTTCACCTATATCGTTGCCCATATCGTTGTCTTTTGGCTTTTGCTACACTTCAGCAAAATAACAAGTGTGGAACTGGAAACCCAATAGCACTTAAAATCAAGAGTGATATTGACTTTTTATTATGCTGTTTATTTGAATAATGCTTAGTTTGAAACACTTAAAATATGAAATATTACATTTGTACGGTAATATCGTATATCCTATCGATATCTAAACATTTGGCATGAATACAGAGATTTGAAATGTTTTCCATGTCGTGCTGCCCTAGTTGTCGTCTGCACGGGGCCTAAATCAGGTGGCACATCAATCTATGGGGTCTCTGTGTTTACCCAGGGTGGACTGCTGCCCGCTGTGCCCGCTGTAGACCCAGGCCGTGCCGTCCCACCCGATGCCCCACACCAGGCCCAGGCTGTTGGACTCTACCCAGCGCAGGTGACCTGGGACCTGCCGCCAGAACCTGCAGCATAGCACCACACCGCACCGCACCGCAACACACAGAGAGGGAAGCATGCAGCGTTAGCCACCTTAGCACACATTTAGCACAAGACCACCAAAAACAACAGTACAAAAGAATTATACCGGAATGCCTATAGTACTGAGTGGCAAAAAACTACTTTCTGGCCTTGACAGCCCACACATCCAAACAGAAAAGTCCTATCTGATTGCATTAAACGATGTTACACAACATTAAACTCACTTTGCGACTCGATTTGCCATTCACTTTACGCATGCACATACCCTCTATTAGCAACACAAATATTGCCCACATTTTCAGCAGTATAGGCTGAATAGTGCTTGCACGTTAGAGCCATTAGTGGTTATAGGGATTTTAATATATTGAGGGGCCAATTAAAAAGAAAAAAGATTTTTCTTTTTACTACCGTCATTAATTCAGCTGTTCGGTGCCACCAAGATTAATAATAAATTCGGCTCTAAAAGGTGAGTATGCATCGGCCCTAAGGCAGAGTATCTACACAGCAATGGCTATGGATCTCACATGAGGTCACAGTGCAGGGTGTTGGTGCCACTCTCCAGCGAGTAGGAGGGCTCGTGGACCATGACGTCTCCTTTGGAGGTGGTGGCCCACAGAGCCTGGGTGGTGGGAGGGCCCCGGATCCCCCTGCTCTCACAGCAGCACTCGCACAGCAGCGACACCTAAAGGACGGTACGAGGAAGACGGATTGTACACTGTCAGAGTTACAGACTTGTATCGGTCGATTTAGATCCCCCCAAAAGAAATCCCCAGAGTCCCTGGAATCCACTTTGAGAACCATTGCCATAGGCGACCATTAAAACGAACATGGTCTAAAAATGCACAGGGCCACTTAACTCTCAAATACCTGCTTTGCTTTAACTATTGAAAAATAGCAGATATACAAGCTCACAGCGCGGCACCGAGTGCCGCGCTGCGAGCTTGTAGATCTGCTATTTTTGAAAAATCATAAAAATGTGTGCAAGTCTTTCAATATCTTTGACCCGATCTTTGACCCGACTTCTAAATCCTTCCTCTAAATCAGCTGTTCTCAAACTTTTTCATGTCAAGGACCCCCAAAATTACATTTATTTGGCCGCAGACCCCCATCTCAAAATATGTTGTTCCAGGGACCCCCCAGAAGCAGAGATTTGAGTTACAAAAGTCTGCTTTGAAAAATATATATTGAAAAATTTGCACACATTTTCATGATTTTTCAAAAATAGCAGATCTACAAGCTCGCAGCGTGGCACTCGGTGCCGCGCTGTGAGCTTGTATATCTGCTATTTTTCAATAGTTAAAGCATTCAATAATTGTAGGCCTAAGTGGTCAGGTGGGTGAGTCACGAAGGCTTTTGAGATTTAAAAGTGAAAAGGAAAAGGTGGACTGGGTTGACAACCACTGGTATAAAAGACACCCAGTCGTTTATTAATTATTGTGTATATACATGGCAATCAGTCATTTAGTAATGATTGTATATAAATGGTAATCAGTCATTTATTAAAGGTAGTGTAAGTGATTTCACTTAAGTTTCAGTTTCAGTTTCAGTTTTCATGTAGGTGACAGGCGGGGGCCTTCCTCCGATTAGCCCTATTAACGGCCCGCCCACTCAGCAAATTTCACAGCAACTTCCTGGTGCTGACGTCAGTTTAGAAGGGGAAATTAATACAGAAATAGCTGGACTTAAAGCCAACAAATCATTATTTCGAACGGTAAAGTAAATTATAATGCTTTGTGCCTTTTACTATCTTGTGTTCTTGATCATGCTAGCCGTATTTTATACTTTACTATTCGGAAATTGCATTAAATTTGCGATTTCTGTGTTAACTCTATGGGCTTTTAGTAGGGTTTCCCCTTCAAAACGTGACTTCAGCACCAGGGGGATGCTGAGTGGGCCCCACTCGACCATGACTGGAGGAAGGCCCCACTCTATCCTGATTGGAGGAAAGCTTGTAACCCACAACAGTTTTTGTAAATGTTTTTTCTCCTCAAAGGAGTTAAGGCTGAAGTCCAAATATGGACCAAAACACTCTATAGTAACTAATACTATCAGAACATAAGACCCATTTTGCTATCATTTGAAATCATTTACCCTACCTTTAATGATTGCATATATAATAGTACTTAGTCATTTATTAATGATTGTATATAAATGGTACACAGTCATTTATAGGGGTGTAATGATATAGTAACTGAATCGAAAAATCGTCAACCATGTATCGTGATGCGTATTGTATCGTTGTTAAAATGTATCGTTACACCCCTAGTCATTTATTATTTAATGATTGTGTATACATGATACTCAGTCATTTATCAATGATTGTATAGGTTATGAATGGTACCCAGTCATGTATTAATCATTGTATATAAATGGTACCCAGTCATATATTAATCATATTAATTATTGTCTGTCATTGTATAGGCTATGATGGTACCCAGTCATTTATTAATCATTGTCTATAAATGGTACCCAGTCATATTAATTATTGTCTATATCATTGTATAGGATATGAATAGTACCCAGTCATTCATGTCCTTCTCAGTGGGAGCGGCTAGGATCAGAGGCCACCGCTGCCTGGTCCTCAGGCCGGTGTACACAGCGAAGGCGTAGTGGCAGTCCCTGATGACCGGGACCAGCGCTGTCACCTCGTTTATGAACACCTGGAGGTACTGAGAGACACAGAGAGAGAATTTCTATCACATGATACATACAGTATAACATAGCCTACATCAGTGTTTCTCAAACATTTACATTTCAAGGTTTGCCCTTAACTCTGACAACATACAAATGGAACCAAATGGACCCTAATGGGTCCATTTGGTTCCATTTGTATGCTGTTAAGAGTTACAGACTTGTATGGGTCAATTTAGACCCCCATAAAGGAACCCACAATGTCCCTTGAATCCTCTTTGAGAACCACTGACGTACATAGTCCATGCTATCGTCCATGAGACGATAATTGACAGGCAAAATCCCTCAGCGAGACCTGCATTGCAACTCAAAAGGCCTCAAAACAGAGATTTAAAAAAAAATGCCATGGCTCACTGGACTGGATGTATCAGTTAAAACCTTTTGATACACGTTTGAGAGACCATGATAAACGTACAGTATGTTTTGTAAAAAAAGAAAAGAAGTGCACTTAACACTATGGAATCCTTGGTAATATAAATGGTATGATGCTATTGTCAGTATTGTGCACCTGTGCATGTTTCCACAGTATACGGATGTGTACATTTTGTACCACTGCCCATTTGTGCGTATTTTCAGCGAGCTCACGCAATTTCCTCAGGAACTGCATTTCTAGTTTCATTAAATAAGCGTCCTGGCTAATTTGGGATGAGGCGGGTGTGACAACATGATGTGACAACAAACATTGAGCCATTTGTGAAGCAAGGGTCTTCAACCGGGGTTTCCGGGACCCCGAGAGGGTCCTCAGAGTTACTACAGGGGGTCCTCCAAATCTTTGTGTGATAGAAACTTTTTTTCTCCTTTTTTTTATATTAACCACTTGAACCCTAGAGTCCATATTCTGAGAACTTTTGCCAAAAATAGCCGATCTACAAGCTCACAACGCCTCGCTCTGTGAGGCGTTGTGAGCTTGTAGATCGGCTATTTTCGGCAAAGTGCTTTGGTGTACAAGGGAAAAAGATTTGACTAAGTACAGAGTGAAAGTTTATTAAGTATTGATGGTTCATGTGGTTAAAGGTGATACACCATGAAATTTCACTTTTCCTATTTTAAAACCTTTTTTTGGGGTCCCACCAGCACCTTCTATCCTCACAAAGTCCCATTTCTGACCGTTGTGTCTTTCTCTGGTTTTGAGAAGGCGAAGGTTAAAAGTATCCCACGGGTTCTCAAAACAGGCTGTCCAGATCTGCTGCCGATTGTGACGTCATCTGCCGATTGTGACGTCATCACAAAAAAATATATATATATTTTTTTTTTCAAAAATATTTATGGAATCTATGAAAGGTTGTGGGGGTCCCAGCCTCATCTCTCTCTCAGCTAAGGGGTCCTTGGCCTGAAAACGTTGAAGACAGATCTAGGCCACGCTCACGAGTTCATTTCAACAATCGTCCCACTAGCCAAACACAGTGCGTCCTGCAAAGCTTAGCCAATGGGACCCTGGCGTAAAACAAACTTTGAGGCGGACATTTTTTAACACGTTTTTTTTTTCCCCCTGGTTTTTGACCGGACAACAAACTTGGAGATGTTTATGCCAGGATGTAGGCTGGACATAAAATAGCCGCGCTTCAGTTTACATAAGCCTGGTAATTTTTGAACCCATAGATCTTTCTTTCTTTATTCCTCAATTCATAATTTTTGGTGCTAATACGAAGGATTCTCACACAAATCGGTTTACACATTATATTTGGCAAAAACAATATTTATATTTGCTATAGACAACACACTATGGTCTCGGTCTGAGATTTATTTGCCAGCAAAGTGAACCTGCTTTTTGTAAAGTTTTGCACAAACTTTCTTTTGGTCATGCTTCACACACCGTTGTCACTGTTGTCATGCTTCACATGACATCACAATACATAATATAAAAGGTAAGACAGAACTCAGTTCCCAGTGGATTCCTCACGATTGGCGTCAATCACACTTGCAATTTCCCAGAACTGGACATTTTAGAGGGCTCAAAGTTTTCTTTTTCTTTCCCTTTTCTTTGTTATTCTGCTGTTGTCCGTAGTCATGGCGTTAAGCTCCCACTTGATGTTGGGTGGGAGTCCAGACTGCTCAAGATCGTACTGAATAACTGCTAGCTTGCATAACGTCTTCAGACTAGGACTTACGTGTAAGATCTGTAAGACGGGTTGTGAATACCTGTGGTTGGTGCGTCCAAAAAGGAGGACACGATCACCAACCATGCAATAGCTCACAGCATGCATTGGACGAGGGCCTTTCCCCTTGGTTTCGACCTTCTTCCAGGATAAGGTCTCTGGATTGTATTTCCACAGATCATTGCAAGTCCGCGACTCTACAGTGTAACCACCAAATATGTACAGCTCTCCGTTGTAGGCAAAGGCTGCATGACCCTGACGCCCTTCTGAAAGGAGCTGTGCGGAAGGTGTGCTTAGCCAGCAGTTGGTCTCTGTGTCAAACACTCTGATGTTGTTGTATTCGCCGTACTGGTTACCTTCGCCCCCAAATACAAACATCCTTGTCCCGATGATGGTGCCAGAGTGACTTGCTGAAACAGGTGGGGGAGTGCCTCTGGTGTTGATTAAAGACCAGACCATTGTTGTGGTGTCCAACGTGTATATTTCATTAGTATATTTAGCCAGCTTTTTGACTCCTCCATGGATATACATGACCCTCTCCAAAACACAGGCTGAGTGGCCGGCCCTCACCTCTGGGGCAGTTCCAGAAACACAGGGCTTGAACCATCTGTGGGTGTCCACATCAAATGCATAAAGACTGTTGTCACGGTAATCTCCCTTGATGATACGCTCATTGTCACATTTTCGTATCGTACAATTCACCAGCCCACCCCAGAGGTAGACGGTGTCTTCTATCAGTACAGCGGTGTGAGCCCAGCGCAAGGAGGGAACCTCAACAGGACGTTTTCCTCCTCTTCTAGTTGCCACTGGGGGCAACTTCACCCAGCGTAAAGTCACTGTGTTGAAGACATGCACCTCAATCTGACCCGTGTCGTAGGTCTTCCCCTCATAGAGCCCTCCAAAGTAGAAAACCTTTTCCTCCACGGGCAGAGCAGGACAGGCAGGACAGGCAAACAAGAGTGCTTTTGGTCCCGTTTCCGGATGCACCGTTTCTCCTTTCATGGGCACCGCCCAGCACAGCATTCTCTCTCTGTCTTTCAAGTTTGTCTGTTTGTCTGTCTCTAACTCTCTCGTCTCTTGTCTCTGAACTTCACAAGTTTCCTTCTCAGTCTCTCTTTGATAAATACCAAAAAAATACCTCAAACTCTCGAATGTCTGCAACATCTATATAAGCTGATTGGAGCTATGCTCTGATGACACACACAACAAAACGCGTAGACATGTATGTGTAACAGCACAGATTTGCGCAGGTGTTCCTATCTCCACACATTTGCCTTTTAAATGTGGCTTGATCCACTGAACTCCGATGCTGTTTTCAGGCCAAAACATTTCTAATGCTAATGGCAAGATGAACCTGTGTTTTGTAAACTTCCTGAGTAATGTTATCCGGGTTGGGTGGCTGCACAACGAAAAAGATAAGTCATGCTTCACTTGACATTACAATCTCACGGCAACCACAATTGCAATTTCCCAGAATGTCATCTTTCTATTTATCATTGTTTTATATATTTATTTTCTCCACAGTTTGTGAGTTCATAATCTCACCTCTGCCATCCTGCCGAACTTGCCCAAATATGGAGTTCCACACTGTCTGCATTAATATGACATCGGAGATCCAATCAAAAGTGAAACCACTGTACCAAAGTACCCTGAGGCCAACTCCATGAGACGATAATTGACAGGCAAAATCCCTCAGCGAGACCTGCATTGCAACTCAAAAGGCCTCAAAACAAGAGATAAAAAAAAAACTGCCATGGCTCACTGTTGGACTGGATTTATCAGTTAAAACCTTTTGATACACGTTTGAAGGACCATGATAAACGTATGTTTTGTAAAAGAAAAAAGTGTTAAGTGAGCTGTGCTCACGATACACTGTGGAATCCTTGGTAATATAAATGGTATGATGCTACAGTAATAGTACAGTATTGTGCACCTGTGAATGTTTCCACAGTATACGGATGTGTACTTTTTGTACTACTGCGAGGCGTTGTGAACTTGTAGATCGGCTATTTTCGGCAAAGTGCTTTGGTGTACAAGGGAAAAAGATCTGACTAAGTACAGAGTGAAAGGTCAAGTTTATTAAGTATTGACGGTTCAAGTGGTTAAATATCTGAAAACACAATAATTGACATGAATCCAACTTGACACTGATAATCGTGCTGTGAAACGATTACACTATATGGAATCTATGAAAAGGTTGTGGGGGTCCCGGCCTCATCTCTCTCTCAGCTAAGGGGTCCTTGGCCTGAAAACGTTGAAGACAGATCTAGGCCACGCTTCAGAGCCCGGACATGTTTTACACCTAGTGTGAAGTGAGGGGTGCTATTTATGAGTTCATTTCAACAATCGTCCCACTAGCCAAACACAGTGCGTCCTGCAAAGCTTAGCCAATGGACCCTGGCGTAAAACAAACTTTTTAACACGTTTTTTTTTTTCCCCTGGTTTTTGACCGGACAACAAACTTGGAGGTGTTTATGCCAGGATGTAGGCTGGACATAAAATAGCCGCGCTTCAGTTTACATAAGCCTGGTAATTTTTTAACCCATTGATTTTTCTTTCTTTATTCCTCAATTCATAATTTTTGGTGCTAATACGAAGGATTCTCACACAAATCGGTTACACATTATATTTGGCAAAAAAATATTTATATTTGCTATAGACACAACATACTATGGTCTCGGTCTGAGATTTATTTGCCAGCAAAGTGAACCTGCTTTTTGTAAGGTTTTGCACAAACTTTCTTTTGGTCATGCTTCACACTCCGTTGTCACTGTTGTCATGCTTCACATGACATCACAATACATAATATAAAAGGTAAGACAGAACTCAGTTCCCAGTGGATTCCTCACGATTGGCGTCAATCACACTTGCAATTTCCCAGAACTGGACATTTTAGAGGGCTCAAAGTTTTCTTTTTCTCTCCCTTTTCTTTGTTATTCTGCTGTTGTCCGTAGTCATGGCGTTAAGTTCCCACTTGATGTTGGCTGGGAGTCCAGACTGCTCCAGATCGTACTGAATAACTGCTAGCTTGCATAACGTCTTCAGACTAGGACTTACGTGTAAGATCTGTAAGACGGGTCGTGAATACCTGTGGTTGGTGCGTCCAAAAAGGAGGACACGATCACCAACCATGCAATAGCTCACAGCATGCATTGGACGAGGGCCTTTCCCCTTGGTTTCGACCTTCTTCCAGGATAAGGTCTCTGGATTGTATTTCCACAGATCATTGCAAGTCCGCCACTCTACAGTGTAACCACCAAATATGTACAGCTCTCTGTTGTAGGCAAAGGCTGCGTGATCCTGACGCCCTTCTGAAAGGAGCTGTGCGGAAGGTGTGCTTAGCCAGCAGTTGGTCTCTGTGTCAAACACTCTGATGTTGTTGTATTCGCCGTACTGGTTACCTTCGCCCCCAAATACAAACATCCTTGTCCCGATGATGGTGCCAGAGTGACTAGCTGAAACAGGTGGGGGAGTGCCTCTGGTGTTGATTAAAGACCAGACCATTGTTGTGGTGTCCAACGTGTATATGTCATTAGTATATTTAGCCAGCTTTTTGACTCCTCCATGGATATACATGACCCTCTCCAAAACACAGGCTGAGTGGCCGGCCCTCACCTCTGGGGCAGTTCCAGAAACACAGGGCTTGAACCATCTGTGGGTGTCCACATCAAATGCATAAAGACTGTTGTCACGGTAATCTCCCTTGATGATACGCTCATTGTCACATTTTCGTATCGTACAATTCACTAGCCCACCCCAGAGGTAGACGGTGTCTTCTATCAGTACAGCGGTGTGAGCCCAGCGCAAGGAGGGAACCTCAACAGGACGTCTTCGTCCTCTTCTAGTTGCCACTGGGGGCAACTTCACCCAGCGTAAAGTCACTGTGTTGAAGACATGCACCTCGATCTGACCCGTGTTGTAGGTCTTCCCCTCATAGAGCCCTCCGAAGTAGAAAACCTTTTCCTCCACGGGCAGAGCAGGACAGGCAGGACAGGCAGGACAGGCAAACAAGAGTGCTTTTGTTTCCGGATGCACCGTTTCTCCTTTCATGGGCACCGCCCAGCACAGCATTCTCTCTCTTGTCTTTCAAGTGTGTCTGTTTGTCTGTCTCTAACTCTATCGTCTCTTGTCTCTGAACTTCACACGTTTATTTCTCAGTCTTTCTTTGATAAAATACCCCAAAAATACCTCAAACTCTCGAATGTCTGCAACATCTATATAAGCTGATTGGAGCTATGCTCTGATGACACACACAACAAAACGCGTAGACATGTATGTTTAACAGCACAGATTTGCGCAGGTGTTCCTATCTCCACACATTTGCCTTTTAAATGTGGCTTGATCCACTGAACTCTGATGCTGTTTTCAGGCCAAAACATTTCTAATGCTAATGGCAAGATGAACCTGTGTTTTGTAAACTTCCTGAGTAATGTTATCCGGGTTGGGTGGCTGCACAACGAAAAAGATAAGTCATGCTTCACTTGACATTACAATCTCACGGCAACCACAATTGCAATTTCCCAGAATGTCATCTTTCTATTTATCATTGTTTTATTTATTTATTTTCTCCACACTTTGTGAGTTCATAATCTCACATCTGCCATCCTGCCGAACTTGCCCAAATATGGAGTTCCACACTGTCTGCATTAATATGACATCGGAGATCCAATCAAAAGTGAAACCACTGTACCAATGTACCCTGAGGCCAACTCAAAGTGTGATCGCTGTGCCCAGCCACAAGCACACCTGACACACGTGTACCGGTCATGCCCGCTTGGCACACTGGCACACTGTCCGTGTGTCCGTGTGCCAAGTTCTTTAAAGGAGTCATCCAGACCAAAACACATATAGGGTTAAATCTGCCTTTTATCATACCCCTTCATACCTGCTTTAGTCGATTTTTTTCATAGCTGCCCCTGTTGCTAGATTTCGGCTGCCCCTGTTGCTAGATTTCGCAGGCTCTCTCATAACTAACACAGTGGATTGTCCTTAGGCTAGTGCGGCCATTTCTTTAGCTTCAAAGTTACTATTTTTTTATTGGATTGTGTTTACACAACGTCCTGAGATCAACCAAACTGCTGTTTTGACCTCACAGGCACCCTTACTTGTCAAACGGCTTCTACTCTGCGCCAGAGCTGGGAGAGGAGAGGCTAGAAAGGGAGGAAGGGAGGGGTCTGTTTGACAAGTAAGGGTGCCTGTGAGGTCAAAACAGCGGTGTAGTTCGTCTCAGGACGTTGTGTAAACACAATCCAGTAAACAAATACTAACTTTGAAGCTCAAGAAATGACCGCACTAGCCTAAGGACAATCCATTGTGTTAGTTATGAGAGAGCCCGCGAAATCTAGCAACAGGTGCAGCCGAAATCTAGCAACAGGGGCAGCTATGAAAAAAATCGACTAAAGCAGGTATGAAGGGGTATGATAAAAGGCAGATTTAACCCTATATGTGTTTTGGTCTGGATGTCTCCTTTAAGCCACATTGCAATCTACATCTACATGCTCACAACGCCTCGCGCTGAAAATACATACAATAGACACCCAATTTGGTTTTTTTCGCGGCCTTTTTTTCGCGGCCTCGTCCATGTCCACGGCCAGCCGTCTGCGTCCACGGCCGCGTCCCGCGTCCCACGGCCGAGTCCCGCGTCCCACGGCCGCGTCCCGCGTCCATGGACGTGGACGCGGCGGCCAACGGCTCTTGCTGGCATGTAGATCGGCTATTTTCACAATTTCTGCCTCTAATATTTGACAATTTGGCCCATATTTAATTTGTCATTTCAGAGGTATTAACAAAATCAATAACAAAAGACAATGCATAGCTATTCTTTTCCAGGACCTTCCAGGACCCTTGATAAATTCCAAAACTTTTCCAGTACTGGAAAAACATTTTTCTAATTTCAAAATATTTCCAGGAATTTCATGACCGTGGGAACCCTGCCTCTTCCAGCTGTCACTGGGGGCAACAACTTCAGCCAGCGCAAAGACACTGTGTTGAAGACATTCACGGCAGCCTTGCTGTAGTCCTTGTAACGCTCGCCCTCTGCGATGAAGTAAACGTTGTGTCCCACCATTAGAGGAGCACGAAGAACTTCTGGTCCTCCTCACAGTCCACCTCAACATTATTTCACACGCAAAGAGAAGAGACGTCAAAGCCGAAATTCCTCAAGACTTGCTTCGTAAAAGAAAACAGTTTTGTATTTTGCACACTGCCACTTATATAGGCCTACAGAGGCTTTCAAAGTACTGACATCGTTTTGATGACATTAGGCACGCGGTCATAGCTGGATGTTTAGAGAGCCGGAAGCTCCGGTTTGTCCCGGGTTCGATTCCAGACCATGTTCTGGTTCCCCGTCTGCACTCCTCTGGGCACTGAGTTTCCCTGGCGGGAGCAAGTAGGTCTAATTATTAAAGATTTTCTTCCATCAAGTATCCAAATTCCAAATATAGGAATTCCACCCAGCCTGGTGGAGATATGGGGTGTAGTCGTATGGGGTGTAGTCGTATTGGGTGTAGTAATGGATGAACCTACCTTCTTTTCGTCGTATTGGGTGTAACAGACAACCTACCTTCTTTTCGTCGTACTGGGTGTAGTAGTAGATAAACCTACCTTCCTTTTGTCATATTGGGTGTAGTAGAAGAGGAAACTACCTTCTTTTTGTCGTACTGGGTGTAGTAGATAAACCTACCTTCTTTTCGTCGTACTGGGTGTAGTAGATACACCTACCTTCTTTTCGTCGTACTGGGTGTAGTAGATAAACCTACCTTCTTTTCGTCGTACTGGGTGTAGTAGATAAACCTACCTTCTTTTCGTCGTACTGGGTGTAGTAGATAAACCTACCTTCTTTTCGTTGGTACTGGGTGTAGTAGATAAACCTACCTTCTTCTCGTCGTACTGGGTGTAGTAGATGAAGAGGATGCTGTCCTTCCTCCCCTCGCAGCTGGTGGACTGCTCCAGCGCTACGCCCACGTCCACCCAGCGCCGGGGGCTCCAGTCCCGCCACCAGCGGAGCGCCCCCTGGCGGACCCACACAGACTGCAGGCCAGGGGAGACACACAAGAGGTGGAGCGGGTTAGACTGAGAGAGAGGACGAGGAGGAGGAGATGGAGCTCGTCGCTGTCGGGTGTGGAGACAATGAATGGATGAATACCTTTGTTACTTTTCCCCATTCAAATTCAAAAGTCAGCTGATCTACGAGATGGAAACGCGAAAACCTCAAGATGTCTTCGTCGGGCAATATTTTGAGCGTATTTTGTTTGCTGTGGAGCGCAGAAACCTCTTATCTCCATATTTTATTTTATTTTATTTTTTGTAAATTAACGCCTTACTTGATCGTAAACCAAAGCATCACTCAGTCAAAAATAACGAAAGTAGCAGATCCGCAGGCTGGTTTCGCGACACTTTTTGAGCTTGTGGATCTGCTACTTTTTGTTATTTTCTTAAAGGTAGGGTAAAGTGATTTCATTTAAGTTTCAGTTTTCATGTATGGGTGACAGGCAGGGGCCTTCCTCCAATCATGATCAAGTGAGGGCGGGCCTTGGTGCGCGGAAGGCCCGCCCCCACTCTATCCTGATTGGAGAAAAACCTGTCTCCTCCACCAAAACTGAAACTGCTGAAGTCCAAACATGGACCAAACACTCTATAGTAACTAGTACTATCATTCAGAACATTTGTTATTATTTGAATTAAATGAAATCACTTGCCCTACCTTTAATGGTCCCATCCTAATTTACAGTACACTTTAAGACAGAATAAGTCATAATAAAGCCATATTAAGAAATAATGTGTTGGTAATTAGAACTAATATTATTTTATTAGACAGAAACAAAGACAGAATAGCGAATATATTCTTTGGCACCGGCACGGGTACCGCCGCACGACCGTCAGTCGCGCTGCATCACTGGCGATAGGCAGCCTCCGGCCCTACTGCTGGGACTGCAGTCGAACTGCCGGTCCTATCGCCGGCGATGCAGTGCGACTGCCAGTCGGACTGCCGGTCGTGCGGCGGTGCCTGACGGGGCAGTTCCGTGGCAGGTGCCAGAGAATGTATTCGCTCTTTCTGCTATTCTGTCTTTGTTTCTGTCTAATAAAACATATTAGTTCAAATAACCAACACATTATTTCTTAACATGGCTTTATTCTGTCTTATTCTGTCTTAAAGTGTACTGTAAATTAGGATGGGACCCCTTTAATTTGAAGCCTGAAAAGTTACCGCTTTACACATAGGAGGTTTCCACCCGACAGATACGCTATGATCCTTTATAGGGCATTCACAAATAGTGATATTCGAATTATTCGACCTCAAAGTATTCGAATAGTCGAATATTCGACAGGACTGGCCAAATCGTCAAATATTAAGTAAGCAAGAGGCGAACATTGTGAAAATAGCCCATCTACATACTCACAACGCCTCACGTTGCGAGGCGTTGTGAGCATGTAGATCTGCTATTTTCACAATATTTATCTGCAGAACCGAGTCACATGAAATGTAATGCCTACAATTCCAAGTGCTTGTCAGGGTGGGGGTCCCCAGTTCAAATATGTTTATTTTGGGGGTCACTGCCTAAAAAGGTTTGAGAACCCCTGGTATGGAGCATTTACAAATTCATTCACCAGGGGCATTGATGACTCATTCTTATGACTTCCCATCTAGCCAAACTATACATTTTTTAAAGAGAAAACAACAAAAATAAGTGAATATTCAACTTCGGTGAACAACGTCGAATAGTGACTTTGATATTCGAATATTCGAATATTTGGTGAATGCCCTAATCCTTTATGTTATGACCTTACACTGCTCCTCCCCAGACAGACAGACAGACAGACAGACAGACAGACAGACAGACAGACAGACAGACAGACAGACAGACAGACAGACAGACAGACAGACAGACAGACAGACAGTCTTACACTGCTCCTCTCCAGCGGTTTCTTCTGGATCTCCTGGTGGTCCCTCCTGTCCTGTACCTCCTGCTGCTGTTGGCTCCACTGGACCGGGGTCAGCGACACGGAGCTGGTCATGTGACCTTGACGGACACAGAGATGGACCAATATGATCACAGCCTCAGCTCGCCTCGCGCTGCTGCTACACGTTCAGTACAGCAGCGGACCACACAAGGCCAAGCACCATATAGCACCAGTGTTGTTTTTGACAGCAAATTTTGATTTAGTTTTAGTCATAGTCTTTTGAATAAAATGTCATTTAGTTTTAGTCATAATTTAGTCACCTGAAAAGTATTAGTTTTAGTCAAATTTTAGTCGACTAAATGTCATAAGATTTTAGGCGACTAAATCTACAGTTGATTTAGTCGACTAACATGTATTATGGCAGGCCTTGATGGCATCGTAACAACTGATTTTACGCTTGTTTGTGTGCTGAAAATCGCAGATCTACAAGCTCACAACGCGTCGCGCTGCGACGCGTTGTGAGCTTGTAGATCGGCTATTTTCAGCACGCAACACCTGAGAGCAACCAAACATAAAATGACTCTCTTCTCCACTATAGTCCCTCCCTAACGTTTTAGTCTAGTTTTTATTTTGTTGACAAAATTGTCAATATATTTAGTCTTAGTTTTAGTCATCACAGCTTAGTTTTTGTTTAGTTTTTATTTCGTTTTCGTCAGTGAAAAAAACACAGTCGACAAACATTTTTCGTCATAGTTTTAGTCGACAAAATCAACACTGTATAGCACGCCATCGACATTAATTATCACACAGATCTCACGTTAGCAACGCCAGCACGCCACCGGTGCTTCGATCACAAACTGCACACCTATTGAGTTGCTTATCTGAATCATATTTGAATTGTACTTAAAGGATTCTTCTCTTTAAAGGTTCCAGACCTTGAGCCAGCTGATCGAAGAGTTGTATGATTTATATAGATATAGATTAGTGTCCAAATAAAAAAAAATCTCTATAGGCCTATTATACTGTATCAGCAAATTACCCTGCAGCTTTTGTGCACGGCCAAAAATACATTGAGTTCCTGCTATGTTATCGGCTGAGTAGAAATGTATGTAGGGGTGGGCGATATGGTGATAATTATCGTTGAGACGATACAATGTCTCCACGATATGCCTTTTCAGAGGTATCGTATATATCGTGATACAATTGAGGGAGCCTTGTAAACAATCCTGTTTAATCGTTAATACAGAGATTCATTGCAGAATTCAATTAAACCTGCATTTTGGTCAAAATCATCAGTTCTCAAACTTTATAATGTCAAGGTCTCCACTGACAGTATACAAATACTATATAAGAAAAAGAAGGTGCGCATCAGCAATGGTTTTCTCAGTGGAGTGCTAGACCTAAAGTCAAATTTACATAAAAAATAGGAATTAAATTCCAAAAAGGTAGCACATCCCCAATTTTTCGTCAGAGCATGCTTCGTCAGAGCAGTCTTAGCCGAAACGCGTAAGCATTCCTTTTTGGTGTGTGCCAATAAATAAGTGGAAATGTGAGTACTTTGTCCTCCTGATTAAAAAATTGGGGATGTGCTACCTTTTTTGGAATTTAATTCCTATTTTTTAAGTATACAAATACTGTCAGAGTTACATACTTGTAAAGTCAAATTTAGACCTCCCAAAAGGAACCCAGAGAGTCAAGTAACTTGAAAAATAACCATAAAAACCAACGTGAAAAAGAATCGTGATAAAATCGTGTATCGTGAGATTCGTGATGCAGCTTGGGAAAATATCGTGATATTGTATTTTTCCATATCGCCCACCCCTAAATGTATGTTAACTCGCAGTTTGGCTAGGCTTACCTAATAGAGTGACCGGAGAGTATAGAACTGTACACAGCAAAACAGCCTGCACTCAATGAATGTCCCTTTCACATACCGGTAGATTTATGGTGCCGTTATGGAAGCCCACGAAACGCACACATCTATGTGAAACGATCTTTCAAGTGAGTGAAGGTCAAGTGTATTACTCAGGGACGTGCTGGGCCCCTGATTCAGCCCGGGAAAAAGAGTTGGAGAGGCACTCATAGAGAGAGAGATCTCTCTCTCTCTATAGCACTGCTGCTGCTACTCAAAGATTTGCCATTTCAGATCATGACAAGTGACAAGCCAGTGGGTACATGAGTTATATTTCGTTGTTGTCGGGTGGAAACCTTGTATGTCCAAAACCGTTTGCTTGTAGATCGGCTGTTTTCACTACTTTTGTGCAACGGCCTTGTATGATGAAGCAGGGCTTTGCTTTGCGAAAAAATTTACGAATTTGAAACTTGGAGATACAAGGTTTCTGCCCGACGTGACGATTTACTTTGTTGGCTGCCCAGCCCCCAAAATGGAACGAAGCCATGTAACGATACGACGGGTGTAACGATAGGCCAACATTTTATTTTTAATTTATTCCCTAATGGGAATGGGAATGAACCGGCCGTTCGGGAGTTTTTCCCAATGGCCAGCACGTCCCTGGTATTACTTATTGACGTATCAACACAAATTGACATGAATCCAAAATACACTGATGATTGTGCTGTCAAACAATGAAACTATATGGAATCTATGAACGGGTTGTGGGGGTCCCTGCTTCATCTCTCTCTACCAACTAAGGGGTCCTTGGCCTGAAAACGTTGAAGACCCCTGGCCTATGGTATATATGTCACAGTGTTTTTGAGAATCAGTAAGATCAAGAAATGGAGCGCTCGTCGTGCGGCGCGGGGCGGAACAAGCGGTCGCTTTGATCCACAACAACGACAGCGACAACGTAGCGTTGGCAGGAATGATAGCGCCTCACGCCACGGAGGTTAGGGTTAGGGTTAGGCATAGTTTTACTGAGGTTAAGGTTAGGGTTAGGGTTAGAGTTAGGCATAGTAAGCTAATGGCTAAACACATCTGAGCTAGGCTAGTAGATAAACAAAGAAAGAGTCGCAAACGAGTGACGTCAGCAGCGACTACACAAGTGAATGGCTGTTGTCGCCATCTCTTGGTGACTACGCAGAAATACAGAGGTGCGCTGATAAGAGACTATCAAAGTGAATTGATCCAGGTGGTGTTAGGGGTGTGTGGTGAACGACAAAATGAGCGCTCTTACCACGATCTCACTGAGTTACCCAAACTCACTGTAACATATATATATATATATATATATATATATATATATATATATATACGGTACCTGCAGGGTTCCCACACATCTTTGCCAATTAATGTCCAAAACCTTTCCAGAATTTTTACCCGATTTCCAGTACTATATAACAATAATTCAGCTCAATAATGAGTCGCTTACTCCTATGCGCAATGCCCAAAGACAGGCAGTGTATGCCAGTAGTTCTCAACCTTTTCAGGCCGTGACCCCCGAAAATAATCATATTTGAAAAGGGGACCCCGCCCTGATGAGCACTAAGAGTTGAGGAATTTTGTATAACACGTTTATTGCGAAAATAGCCGATCTACATGCTCACGCGAGGCGTTGTGAGCATGGCATAGCTATTTTTTCCAGGACCTTCCAGGACCCTTGATCAATTCCAAAACTTTTCCAGTACTGGAAAAATATTTTTCTAATTTCAAAATATTTCCAGGAATTTCATGACCGTGGGAACCCTGTATATATACGGTACCTGTAGGACTGAGCCAGCTGATCTGGGAGGTGGCCTCCACGTCACAGCTTCCCCCGGAGATCCAGGCCCACACGGGCGCGTCCTCCTCCCCCAGGGGGTGATGGGAGGGCAGCAGGGCCGCCGCGCCCCCGCCGTCGCCGCCCAACGTCGCCGCCTGCTGGGCGCTGATCCTGGCCGCCTGCGCCCCCTCCAGGTCCACCGTGCTCCACGGGACGTCCGGCCCGGACGCCGCCCCCTCCTCCTAGGAATGGGACCATATGAAAATAGAGGGCATGCGCGTGCATAAAGGGAATGGCAAATCGAGTGGCAAAGTGAGTTTAACATCGTTTAACGTTGTTTAATGCAGGGGTTTTCAAAGTGGGTGACGGGGCACCCTGGGGTGCCGTGACGGCAGTCCAGGGGTGCCGCGAGACAACTTGATAATATTTGGGATGTATTTGGACACTTGAAAAAAATATTTAGTATAATTTTAAACTTGAAGTACAAAGTTTTTTTCAGTCAGTTCTAACCAACATGGCTATTATCTCAACGCTTTCCTCGCAACATAATCACTAAAATATCATCACTGTCTGGCAGAAACCTCTGTTGCACAAAACTAGTGAACTAGTGAACTAGTGAAAAAAGCCGATCTACAAGCACACAACGCCTCGCATCGCGAGGCGTTGTGTGCTTGTAGATCTGCTGTTTTCACTAGTTTAGTACATTTTATAGATGATAAATATAAAACAAACGGTTTTGGACATACAAGGTTTCCACCCGACAACGACGATATGCTATAAATAATTTATAAGGTGCTGGGAGTGAAAATTATAATGTAGGGGTGCCTCGGATTAAAAAATATATTTATGGGGTGCCCTGAGACAAAAAGGTTTGGGAACCCCTGGTTTAATGGAATCAGATAGGACTTTTCTGTTTGATGCGTGGGCTGTCAAGGCCAGGAATTAGTTTTACCCACATAACTTCCAGGTACTGTATGATGATGATGTCATGTCCATACCCTCTGGTCTATTTCATACCAGGATTATTGTGACCAAAGAAATTGCGATTATACGATATTGTAACGTTTGGAAGACTGAGTGGGGCAGTCCGCCTCTAACCGGGAGGCGAACCCCAGCCTCCCACTAGCAGACAAGGCAAGCAACCCGCAACGCCAAGAGAGCTAGCTCGCTTGGCATAGCGAGTTACGGCCCGATCTCTTGCAGGGTCGTTACCATCCCCAACATCCCCAATTATCCTGGGGTGGAACATTTGCCAAAAAAATAGCAGCTCTACAAGCCCACAACGCGTCACAACGCGACGCGGTGTGAGCTTGTAGATCTGCTATTATTTGGCAAAGAGATTTGGTAGAGAGTGAGAAAAAAGAGTAGTACGTAGTTAGGGGTGTAACGATACATTCTAATAGCAATTCGATACATATCACTATATGGTTGACGATACGATACATGGACGATATTGGTTCATTCATGGAGATACGATTTGATTCAATGATTTAAAATCGATATAGTAACCCTAACCCTAACCCTAACCCTTAGCAAATAAATTAAATCTGTGTGAAAGGTGTAGATAGTGCAGGTTTTTAAGGGAAACATGTATTATTATGGATATAAATAAGTAAACACTGTGATTATCTGCCAAATACATGAACAATGTATATTGACAAACCTTGACATGAACCCAGAGATTACACACATTTATCGATTGAGCAGTGTAGCTATATGGAATGGAAAAGTAATTAAACCCCTCCTTTTAATTTTTTCTTCTTAAAAATGCTAAATACAATGCACAAGTAGGCAGTATCGATACAATCGATTCTTGGCACTGCCGATTCGATACGATTTTAGCTGTTTTCATTTCGATATACTTTGATTGTTTATATGAAAAACAATATTTCGATGCAGTTACTATATCGTTACACCCCTATACGTAGTGGTACCGGATATGCAGCTCGGCAAATAAAAAGGTGAATCGATCCCAGCGCATGACATGTGAGGACGACATCACCATAAATTAAATCTCCACGATACGATTAATGTCAGCATATTTTTTTAATCACGATAAACAATAACATTGCTTATCGCAGTGTTTCTCAACCGCTGTGCCTGGGGACCGTTGGTGTGCCCCTGAGAAGGGTCAAGTGTGCCCCTTGAAACTGCTTGAAAGCCAGTATTGTATTTATCATTTTAAAAATGATTTAAACTAGTGAAAACAGCCGATCTACAAGCACACAACGCCTTGTATGATGAAGCAAGGCTTTACTTTGCGAAGAAACGTACAGATTTGAAACTTGGAGATACAAGGTTTCTTCCCGACGATATTTACACCACCGTATTTTGTCGGTGTGCCCATGGATTCATGGGACATGAAAAGTGTGCCCATGCAGAAAAAAAGGTTGAGAAACACTGGCTTATGGTCCCATCCATTCCCTACCTCCTCCAGAGAAGGGGGCAGCGGCGAGAGCAGCGAGAGGCGGGCGTCATTCAGGTCTATCTCCTCCCCCTGGAGGAGGGGTTCATCCTCCAGGGTGGGGGGAGGGGCGTCCCGGGGCGGTCCCGACGACGGGGTCTTCTCGCGGTCCGACACCAGGCTGGGGATGAACAGGGACGTGCAGAGAATGTTAGAGAGGCAGGGGCTGACATTACTAAAAAGGGCCTTTTGGTGAAAACCTCCAAAATAGCAGACCTCCAAGCTCTGAGCTTGGAGGTCGGCTATTTTCGGTACTTGATACCACACTGAACTTAGCATAATCAAGTCAATACTGGGGGTGTGGCGTAACGGCATGTATTTCTACACGGAGAGGGCAATTCAGGTGAGCTAAGGCAATTGCCTTAGCATGGAAAGTAAGCCATTTACTATGAGAGGGACTGGGTTGTTGGCTGATATAGCACTGTTTCAGGGTTGCCAAACAACCCTGATACAGTGGTAAATCAGCCAACAACCCACGACCCTCGAATGGTAAATAGCTTTTCTACCACTTCTACCATATAAATGAAAGAAAACACAGTTGTAACTTGCAAGGTTTAGTTACAATCATGCAACACAACAGTGGGCAGGGTCCATTAGCCAACTCAAGGTTGTCGACTGATTTACCACAGTTTTAAGCCAATCAGAATCCAGTATCTGAACATGTGACCACAAAAAGTGGTAGAAAGAGGGTGTTTTCATTTCTTTCACCATAGTGAAAACTGCATTCATGGTCTGGAGATGGTTCAACCTGTCTTTACAGACAGGTTGAAGGGCAGGGGCTCAAGCCCCCCTTTGCTGTCTATGCGTGCACGTGCCTGGTGATGAAGCTGTCGCTGGTGGGGATGAAGGTCCTGATGGGAGGTTCCGATTGGACGGTGGAGGGAGGAGGGGGCGTGGCCACGTGGGGAGGCGGCGAGGGCGTGGCGGTGACGGAGGAGGAGGAGGGGGGGTCCGCGGGGGCCTCAAGGACAGCGGGGGCCTCCAGGACAGCGGGGGCCTCCAGGACAGCGGGGGCCTCCAGGACAGCAGGGGGCGACGTTGTGGAGTTGTTGGGTGAGTCGGGACTCGGCCCCACGTCGGTGGAGTCTGAGTCTGTGCAGCTCAGGACCGAGCCCTGGGAGGCTTCTGTGAGCCCGCCCCCGAACTCACTGTCATCCCTTTAACAAAAAAAGAAGAAGAAAAAAGAATTTACCTACGTCCTCCCACAAGGGAAATTCAGTTTTCAGCTTAACCCAGCTGACCCCCAGTGCTTCGCACAAGGAGCGCGGGGAGGGGAGCAGTGATAGCTGGAGCGGGGAATCGTACCTGCGACCTCTGGGACCTCCGGAGTCCTAGGTATGGACACTAACCACTCAGCTATCACTGCTATAACGCAAGCACACGCACGCACGCACGCACGCACGCACGCACGCGCACACACACCACAAATCCAAGACTACAGTTATCCCAGCATCCCTACTGTTGAGTTTTGCAATGTTTTGCGTCCTTTGTTTAAAGGCCTAAAGTTTAATTCCTTATTTAAATACCATGACACTTTAGTAGACGTTTGGGTTGTGTAGTTAACCTTTGTCATGATGTAACTCCATATCGGCGATATATTCTCGATATATCTTGCTCCGTTAAAGGTAGGGAAAGTGATTTCATTTAATTCAAATAATAACAAAATGGGTCTATGTCTATCTAATGGTACTAGTTACTATAGAGTGTCTGGTCCTTGTTTGGACTTCAGCCTTATCCCCTGTGAGTGGAAAAAAGCAGTTTCAGTTTTGGTGGAGGAGACAGGTTTTCCTCCAATCAGGATAAGAGTGGGGCCTTCCTCCAATCTTGGTCGAGTGGGGGCGGGCCTTACGCACACCAAGGCCCGCCCTCACTTGATCATGATTGGAGGAAGGCCCCCGCCTGTCACCTACATGAAAACTGACACTGAAACTTAAATGAAATCACTTACCCTACCTTTAATAAGTATAAGTAATGTACAGTAATATAAGTCAATAAGGAGTACTATTTTTTATTTCTAACCAAAGAAGTAATGTTGCACAGATATCTAGCCAATGTTTGAGCTACATCACTGTAAGGTAAATACACTATAACATGCACTTTTAAAAGAATTTAATCAGTTTTCATCTAGTCAGTCTATGAATGTTTCAATATAATGTTTTTTTTTTCCTTTCTTTTTTTTAACTAAGGTTCAACTGATGGAATTGTGATGACTCACCTGGGCGGAGCTATCTCCTGCCGCCTGCCACCCCAGTGGGCGGAGACAGGGATCCAGCCACTCCCACTGGGTTCTAATGTGGTCACGCCCATTCTGAAGTACAGCCCACGGTCCTCACCTACACCCCACACCTAACACACACGCACGCACGCACGCACGCACGCACGCACGCACGCACGCACGCACGCACGCACGCACACACACACACACACACACACACACACACACACACACACACACACACACACGAACACACATGCACACAATTTGATTTAGCAGATTATCATTATTACAAAGTATAGCTGTTCCGTTGTCATGCCCCATACAACAGTGGTTCTCAACCTGTGGGTCGGGACCCCCAGAGGGGTCCCCAAATTATTTTGGGGGGTCCCCCGATGTTTAGCTAAATGTTTCTCACTCAACAGTAAACAGACCAACATACAGTATAAGTGTATACAGGCACATTTCTAAAGTGACAATTTAAGGACTTTAAAGACATTTTTAGTACCTCTGGTCAAACATTGGTAAAATTGTCAAATATTAGAGGCAGAAATTCTGAAAATAGCAGATCTACATGCTTGCAGATCTGCTACACCGAGCATGTAGATTGTCTATTTTCACAATGTAATATCGGTAGATCGAGTAAAACTAAATCAATGTAATGCCAACTCCTACAGTTCCAAGTGCTTATGCAGTGTGGGGGGTCCCCAGTTAAAATATGATTATTTTGGGGGTCGCGACCTGAAAAGGTTGAGAACTACTGCCATATAACATGAAATCACCCTACTATTGGGGGCGAGACGTAAAAGGCGATAGTTGCTGGGAGACGATGTTTAGGGGATGTATATATCTACAACAGGGGTCTTCAACAGGGGGTCCGCGACCCCTAGGGGGTCCGCGGAGGTACTGCAGGGGGTCCGCGAAATTATTGCTAAAAAAAAAAAAAAAAAAAAAAGGATTTAAAAAAAAAATTCCTTCTTTTTTTTTTGCCATTTTCCACATTTATGTTAAAAAATAAATCATGATTCTATCCATTTTGAATAGCTTGAATACATGATTGCTATTGACATATTATTGACATTTGTTCTCAGTTAATAAGTAGTATGTTTAGAAATGGTTGTGGTACGGCCCACCCTGCTCGCTGTAACTTGTACATGTTTAAAATAAAAGATATGTCGTAGCCCCGACCCCCCCACCTTACGAGGTGGTAGGGGGTCCTGCTCCATCTCCCCATCAGTTTGCGGGTCCCCGGCCTGAAAACGTTGAAGACCCCTGATCTACAAGCTCACTGTGTCAAATTCTGAATCATACCCGGATGTTATGTGGGAATGCCTACTGAGTGTCAAAAAAACACTTTCTGGCCTTGACCACCCATACATCCAAACAGAAAAGTCCTATCCGATTGCATGTTAAACTCACTTTGCCACTCGATTTGCCACTCCGTTCACTTTATGCATGCACATACCCTCTATAACAGGGGTCTTCAACAGGGGGTCCGGTTCCCCTAGGGGGTCCTCAGAGTTACAACAGGTGGTCCTCCAAATCTTTGTGTGATAGAAACCTTTTTTTCTCCTTTTTTATATTAACCACTTAAACCCTAGCGTCCATATCCGGAGAACTTTAGCCAATCGGCTATTTTCGGCAAAGAGCTTTGGTGTAGAGGGGAAAAAGAGCAGACTAAGTACAGAGTGAAAGGTCAAGTGTATTAAGTATTGATGGTTCAAGTGGTTAAATATCTGAAAACACAAATTGACATGAATCCAAAATACACTGATGATTGTGCTATCAAAAGATTAAACTATATGGAATCTATTAACAGGTTGTGTGGGGTCCCTGCTTCATTTCTCTCTCAACTAAGGTGACCTTGGCCTGAAAACGTTGAAGACCCCTGCTCTATAAGGATACTTTTACTTATTTAACAGAGTGTTTCTACGTTGAGTACCTCCTCTTCCACCCACTGACGTGGTGCCATCTCTAATTAGGGGTATTTTTACTTAAGAACATTCAGAGTACTTCATCTTCTTCTTCTTCTTCCAGCACTGAGCTGACCCTGGGCCAACGGCTCTAATTAGGGAGTCTCCCGTCTAGTGTGTCAGTACAGTCAGTCTGCACAGGATTTATATAAGGCAGGAACGCTGGGCTCTGCTCTGCTCACGTTACAAGGGAACTCGATGGGAGGGGGCACACCAGGGCCCCGTGGGGCGAGGATGGAGGGGGTGAGAGACAGTGTGGGCAGGGGTGTCACACCAAATTCTGGGCCCTGGGTACAAGGATTCACTGCAGGCCCCCCATGAATGTTCTTCATAGGGGGAGGGGGTTTAACCTATTTAGACTGGGAATGCATTATTACGCATTATGTTGTGCTTTAACTATTGAAAAATGTCAGATATACAAGCTCACAGCGAGCTTGTAGATCTGCTATTTTTGAAAAATCTTGAAAAGTTTTTTTTTTTGAAAAGCCTGTGTTTCCATGTCAGTGGTGCTCAAACTTCTTCATGTGAAGGACCCCCAAAATGATATGTATTTGGCAACGGATCCCCATCTCAAAATATTTTGTTCCAGGGACCCCTCAGAAGCAAAATTTGAGTTACAAATGTTGAGTTATGACTTTTTATCGTTACTTCCCCCCCTTTACTTTAGCTATTTTTCAATAGCTAAAGTACAAAATAATTAAGGCCCTTCCACCTTGTAAGTTGGACTAGTAACTCAGTCCCACCCCCCCCCCCCCCCTTGTGACGCCCCTGAGCATGGGGCTGGGATCTGTGGGGTGAGATCTGTGGGGTGGGATCTGTGGGGTGGGATCTGTGGGGTGGGATCTGTGGGGTGGGATCGGAGGGTTTTGCAGTGCTTGCAAAGTCCACAGTGTTTGAGACACAGTCAGCACCGGGGATTGAAGCCAGAACTCTCCACCCCACCCTGGCTGCTGCCCTGACCTGAGCAGGCCTGGGCAGCCCTGGCCTGACCTGAAGTGTAGCCTGGTTCCCATTACGTAAGAATGGGACGATATGACATTTTCGATTATTGTGACCATACAAACAAATTGCGATTAACGATATCGCGATAATCAAAATATCACCAACATCCATATATAATATACTAGGGCGGAACATTTGCCAAAAAAACAGCCAATCTACAAGCTCACAACGCGTCGCATCTTGTTTAGACAGATACTAGGTTTGATATTTACCAGGTAACAGTAGCCTAACTACACCTCTCTCTCTGCACTCTACTTACAGAGTATGTGACTATTTACCTTGTTGTGTGTTGACTAGAGTAGTACTAGATCAGTTTACGCTGATTATTCTGATCTCAGACTTGTAAGTCACACCGGATAAAGTAAGTAAGCCAGCTTTGCTGCCTTGCTGAGAACATGAGGCCCATAGGGCAGTAGCCTATCTCCTGTTTCTGTAGCGTGAGGCAACTTGATGTACACGTACTATAATAGAGTGTACACCCCCTGGACATGGTGCTAGCATGTCGCAGGGACTTAAAGGAGTAGTTCACCCCCAAAATGACTTATTTCTATCGATTACTCATGGAGACTTGAATTCATGGATATTTTTTTTGTTTGTTTTTGTCACATTACTAAGCCTATAATTTGAGGAGACACTTTGTGTCTCCATAGGGAACAAAGCAGGCTCTTTGTGTCTCCATATTATATAGCGATATTATATATATAGATATATAGATATTATATAGCGATTATAGGAATGCGACAAAAATAAAAACATATCCATGAAATCAAGTCTCCAACTATCCCTTTAACCACCAATTCAACCCTTGATGCTGAGTGTCAAGCAGGGAGGCATCGGGTCCCATTGTTAGTAGTCATTGGTATGACCTGGCCGGGAATCGAACCTGGACACCCAATCTCAGGCCGGACACTCTAACCCAGCGGTTCCCAAACATTTTAGCTCGAGACCCAAAAGAGAAATTAAACGTTTGCCCGGGACCCAAACTTGTGAAAACCGCAGATCTACAAGCTCACAACGTGTTACTTCGCATTGTGGTGTGAGCTTGTAGATCGGCTATTTTCACTAGTTTGATTTTTCATTTATGTATTAATGAAATTACTTATAGATTTTTTTAATTATAGATTTTCTTTTTATTCATGAAAATCTTAGCTTTTTGTGGGATGTTTTTTGAACAAAATGTAGGAAACCAAGAATTAAGGGACCCATAAAAAGGTGTCCGCAACCCACGGATGGGTCCCAACCCAGTGTTTGGGAACCAGTGCTCTAACCACAAGGTCACTGAGCTGGATAAAAGTGTACTACT
Source organism: Nannobrachium achirus (assembly GCF_963921795.1). Classification (NCBI taxonomy): domain Eukaryota; kingdom Metazoa; phylum Chordata; class Actinopteri; order Myctophiformes; family Myctophidae; genus Nannobrachium; species Nannobrachium achirus. Next base: position 11,153,013 of record NC_137813.1, on the reverse strand, counting down.
GAGCTGGATAAAAGTGTCTGTTCATAGTCAGGTCTTGTTCAGTGTTTACCTGGTACCAGTCCAGTTCATAGAGTCAGGTCTTGTTCAGTGTTTACCTGGTACCAGTCCTGTTCATAGAGTCAGGTCTTGTTCAGTGTTTACCTGGTACCAGTCCAGTTCATAGAGTCAGGTCCAGTTCAGTGTTTATCTGGTACCAGTCCAGTTCAAATAGGTCCTGTTCAGTGTTTACCTGGTACCAGTCCAGTTCATAGAGTCAGGTCCAGTTCAGTGTTTACCTGGTACCAGTCCAGTTCATAGAGTCAGGTCCAGTTCAGTGATTACCTGGTCGTTGAGTCCTACGTCCACCATCATCATCTCCCCTCCGATACTGATCCACCCGGAGCCGCACGGATTGTGAGAGTTCACACCACGCCTGAACCACACCTGGACACACACACACACGCACGCACGCACACACACACACACACACACACACACACACACACACACACACACACACACACACACACACACACACACACACACACACAATAAGAGAGAGACACACAGCACGCACGCACAAGCGTCAGCCCAAACTATCACTATGATTGCTGCACCTACCAAATTATTTTCCTCATTGATTAAGCTTGTTTAGAATGAGTTCACCAATATTTGTGAGCAGGGATAAAGCACAAGGGGGAAAATTAAAGCTGTGCTCTGTTGATTTAATTTAGCGTTTTTTTTTTTGTATTTATTCTGAGATGCACCGACATTAATAAGGAGGACCAATTCTATTTAAATTCAAAACTGCCGCTCTGACCGACCTTGAAGTCCTTGGTGACGACCCAGACCACACTGACCCCCACGGACACATGCAGAGCCTCCACCTCCTTCACTGGAGAAGACACCTCCACCCACGATGTACCTGAGGACACAAGAACATTAACCCACTGACCCACCTCCACCCACGATGTACCTGAGGACACAAGAACATTAACCCACTGAACCACCTCCACCCACGATGTACCTGAGGACACAGGAACATTAACCCACTGAACCACCTCCACCCACGATGTACCTGAGGACACAAGAACATTAACCCACTGACCCACCTCCACCCACGATGTACCTGAGGACACAAGAACATTAACCCACTGACCCACCTCCACCCACGATGTACCTGAGGACACAAGAACATTAACCCACTGACCCACCTCCACCCACGATGTACCTGAGGACACAAGAACATTAACCCACTGAACCACCTCCACCCACGATGTACCTGAGGACACAAGAACATTAACCCACTGACCCACCTCCACCCACGATGTACCTGAGGACACAAGGACATTAACCCACTGAACCACCTCCACCCACGATGTACCTGAGGACACAGGAACATTAACCCACTGAACCACCTCCACCCACGATGTACCTGAGGACACAGGAACATTAACCCACTGAACCACCTCCATTAACCACTGAACCACCTCGACCCTGATGACACAGAACATTAACCCACTGAACCACCTCCAACCACGATGTACCTGAGGACACAGGAACATTAACCCACTGACCCACCTCCACCCTGAGGACACAAGAACATTAACCCACTGAACCACCTCCACCCACGATGTACCTGAGGACACAGGAACATTAACCCACTGACCCACCTCCACCCTGAGGACACAAGAACATTAACCCACTGAACCACCTCCACCCACGATGTACCTGAGGACAGAAGAACATTAACCCACTGACCCACCTCCACCCACGATGTACCTGAGGAGACAGGAACATTAACCCACTGAACCACCTCCACCCACTATGTAACTGACAATCACGGGACGCAGATTAAAATTACTTTTATACATTAAACTAAATCCCAAATTGCAGCTTTAATGAGTGCTGTTTCTGCTATGGGATTGTAGTAAATTTCACTTAATTTGTACTGAAAGTTGTTGACAGCTAGGACTGTCCAGGGTGAGGGTTACGGTTAGGTGTAGACAGGGGGGTCCCCAAATGATTTTGTGGGGTCCCCCAGATTAGTTTAATTTGAAACATTGTTTTCTCAACATAAAGTTTAAGTGTATAGAGGGTATCTGCACATTTCTACAGTGACAATAAAATCACTTTACCTCTAAAATGAAAGATGTAACATTGGCCAAATTGTGAAATGTTAGAGGCAGAAAGTGTTGCGAGGCGTTGTGAGCATGTAGATCTGCTATTTTCACAATTGAATTGTGTAAAACAAAATGTAGTGCCTCAACTCCTCCAACTTCAAGTAGTGCTCGTCAGGGTGAGGGGGTCCCCAGTTCAAACATGGTTATTTTGGGGTTTGCGGTCTGAAAAGGTTGAGAACCACTGCTGTAGGACTACTGTAGGTCCAGGGTTAGGTTAGGGTTACAGGGTCCTACCTGTAGGACTGTCCAGGGTGAGGGTTAGGGTTACAGGGTCCTACCTGTAGGACTGTCCAGGGTTAGGGTTAGGGTTACAGGGTCCTACCTGTAGGACTGTCCAGGGTGAGTCCGGTCCTGACCAGCAGGTTTCCATCCCAGAGCAGAGCCCACAGCAGGTCCCCGGGCCCGGCAGAGATCTGCCCCACCTCCCTGGGCACCTCCACCTCCTCCCAGCTGCTGCCCTCTGGAACCCGGGGCTGGATGCCCTCCCGGAAATACACCTACACAGAGGGATGGAGAAGGTACTTGCATTTCTTACTAAAGTAAAAGTATCAATACTGTCTGCAATGTAGAAATACTCTGTTACAAGTAGAAGTCCGGAATTCAAAATTGACTTGAGTGAAAGTACAAAAGTATTGACATCAAAATATACTCAAAGTACCAAAAGTAAAAGTACTAAATGTTTGAAAATAGCAGCTCACAACGTGTCGCAATGCGACCGAAATGTAGTGGAGTAGAAGCAAAAGTATTGGAAATTGGAAATACTCAAGTAAAGTACAAATAACTCAAAATCCAGTACTTAAGTAAATGTACTTAGTTACTTTACACCACTAATAAATAGATCTGACAAGACATGAAATAATGATCTCAGGGTTTTCCTTGGTAAAATGCGTGGGGTTGTGCCGCCCTCTTGTGGTGAATAAGTGAAGTGAATCAGATGCTGGACTGCAGGCTGCTGTTGTCTATTGGTCATCTATGTAGCTGTAGCTGTGTGCTAAAACACATGAGCTTGAAACGCAAGGGCTACAACATGAAATATGTATGTATGACATCTGACCTCGCCACTCACTACACGTACAGTGAATAAGCTTAAGTGGTCAGCAGAGTGTTGAGGGTGTAATGTAACCACAGGGAGCGTTTACACGATACCTTCAGGGTTCAGCAGCTCAGTGGTCTTGATCCTTCTTGAGGTTACAGTTACCTACCAAAATACCAAAAACGGGACCCAGTGCCTCCCTGCTTGGCGCTCAGCATCAAGGGTTGGATTATTAGGTCTCTGCGACATACTAGCGTCATGTCTAGCGTCATGTGTAATTGTTCATAAAGCTGCCTCACGTCACGCTACAGAAACAGGAGATAGACTCCTGCCGTATGGGCCTCAAGGCTCTGCAAGGCTACTTACTTATTAGGTTGTTACTAATTAGGTTAATAGGTTTATATTGATATTGTACATTTTTGAGTGAAATATTTTCAGATGGGGGTCTGTGGCCAGGCCGGATGGCAACCGCAAGGTTCCTAGTTCGATCCCGGGTTCCCCCAGAGTTAGTGTCGAAGAGTCCTTGAGCAAGACTCTGAACTCCTAGTTGCTCCCGGTGACCAGGTTGTGAATGGGTGTGTAATGCTCAATCTATGTAAAGCGCTTTGGATAAAAGTGCTTTAAAAATGCACCATTTACCATTTGATTTTATATAGTGTGTACTGTTGTTGCGGTGTCCTGGTGTGCGTGGGTGCATAGCATACCTGTCCTTGCTGGGACACGGCCCACAGGTAGGGGTATCTCCCAGACTGGTCGCTCATCTCCCAGCCTCCACAGCTGATGTCACACAGGGGGAGGGGGGGTTTCTTGGGGTGGTCCAGGGGGATCTGGTGGGGGTGAGAAGGGGGTAATGGGTTACAGCACCTTTAATTTAACTAATTTAAAGGACAACTTTGTTTTTTGACAACAAGGGGCCATATTATTTTAGATAGTTATTAGAGATGAGTGTTAAAATGTTTTCATTTACTTCTTTCTATCGTTTTAGTGATTTTAAAGATTTGCCCCCAGGTTGGGGGCATGCATGCAAGTGGCTAAATATGTCTTTTTAGACACAATAAGCCCATTCCCAAGATGCACCGCAATCTTTCATGGGCAGATGTGACTTATGGCGGCTGGTGTAAATAGTAACAAAGATATTGCCGGCTTATTGTGTCTAAAAAGACATATTTAGCCACTTACAGTATACGCATGCCCCCACCCACTGAAATCAAAATCCTAAAATCGCTAAAACAAAGCAGCAGCAGGTTAGACACAGCAGAGACTGGAGGCCACAGCATCTTTCATTGATCCCAGACTGACCCTGGCCCACGTGCCCTGCGCTGTGTATCTCCTGTATCGGATCCATCGCCTGCGACGAACACACGACTTCCACGTCTTCTCCTGGGAGAAGCTGGCTGGGAAATCCACCGCGTACTCCCATCCCTGGGGAGAGAGAAGGACCAATCATATTTAAATCCACCACATACTCCCATCCCTGGGGAGAGAGAAGGACCAATCACATTTAAATCCACCGCATACTCCCATCCCTGGGGAGAGAGAAGAAGCAATCATATTTAAATCCACCGCGTACTCCCATCCCTGGGGAGAGAGAACGACCAATCGTATTTAAATCCACCACATACTCCCATCCCTGGGGAGAGAGAACGACCAATCGTATTTAAATCCACCACATACTCCCATTCCTGGGGAGAGAGAAGGACCAATCACATTTAAATCCACTGCATAAAATGTAGTTTATTTACATGGAGATCCCTGATGTCTACATCCCTGATGTCCACATCACTGTGGCACTACCTCGCCCTTTAGGACGATGTTGCTTGTCGCCCTGAGGTGTCTTACTAGTATAATTATATTATATATAACTGTACACCTCTGTACTTTTTGCAAATCAATTAACTCTTTTAGTGCCACCCGTTCACCACTAGAGGGCGCCCCAGGTGCCATAGAAAATCCCATAGAGATATGCTGGTATATGCAGAAGCCCTGCAGCCATGACTTGCCTGAACACTTTCCTTTGTGCATGTACAGGAAGAGGATGAAGTTAGCTTGAAGTTAGCTATTGGCTACCAAGCATTTTAGAAGCCTTATTTTCGTGAACTTAGCCATGATTAAACCTTGCACACCTCATGCATGGGAAAAAAACAGAGAAGAATGAGCTCTAAAAAATCCAATGCAATCCTGGATTGCATTGGAGTGGATTTGTGCAGTTTGTTCACAGCTTTCAAACAAAAAAATCCGATTGGAAATCCGTTCAGGCATTCTTGAGATAATCGCCATTATGTTTTACATGTTATGTAAACAAACATGGCTGCCCTGTATGTTAGTTTTTTTTTCTTTTTCAAAAACCGAACATGTTCGGTTTTGGCATATGTAATACGTTTTAAAAAACCGAACATGTTCGGTTTTGGCACTGGATGAGTTAACACTGGCCATTGCCGTTGAGTATAATTGTACAGAGTATTGAGTATGGGGCTTTTAAGCCGTGACATCATTTTGTAGTCAGACCTCCAAGCAGATTTATTGTCAATATGTTTCCCTCGCTATTTCAACAGATCCGAGACAAAAATAACAACTAAAGTATAATTCTACCACTTTCCTGTCAATAAGAAAGAGAAGACAAATTAGTAAATAGTCAAAATAGTAAAAAGATTCACGGGCGCTGGGGCCTTTTGGCCCCAAAAGTTCTCCTCTGCCTACAAAATGATGTCAGACTTAAGAGCCCCTACAGGCACAGCCTAGAGTTAATGAGGTCCTTTACATAAAAAAAAAAAGTTTGAGACCCACTGGTATTCACGGTTTCCAAAATGTGATGGAACCGACTCCTGGTTCCTCAATGTTGGATCCGGTTCCTGTGGTTCCGGATCGTGCGTGCATGCCTGCGTGTGTGTGTGTGTGTGTGTGTGTGTGTGTGTGTGTGTGTGTGTGTGTGTGTGTGTGTGTGTGTGTGTGTGTGTGTGTGTGTGTGTGTGTGTGTGCGCGTGTGTGTGTGTGTGCGCGTGTGTGTCAACAGTTCTTACCCCCGTCTGGCTGGGGTCTCCACAGCTGTGGTCCACGTACCAGTCCCCCTCCCACTCCCAGCTGGGCGAGGGCAGCTGGAAGCTGGCCAGAGGCTGGGGCGTCATGCCCGTCACGTCGCTCCAGGGCCAGCGGTCCGTGGGCAGCAGCACGTCTGTGAAGCCGTCCACTGGGTTCCATCTCTGGGGACATGATGTGCAGGGGACATGGGACACAACGTCAGGGAGGAATTTATAACATTTCCATAACTTCCTATGGCAATCAAACGGTGCACTAATGAGGCTCTTGCTCCAGGGTGGCATCAATGGCCCAAGATAGACTCAATATAGCGAATGGAATAGAGAGAAGAGGAATTTGGGTTGGGGATCCAAATTCTTGGAGGAAAAGATCGGGTAATGGTCGAAATGGAATTGAGTTTTCAGAGGGAAAAGCATGACTTCTATTGGTTGATTTTTGGCGTTGTTTTAGCAACATTATGGAAGACAAGATGCAAAATGTCATTGGGTCAAGCTCAAATGATGCTCAAATGATGTTGTTTTTAACCCATTTAGGCCTAGAATTATTGAATGCTTTAACCAGTGAAAAATAACAGATATACAAGCTCACAGCGCGATCTGCTATTTTTGAAAAAGTCGTGAAAATGTGTGCAAATCTTTGAATATATGTATTTTCAAAGCGAACGTTTGTAACTCAAATTTTGCTTCTGGGTGGTCCCTGGAACTAGATATTTTGAAATGGGGGTCCGTGGCCAAATAAAAATCATTTTGGGGGTCCTTCACATGAAAAGGTTTGAGCACCACTGACATAGTAGTAGTCTCTCAAGAACAGACTAACTGAGCTCCAGTTAAGTGAAAAGGACCTTTTGGCCAGATTGCTGACATAGAAACATAGGTATTCTCCAAAAATCTTAGAAGGATTCAAAAGACACTTATAGAATCGGATGAAAATTCTAATTTTCAAGATTTTTCAAAAATAGCAGATCTACAAGCTCGCAGCGCGGCACTCGGTGCCGCGCTGTGAGCTTGTATATCTGCTATTTTTTTATATTTAAAGCATAAAATATTGCGTCATAATGTGTTCAGGCCTAAATATTGACCAGTCTCAGAAGGGCTCGTAACATGGACAGAATTAGAGGAAAGGGAACACCCTGGCAACCAAAAAACAGACTCCAGCGAAGGTGTCACAAGACAAAAAGAACAGATCTACAAGCTAACAACCTATCGAGGTGCCACTACGTGTTTTTAGCTTGTAGATCTATTATTTTTGTCGTGTGACGTCCTGTATACATTAGGCCACACACACGTATTTCACATAATGCTAGAAATGTTTTGGGATGTGTTTTTTTTTTTTTTTTTATGAACAAAATCAATAGCCAAAACATTGTATAGGCCTATAACAAACATTTTCCAAAACATTTGATTAATTCCAAACCTTTTCAAAATATTTCCGGGAATTTCATGGCCGTGGGAACCCTGGGATTAAGAATCACAGAGGCTCTTTTAGGCCCCTACCACCACCACCACCTAGGGCTGTCACCATTATGACATTTTACAGTACATGACAATTCATTTTCTTTTCAATTTTTTTTTTCAAATAATTGCGATTAACGATTTAATTATGTTTTTGTCATTGACAATTACATTTCTGTTTGGCTTGTAGGCTTTGAACTATTTTTCTTTTTTTTTTTTTTTAATATTTATTTATTCTCGAAATTACAGCTGAGTGGTTAGACTCATTTTCAGTGTCGTCGAGCAGTACATTAGAGGTGTCAACTATGCACATGGCAGATATGACACATAACCTAAATATAAAGAAATTACTGACATATTTGACAACTTTATATTTGAAAAATAACATTGATAGTGTATATAACCGATCTACAAGCTCACGATGTGTCGCATTTTTTAAAATGTTTGAACATATGAAAATGTTTCAACATGGAAACGATTATAACAATTATGACACAATAATTGTGATTAAGTCACATAATTGCGATTAGACGATTATGTAATAATTGTGACGGGCCTACCACCACCACCACTCCATGTCCAGGACAGGTAGCATTCCAACACACTACTCTACTAAGTTGTAAGGTGTGTGTGTGTGTGTGTAGTAGGGGTGTAACAATATAGTAACTGTATCGAAATATCGTTTTTAACTTAAAAAATTGAAGTCTATCGAAATGAAAACAGCTAAAATCGAATCGTATCGTTTTATTTTTTATCGTATCGAATCGGCAGTGCAAAGAATCGATATCAATACTACCTACTTGTGCATTGTATTTAGCATTTTTAAGAAGAAAAAAATGAAAAGGAGGGGTTTAATTACTTTTCCTTTCCATATAGCTACACTGGTCTATTGATAAATGTGTGTAATCTCTGAGTTCATGTCAAGGTGCCGTTTTGTCAATTACCAATGTCCATGTATTTGGCAGATAATCACTGTGTTTACTTATTTATATCCATAATAATACATGTTTCCCTTAAAAACCTGCACTATCCACACCTTTCACACAGATTTAATTTATTTGCTAAATAGTTACTATATCGATTTTAAATCATTGAATCGAATCGTATCGTATCACCATGAATGAACCAATATCGTCCATGTATCGTATCGTCAACCATGTATCGTGATATGTATCGAATCGCTATTAAAATGTATCGTTACACCCCTAGTGTGTAGACATTTTTTTTCATATCATTGCTGTCGGGCAGAAACCTCTCCATAATCGTAACTTTTTGTGTTTTCTTTTGGTAAATCAACTCCCTACTTGAGGCCGATTAAAAAAATACCTTCTAAATGCTGACCTACGTTTTCTGAAAAACGTCACAAATGTATTAGAAAATGACAAAACAAATGTATGTTGCTATGTTCTGTATATAGCAATAGCTACCCCAGAAGGGGTTCCCATCTTGAAAGGTAAAAATGCCCAAAAGCAGACAAAGTTTTCTTAGTATTGGTTTAAGTTGTTAACTGTCTGAAAATACACATGAACATGAATCCAACACAACACTACACATTGACAGTGCTGTCAAACAAGTCTATGAAGCCATCTATGAAAAGGTTTAATCTGCAACACAATTTTATACAATATGTACAGCCTGAAAAACGTTGAAGAACCCTGCTCTAAACCATTGGTTCTCCACGTGGGGTCTGTATACTTTCATTACCCCAGTATGTAATGTTTTACATCAGGGGTCTTCAACAGGGGGTCTGCAGAGTTACTACAGTGGTCCTCCAAATCTTCCAATCCTTTTTATATTACTGTAACCAAAAAGAACTGCAAGGCGTTGTGAGCTTGTAGATCTGCTATTTTTGGCAAAGAGGTTTGGTGTAGAGGGTAAAAAGAGCAGACCAAGTACAGAGTGAAAGATCAAGTTTATTGAGTATTGACGGCTAAAGTGGTTAAATATCTGAAAACACAAATTGACATGAATCCAAAATAAACTGATTGTGCTGTCAAACAATTAAACTATATATATGGAATCTATGAAACGGTTGTGGGGGTCCCTGCTTCATCTCTCTCTCAACTCTCCCTTGGCCTGAAAACGTTTAAGACCCCTGTTCTAAATAATCTGTCGATGGGCCTTGTGTACCCTGCATTGCGGGCGGCCCGCAACCCAGTCCATCATTTAATGTTTTTTTTATTTTCTTATCGACTGAACAGTATTGACCTCAGAGTGGTGGGAGCCCTCTGCGGCTCACTCTGGCCTGTGGGGACAGTGCACACTGTGCACAGTGTGCTGCAGAGACTGCCCAGACTTCCCCAGCCGTGGCCCAGCCAAGCCCTGTTAGCCAAGGGCCTCTCCTATGGTTCAAACTGTGCCCTCAAAGCAGGAGTGGGCAACTTTGATGATGGAGAGGGCCACTATTTTTCCAACTTAAATCCAGAGGGCCACATTGCATATTGCTACACCTACTTTGTCATTCTAGTATGTCATACAAAAGAAGCAAAAATAGCCCTAAAAGCTCAAGAGGGCCACTATATTTTCACACTCACTCCAGAGAGCCACATTGCATATACAGTCAAGAATTGCAAAAATAGCTGATCTACTTGTAGATCATCTATTTTGCCATTTTTGAAATGGAATCCTGAATTATATTTAGCCATTTTTGAATTGGAATCTTGAAAAGTAAACTTTGTATTTATTTTTAAATGCATTTTTATGTTCTTAACTTTAACTTTATGAACTTAAATACAATTAGCCAGTAGCTATGCCCCTCCCAAAAAGCTTTTGTCCAATGATAGTTTAGAATAACTTCCTGCTTGCCATGGTTTGCCTTGGCAACAGCCTTGGCAAGCTGCCGGTTGCTAAGCTAGCATTGGACAAAAGCTTTTAGGGCTACTGGCTAATTACATGGGACATAAAAAAGACTTGTACTGGTCATTAAGCTACTAATATAGATATATGATTAAAGCAGACCATCATGTTTACATTTGGAATTGTAAGAGCTGAAATCAATATATCAGTATTCCAATATTAACCTGCGGGCCGCACTAAGTGAAGGTGGGGACCGCATGTGAAGGTGGGGGCCGCATGTGGCCCCCGGGCCGCCAGTTGCCCATGTATGATCTTAAGTGAGACGTACCTGGTTCTCGTAGGTCTCCTCTCGGTATCGTATGTTGCTCTCGCTGGGCAGCAGGTTCAGGTAGATGCGGTGGTCACAGCCCACGCCCCAGCTCCGCCCCTTCCCCGCCGTCACGCGCTTCAGCTCCAGCAGGCGGTCGTCAGCCAGCTGCCAGCGCCCGCTGGCGGTGGACAGGCTGTACACCCTGCCGTACACATCCACCGCCCACAGCAACGTGATGGGCATTCTGGAATGATAATAACAATAACAATATAGTGCCCAGTTGTCCAGGTGCCCACCTCCCGAAGTGCTCACGTGTTCCTAGTGCCTAGTTGTCCAGGTGCCCACCTCTCTAAGTGCCCACATATCCCTACTGCCCAGGTGTCTGTCTGTCCTATCTCTATCTCTATCTCAACCTTCCCCTGCATGTCAGGTCTGCCCAGTCTATCGAGGTTTTGAAGTCCCTCCTAAAGACTCACCTTTTTAACTTGGCTTTTAATCAAAGCTGAGCTTATGTTTTATTTTGTTCACTTGGTCTGTTTTACATTGTATTTTATTTTGATGTATTGTTGTTTTGTCTTCCTGTTGCATTGATTTCTCCTGTTGTATAGTCTTGCGTTGCCAGACAACTATTCCAAAATCTCCAAATGCTATATAGAGTCTGGAACGGCAGCTCCCGAACGGCGAGTATCGGAAGTAGCCGCTGCTGCACTGAACTGAGGCAACAGTCTGGCCTTGCGAGACTACCTGTTGTACAGCACTTTGGTCGTTTTTAAATGTGCTTTATAAATAAAGGGTGATTTGATTTGATTTGATCTCTATCTCTATCTCTATCTAAAAATAGAAAGACAAAAATTTGCCTACAGCAAAACACGGCCCTGACTGTGTGGGGCCCCAGGCAACCTATAGGCACCGGGCATGCCCAGCAAAACACAGCCCTGAACCGCCTACTGGTCAATATTTGGGGAAGATTTGTAAACATTTTATGATTATGAGAAGTACAGTATATCTGAAGGTGGAAAAATAGATGGTCAGCAAGGCAGAAACATTATTGATTTTTGTATTATGTTTTTTAGACAATTGAACAACTGCTGGACGCAGAGTTAAGGTGGTTGTTTTTAAGGTGTGTTTTCGTTGCGTTTTGGAAATCCGAAAGCCGTAGGCCAGGGAGAGAGAGAGGAAAGAGAGAGAGAGCAAGGGACTCAGTGGGACAGCTGCGAAAATCTGAAAAATCAACCCTGGTCCGAAAATAAATACGAAACGGGCGGCAGTGTGCAAACGTGATTGACATAACGTGAGGTTGATTTTTTTATTCACGCACTCCGAAATTCACTCCGATATTCGGACCGAAAAACGCAGCAGTGTGCAAAGACCTTCACAGACCAACAGACAAACTATGATGGGCATTCTGATTAAGTTTGTAAGATAAACTATGTGCACAGGAATGCTACGCACACCAGGTCCTTGTGGTGGTGCAGGCTCACAACAGTGTTATCTCAAAATACTATATGTCTTAAAAAGACGGAAAAGTGGCCGCACACACTGTAGCCAAAGCTAGTGCCAAAATGTATTTTAGGACACAGAGCAACAATAAACTATAACAGGAAGGGTGGGCATCAAAACATTGTGGGCACTATATGGAAAAATGGGAACCTTGGAACTTTGGAAGATTGGGAACTAGGGAAATCCTGGCCCTAAAACAGAGTGGGCACCAGACCTTGGAAGAGTGTTTTTAGCTCTAGGGGAAGTCCAGTCACCAAAACGAAAATGCGTATTACTGGAATGCAGTGCAGTCTGAAAAGGTTGAGAAGCAAAGCAATATCTGGTTGTCCAACTTTAAAGCCTTGTTTTATCTCTTTGATTATTTTGCTGCTATTTGGCTTTGTATAAGACACATAGGACTACTTGTTTGAAAATGGTCTTAAGTAATGTAAAGTACTATACAATTCAAAGGAGCATTATTGGCATGAGAAAACATACGTTTACATTGCCAGAGCAAGTTTCAAAACATAATAAAAACTGTTGAAAATTGGGAACATATACAGTTGGAGGGGGTACAGCGTTGTGTAAACAGAGCTATGTCATATTTTGTCGTTATGTAGGGCAGTGGTTCTCAACCTTTTCAGGCCGCGACCCCCAAAATAATCACATTTTAACTGGGGACCCCCCACCCTGACGAGCACTAAGAGTTGAGGCATTACATTTTGTATAACACGGTTATATTGTGAAAATAGCAGATCTACATGCTCACAACGCCTTGCGTTGCGAGGCGTTGTGAGCATGTAGATCGGCTATTTTCACAATTTCTGCCTCTAATATTTGACAATTTAGCCAATGTTTAATAAGAAGTCCTTAAATTGTCACTTTAGAAGCCCTCTATTAGTCTATACACTTAAACTTTATGTTGGTTTGTTCACTGTTGAGTGAGAAAATGTTGCAATGTTGTAATGTTGCACATTAAGTTCATCATCTGGGGACCCCCCAAAATAATTTGGGGACCCCCCTGGGGGTCCCGACCCACAGGTTGAGAACCACTGATGTAGGGTATGAAGCTTTTTGGAACAAATATTAGCATTTATTTTTTCTCAATACAATTTCAATAGCATACAAATGAAGGGCACTCTTCCTGTTACCAAGCACTTGGTTACATTCCACCACTGCCTGCCTCCTTGACACTCCTAGAACTGACTGAAAATAACTTTGTACTTCAAGTTTAAAATGATACTAAATATTTTTTCAAGTGTCCAAATACATCCCAAATATTATCAAGTTGTCTCGCGGCACCCCAGGGTGCCCCGTCACCCACTTTGAAAACCCCTGCTCTAGAGTGAGTGTAGACAGTCTGCAGGGAGTCTGCATGCAGAACCAAGCGTTAGCATAGCCTACTCAGGTTTCCAAATATTTCCACACGGGCTGCAAAGTTCCACCGTGCATTCTGGACTTAATGACACTCGCATCCATTCATGCAGGTGTGCAGACCTATAACACAGACATGATGGAATAATGGCCATTATGACCGTTAATAATAACACACACAGTAACATTATACCTGAATATTTGAACTATCCGATCCTGTTGCAGGCAGTTAGTAGTCAGTCAGTGGAGAATATCATGGCATCAGGTGAAAGACAGCAGATACCTCTCTTCGTCATCTCCATTCCACACAAGCCCTGCCAGCCTGCAAAGAAAGCATGGCCGTGCACGCACGCACACGCACGCACGCACGCATGCACGCACACACACAGATCCAATGTCAACAAACAATAGGCTACAAATGTATTAGACAGCTTATGTGTTTTTGTATTGTAGGCTACTGTTGTGTATTGTATGAATGTAATGTAATGTATGATTTATTATGTAAAATAAGCTGATGTTGATGATTTTAAGACCCCAGGAAGAGTATAGCTGTTGTGACTGTACAGTGTATAGTAACTGCTAATGGGGATCTAATAAATCAATCAAATGGAACATGATATTAAATGATCACACTATTAAACCCGTATAAGCAGACGCAGGCAGCAGGGATTGTCCCACAGACAGACATAGCTATAGTAAAGTCGGCTGTAATCCTGTTTACATGGTGTCCATATGGGACGGTGCAGGACAGGCGAGGAGCTATATCTAAAATAAACGTTACACAAGTTATAATAACACCGTTTTCTAACGGTCTCTTACTCACGGATTAACGGCCGTTTACGACGCACGGGAACGTGCGCGTGCCATAGCGTCATTTGTAAACATTCCTGAGGTTTTGTGACGATGGGATTTTTAATTCTCTTTAGAATAAAGCTGAGCGGTGATACGCTAGCGCCGTCTCCCAGCAGCCCCGCACACACAAACAGGAAACGGGGAACGAGCCCGGCGACTCCGATTGGTCGGAGACTCTGCAGGTGGTCGTGGATCCGCCGCTGTGATTGGAGGAGCGCTGGGGCTGGTTTGCCAGGCAGGGCAGACTGACGCGCATGTTTCAATAATTGATTTCCCAGAGCAGCCAATATGAATTATTGAAGACTAAAACTAAAGGTTGGTTGGTTTCACCTGTTACACTTTAAGATAGGATAAAACTTTATTTTAGCCCTGTGGGGGAAATTCAACAAATCAAGAAGCCTGGAACAGGTGAGCTAAGATAAGATGAAATAAAAATACATCTAAAGGCTAATATAACAAAATAATCTAATATAGGCTACAATACAAAGTAAATGCAATTATAGTAAGGAATATAAACAATAGATAGCAAATTGGTCAATATTACTATTTATAGATTTCTTGTCACCTTTCCTTGAATAATAGGCTATATGATGCATTTAATAGTATAAGGTGCTTTGATCAGCTCTTGCTCTCTCCCTGTCCCACGCACGCACGCACGCACGCACGCACGCACGCACACACACACACACACACACACACACACACACGCACGCACTTGCATGCATTTATTTATTAATAGTGCTGTTCCAGTCATTGCATAAGTGATGTAGACCTTGTAATTAACACAATATCCATGTATAGCTATCATTTTTAGGCCTATCCCATCTTGACATGTTTGTATTTTGGCTTCGGACCCCATCTGGTAAGGTATTGTGCCAGAGACCCCCCAGAAGAGAAGATGTGTGAACTATTTTTAAGATTTTTTTAAAATGTTATCAAAAACAACAGATGTTAAAAAAAAGAACTTGTGAATATGGGACCTTCTGCATAATGAGTACTTTTACCTTTGTACATTTAAGTATATTTTGATACCAATAATATGTTTGTATTTTTAATTTTTATACTCAAGTATGTTGAATTCCGGACTTTTACTTGCACTTGAACTTCTACATTGCAGTCAGTGAGTAGCTACTTTTACTGTAATTTACATCAGGGGTCGGCAACCTTTTTGACATGTTTCATTTTCTTGATAGTCAGTGTGCCTACTGTGCCTTATTAACATTTAGTTTAATTATGACACCACATCAAAATGTAATATTTATATTTCCAATTGATTTTGACAACCTTTATTTGTGTTCTTTTTCTTTAGAAATATATTATTTTAGGATGTAGGCTACTGTAGGCCTATAGACTCAAGCAATCTCCCAGACTCTCCC
The DNA here is from genome assembly GCF_963921795.1 of Nannobrachium achirus. Taxonomy (NCBI): domain Eukaryota; kingdom Metazoa; phylum Chordata; class Actinopteri; order Myctophiformes; family Myctophidae; genus Nannobrachium; species Nannobrachium achirus. The sequence goes on along the minus strand of NC_137813.1, from coordinate 11,137,147 downwards.
CAATCAAAGTTATCAGTTTGAATGAATATATAATTCTATGCAGGATGTAAATTGCAAATAGGTTTATTTGTTATATACTTTTAATTGCAATGGTTTCAATTTTTTCGACATTTCACAATTCACACACTTCTGCCACTGTGCCAGTGATGATCACCCACCCCTGTGCCAATGTTGGCACCCGCCCGTGCCGTGCCAAAGGTTGCCTACGCCTTTATTAGGTTGACACCTATGGTTGACACATGCAGCTACAGCTTTATTTTGAGGGTACTGTCCCTTTAAGAAAGCTCACTGTCTTTGCTTCCTGTGCGCAGCGCAGAGGGGGCGTTCCAGCAGCAGCAAGCAGCAGAACATCACATGACTCTACTCTTGTGACACAAGAAAAGAATCCATCCGAAAGGAAAAGCAACACAAAACACTTCCATATCTGCTCTGATCTGAGGAGAGCAGATCATGACACAAAGCAGCAGCAGAACAACAACAGACCAGAAGACAGAAGAGGGACATGAATTAACCACTGATCAATCCTTGCTTTAAAACAAACAGGACGAGAAGGAGGGGGGGTCTGTCTGGTCTGTGGTGGGGGGACAAAGTTGTCGCATGGAGGACAGACAGAAAGGCACGAAGAAGTTTCATTTTGGCGCAGCGTGTTTGCTTTGATCTTTGGCGCTGGGTGGCCTTTTAAACTCTAATAGTATAAAAAGTATCCAGAAAACAACTGAAAGTATCCATTTCACTGCGGCACATCTGTGTTGTGTGGGTGGATAGGGGATTTTTCCTTTTTTTTTTTTTTTTTTTTTTAATACATCTTTCAAAGGTAAGTTGAAAAAACGCAACACTTCCATAGGCCTGTCAGGCTGTCACACTTATTACATCATACTCGTCTAATCGTAACATAATAATCGTCATAATCGTTTTCACGTTGAAAAATGTTCATATGTTTTCAAACGTTTAATTTTTTTTTTGTGGAAATAGCAGATCTACAAACTCACAACCGCATTGTGAGCTTCACACATTGTGAGCTTGTAGATCGGCTATTTCCACTATCAATGTTATTTTTATAAAGTTGTCAAAATATGTCAGTCATTGATTGATTGATTGATTGAAGACTTTATTATAAGTTTGCATAGGAAAAGGTACAGTTTCATGACAGCACAGTTCACTGGTACAAGGTCAACAAAAACTAAAAGGAGATCCTAGTAAGCGCTTCGGCTTATTTACACAGGAAACCTTTATGCATCTGATATAACATTGAATGACAGACGGATAGAACATTTCATAATAGTAATTTCTTTGTGTATTTAGGTTCTGTGTCATATCTGCCATGAAAATAAAAGTTACCTTTAAATATAAATCCATGAATGTCTCTTTGTCTATCTGTATTATGTTGTTAAATTACAGTAAAATAACAAAAACAATTAACAAAAATGGACACTTTAACAAGGTATTGTGGCACGTTTACTAACATGCCAAGTTTAGCTGCACTTGAACAACCATTCCAGGCTGCCATATCCAGCCCAAGAAACCATAGAAACGGGGAGAAATAGAATGTACTTCTTAAGGTATGGCAACATGACTGGTGTCTTGCACGCGCGCAAGACACCAGTCATGTTGCCATACCTTAGTTTTTTCTGTACTGACGCCACTGTTTGAGTGACAACTAACCGCCATGTAAAATGTCATAAATGATGACAGCCCCTCTAGGTAAAGTTGAAAGCGACGCGTTCGGGACAGCGGGTCAGGAAGCAGAGATGGTGGACACTAGCAAGCCCCTGCTCCAGGACCGCCCCCCCGCCTACCACACGGTTCCGGGTACCTACGACTACGGAGGAGGGGGCCCCGGGGCACCGGGGGGCCCCCCGCCACCGCAGGCCTCCATGATGGCGGGACCCCCGCTGCAGCAGCAGGGAAACTACGGAGCCATCCCCCCCGCCCAGGGGGGCTACCACCAGGCACCCCCGCCGCCCTACCAGTACCCCCCCAGCGCCGGCCCAGGCAAGTAGCAGACACAATGTTCAATTTCAATTCAAGGGAGCTTTATTGACCAAATTCACGCTACGCAACTTCCTGGTGCTGACTTCACGGTTGAAGTGTTTCCCCTACTAAAAGCCCATAGAGTTAACACAGAAATCGCAAATTTAATGCAATTTCCGAATAGTGAAGTATAAAATACGGCTAGCATGATCAAGAACACAGGATAGTAAAAGGCACAAAGCGTTATTATAATTTACTTTACTGTTCAAAATAATGATTTGTTGGCTTTAAGTCCAGCAATTTCTGTGTTATTTTACCCTTCAAAGCTGACGTCAGCACCAGGAAGTTGCTGAGAAATCTGCTGAGTGCGCGTGCGTGGGCGGGCTGTGAATAGGGTCTATTGGCATAAGAAAACATATGTTTACATTGCCAAAGCAAGTGTCACAAATAAAATAAAAGCAGTTGAAAATTATTGGGAACATAATATACAGTGGGAGCATTGTGTAAACAGAGTTATGTCGCATTGTGACATTTATTATATATATAGAGGGTATAAAATAAAGCTTTTGGCACAAATAACAGCATTATTTTTCTCAAAATGCATTTAAAGGTAGCAGCTCTGTTTCATACTGTATGTGCAGTAGGTCTAGATGTCAATCCATGGTTTTTAGTCCTTAGGGTGGTTGTGTTTCTAGCCTTCTTTTGTCGCAACAGTTCATAAATCTTGCTGCTGTGTTCGCACATTGTTGTATTTCTCCCAGTACGTATGGGGGTTTTTCATCATTGGTCATGTTTTCAAACTCCGGGTGTGTGTAATCTGTGGGAAGTATGTGTCTCTGATGTCTTGGTACAGTGGGCAGGTGGTTAGAAAGCTCTGTTTCTACCACATGTTGTGTGCAGTGGGTGCATAGTCTGTCTTCCCTTGGGAGTGGGGTCTGTCTGTGACAGACACATACACATAGACATCAAATGGGGCTTGAGCCCCTGCCCTTTTATCCGTCTGTAAAAAGTGCCCTCTAGTCCATGAAAGCAGGGTTTTACTATGGTGAAAGAAATGCAAATGCCCCACTTTCCATGTCATACCTGAAGGCAGCATTCACGAGAAGTGCCTTGTCCAAACTCTCCTGAACTTGAATGCTGCATCTTGTGTTGAAAGAATTGTTCTCTCTGTGTAGAAATCAAGCATCGAAAATAGCCGACCTCCAAGTCCACTGCGCGTGGCAGCCGCTACGCGTTGTTAGCTTGGAGGTCTGCTAGTTTTGATATTTTCACCAAAAGGCCATTTTAGAATTTTCAGCCCCTGCCTCTCTATGCACGTCCCTGCTCAATTCAATTCAAAGGGCTTTATTGGCGTGGGAAAACATATGTTTACGTAGCCAAAGCGGAATACAACAGTGTCTCTCAAACTTTCAAATTTCAAGGTCTCCCCTTAACTCTTGAAAGTGTACAAATGGCGGTCCAGGCAAGTAGTACTGTAGTAGAGACCACAGACATAAAAAGGTAGACGCCTCTTCCGGCTCTCTGGTACCCGTCTCGCATTGATAGGCATTTTTGATTGACAGGCTTGGAATTCTTCAGTGTGCGTAACAGACACGGAAGGTCGGTAGGCAAATCAGAGGCAGGTGGGGGTGGGTCTTTTCGTACGCAGCTCTTAAAAACGGCTGCGTCGCGCAACACTAGGAACTGGGTCTGTTGAATTGAATTGTAGTCCTTGGATAAGTCCCGGAAAAGACACGCTGTGATTGGCCAGTAGTGTTTTTGAGTGGCAGTCTGCCCTCGACACTTCCGCTTTTCTGCCTATCAAGTTGGACGGGTCGCTCCAATCAACTGCAGCGGTGGACGAGGTATCTAGCTTTTTATATCTGTGGTAGAGACACACTCAATTCAATTCAATTCAAAGGGCTTTATTGGCTTGAGAAAACATACGTTTACATTGCCAAAGCAGAAGTGTACACATTACAAAACAACAGTGTTTCTCAAACTTTCAAATATCAAGGTCTCCCCTTAACTCTGACAGTGTACATTGTACAAATGGAGGCAAATGAACCCTTTGTACACTGTCAGAGTTACAGGTTATGGGTCAATCAGGTTAAAGAAATTGGTTTTGAGTTGACATAAAACCTAAATAATATTGTCTATGTAACATAAACAGGCTACAGTACCTCTTTCATTGTTTATGTTCTGTCACCGTTAGCCTAACCAGTCAGCAGTTGCCTGACAACCAAATTTTAGCCAATCACAGCACCACTACCCCCGCGAGGAATGGGATGCTGAGCAGCAGCCATTCAGTCAGTCCGTCCGTCGGTCCATTACCTTAACAAACTGCTGCTGCTGCAGAGCAGTAACTGTTGTAACAGAACTTTTATTTTAAGCTCTTTGAACTGGAGATGACATTTCGTAGCCGCCAGGTCTGCAGCCCTGGGTCCTGTCCAGTGTTGCCAGATTTCTGTAAGAGGGAGAACAAAACAGACCAGCTCTATGTCAAAACCAGCCCCAAGATAAGTGACTACTTGGGCATGACATCATTCCAAACTTTTTAGCTGGAGACCTAAATTGTCAAATGTGTTGTCACCCCGGGGGCCCAAACAAGTGAAAATAGCAGATCTACAAGCTCACAGCACGTTGCGATGTGACGTGTTGTGAGCTTGTAGATCTGCTATTTTCAAATAGCCGACGTGTGTACAGGTTTAAAGTGATTGAACTGAAGCAAACCCAAATAGAGCGTCGCAGCGGAAGTGGATTCCTGGGGTCACTTAATATTCCCCATTCATTTTCGCCATAGACTTTTACAAATATATTTATAACAATTATGTTAAGCCTCGAACCAAGCCATCCAGGATGGAGGTGAATCATGACCATATAACCTTTGTTTAATTTTCAAAATGTTCTTTTCATAGAAAAAAAGGTTATAATATGGTCATGATTCACCTCCATCCTGGATGGCTTGGTTCGAGGCTTAACATAATTGTTATAAATATTTTTGTAAAAGTCTATGGCGAAAATGAATGGGGAATATTAAGTGACCCCAGGAATCCACTTCCGCTGCGATGCTCTATAAGCAGCCACTCTTAAGAAACAAGACCTAAAATACCCTTTTCCCCCTTTTTTTTAAGGCTAAAGCACTGTTTGTTCAATGAGTCTCCCTGTCTCCAGCTTTTTAATAAGCAGAAAATGCATTTTCAGCTGGGTGACAATTTCAAATAATTCAGCCAAACAGGAGTTTATCAGCTTATGTTTTATGGCGTTCCATTTCCAATTATGTCTGCTCATTTCTTTGTGTCATCACTTCCAATTTCACTTGTTTAATCTGTATCAGTTCTCTATGCTGATCCTATCCTTATGTCATCAGTAGCACTGCAGTAGTGTGGTGGTCTGTGTACCACACTGATCTGTCCTTATGTCATCAGTACCACTGCAGTAGTGTGGTGGTCTGTGTACCACACTGATCCTATCCTTATGTCATCAGTACCACTGCAGTAGTGTGGTGGTCTGTGTACCACACTGATCCTATCCTTATGTCATCAGTACCACTGCAGTAGTGTGGTGGTCTGTGTACCACACTGATCCTATCCTTATGTCATCAGTACCACTGCAGTAGTGTGGTGGTCTGTGTACCACACTGATCTATCCTTATGTCATCAGTACCACTGCAGTAGTGTGGTGGTCTGTGTACCACGCTGATCCTATCCTTATGTCATCAGTACCACTGCAGTAGTGTGGTGGTCTGTGTACCACACTGATCCTATCCTTATGTCATCAGTACCGCTGCAGTAGTGTGGTGGTCTGTGTACCACACTGATCCTATCCTTATGTCATCAGTACCACTGCAGTAGTGTGGTGGTCTGTGTACCACGCTGATCCTATCCTTATGTCATCAGTACCACTGCAGTAGTGTGGTGGTCTGTGTACCACACTGATCCTATCCTTATGTCATCAGTACCACTGCAGTAGTGTGGTGGTCTGTGTACCACATTGCCCTCTCACTGTGTGTGTTTTCAGTGTTTGTTTTTCTTGCTTCAAAAACATCCCCTTCTACCAAAAAAACAGTGAAAAGTTTCCTCTGTTTGTTTCTATAGAGGAATGTTTTTTTTGGGGGGGGGCACCAGAAACAATGAAAAGTTTCCACTCCTAGCTCCTCAGTGATGCCTCCTTATCCTCACTCCTAGCTCCTAGGACAGGGGTAGGCAACCTTGGGCACAGGTGCCAGCATTGCCACAGGGGAGGTATGATCACCTAATTTACAGCAAATAAGATCCTGCTCATAATTATACATTAGTTATTTAAAACTCTGAACTCTGACTGGGGGAGGGTGTCTGGGAGATAGGTGGGTTATTTCCAGAGTCCAAGGATCGTTATAACAATGTCCTGTCAATCAAAATATGAATTTTGATGGGGTGTTAAAATGTATGTTGACATGGCACACTGGCCATCTAGAACAGGGGTCTTCAACGTTTTCAGGCCAAGGACCCCTTAGTTGAGAGAGAAATTAAACAAGGACCCCCACAACCTGTTCATATATTCCATATAGTTTCATCGTTTGACAGCACAATCATCAGTGTATTTTGGATTCATGTCAATTTGTGTTTTCAGATATTTAACCACTTGAGCCATCATAACCTAATAATTTGACCTGTCACTCTGTACTTACTCTGCTCTTTTTCCCCTCTACACCTAATCTCTTTGCAGCACGAGGCTTGTAGATCTGCTATTTTTAGCTACAGGTCTCAGAATATGGACGCTGGGGTTCAAGTTGTTAATTTAAAAAAGTATTGTAAGATTTGGAGGACCCCTTGTAGTAACTCTGAGGACCCCCTAGGGGTCCCGGACCCCCTGTTGAAGACCCCTGATCTAGAAAATAAAAACACTGCACTTCATTTCTAAAAGGTTGCTGTTACTGATCAGCCTTGTACTTCCGGTTGAAGTGAGGATAGAGGGGTTATAGGAGGAGACAACAGGCCCAGGAAGGATATGGGGACATTAGTGGTTGGTTTCATTTGCATCAGACAGAATGTTGGCAGCAGACATGATGAAGCCACGATGCTGCACGCTGTCGACACCGCCACTTCCGCTAGGACTTCATGCTCGCCAACAAGAATAGAAGAGCTCATTGTCGTTTGTTATCCTGGAACGAACAATAGCATCAGAGCTTTGTGCTGCTGTTGTCGTCGTTGTTTGTACCCGAGAAGTGTCATTCTGAAGATGAACCATCAGACAGTTCTTTAGGCTGCCAGTGCGTAGGATTTTTCCTCAATGTTTTAAAACAGGAGTTAAATTAGTGAACTGAACGATTAGATATTGATCAGCCAAAGGAGAAGTGGATTAAGGAAGCTGTTGACCTCAATGTAACCTCATAAAGCAAAGCATTTCATAACTTTATTGTTTTGAGAGCAGAATTGAAAGCGGTGCCATTCTCAGGTTTAGGCTTAGCGTTGAGAAACCTGCTGTATCACTGTCTGATGTAATCCAGGACAATCATATGACTTTATCATGAATCTGGCTTAATCATCCCTGAACATCCCTATTTTGGTGCGAACTTAAGTAGCCGATATGCAAGCTCTCGCAACGTAACGTGTTGAGAGCTTGTAGATCTGCTACCAAACACGCTCTTTACAGGTCTGTTTTTATCAAGTATAGATGGTTTAATCAGAACGCGTACACAGTATTGTGTATTATTATTTTATGCTTTAACTTTTTTTGCAGATCTACAAGCTCACAGCGCGGCACCGAGTGCCGCACTGTGAGCTTGTAGATCTGCTATTTTTGAAAAAAATTGAAAATTTGAATTTTGACCGAAAGTGTTTTTTGAATCCTTCTAAGGTGTTTTGGAAAAAACTATGTTTCTATGTCAGCAATCTGGCTAGCCATCGTCAAAGAAAAGGTCCTTTTCACTTAACTGGAGCTCAGTTAGTCTGTTCTTGAGAGACTACTAAAGATTTCAAAGGTTTCAAAATAAATTAAAATCTCCGAAACGATTATGATTTTTGTCTCATCCCTAATTATACAATGGCACCATTGGTGTGTCATCAGTTTCTGTGGACAGTTCAGAAACCTGCCTACCAACGACGCATGGGGATTCCAAGGCAAGCTGACAGAAACCAACAACCTTGCTCTTCCTGGAAAGTTGGCATGCTGAAATAGAAGCCACGGTTGTTGCATCAATACAAGTCACTTCTTGAAATCTCGTTTGAAATGACAGATGATTTCATCAGTTGGCACATTGTGTTACCAGAAATCATGTAGACAGAGATTACAGTTTCCCAGACTGAGACTCTGGACTCTCATGAAGGGGGTCCCCGAGTTGTTTTGGGGGGTCCCCAGATGAATGTGCAACATTGTTTTCTCACTTGACAGTAAACAAACCAACATACAGTATACTAAGTGTATACAGGGCATCTGCACATTTCTAAAGTAAAAATTACGTAAATTGTCAAATATTGCACAAGAAAGAGGCAAACATTGTGAAAATAGCAGAACTACAAGCTTACTGCGAGGCATTGTGAGCTTGTTCGACTGTATTCACAATATTCATCTGTGGAACCAAGTCAAACTAAATGTAATGGCCACATTTCCAAGAGCTTGTCATGGTGGGGAGGTGCTCGGTTCAATTAGGATTATTTTGGGGCAGTCGCGGCCTGAAAGTTTTGGGATGTATGAGAATAACCCTTGTTATAGTGAGAATCAGTGAGGAACAATAATTGTCCTGTATGAAGATGATATAGAAAAAGGTTAGGAGTGAAATGTTCCTTTTTAAGGATCAAAATATTATTCATATTATTTCCACGCCACTACTAACAGTTGAAGACTTATTAAAGTATCTTGCCTCAGACAGCTCATGCTCTTCAATTATTGAACCATGGTGGGTTTAGATCATATTTACAGTCTTTGCATTGAATGGTTCATTGAACTGTTCATGTGAGATCATGAATCATGTGAGGCACACTGTGATATTTTGTGTACCATTAGCAAAGGAACGTTTGACAAACCTTTGGAACTACAATACTTTACGGCTGACACACCAAAATATTTACAATTTAATAAAACAAGTACACAATAGATTAATAACCAATCACGATTTTGATCATGTAATTTTGTCAAAAAATAAAAAAAATTAAAAGATATGAAAATAATAATTAGTGATAGTAGGTGATCTTCTGATTTTTCACAACTTAGTTTAAAATCCTGTTTAAGTGATTGATTCTCTGGAAGAAAAAAAAAAGAATGCGCTTTTCTTATTTTTATTGTGTGAAAAAGGAATGGATAGAGAATAATCTCGTCAACAGTTGCACCTACCACAATACTTATGGTAACATATTATGTTCATAGTTCAAACTAAAACGAGCACCCTCTGTATCAAGGGTGGGCAACTTTGATGATGGCGAGGGCCACTATATTTCCACCTTCACTCGATGCGTTTTGAGCTTGTAGATCGGCTATTTTTTGCTTCTTTTGAATTGGAATCCTGAATTATTTGTTGTTATTTTTTAATTGGAATCCTGAAATGTAACATTTTGATTTAATTTCAAACACATTTAGTTATATACTCATGTTAACTTTATGAACCTAAACAAATACCTACATTGGACATAAAAGAAACATTTTAATACTACTATACTAGTCATTAAGCTACTAATATAGACATAATTAAAGCAGGTCATGTTAGTAATTGTAACAGCTGAAATCAATAATATATTCAGTATTCCATTATTAACCAGCGGGCCGCATTAAGTGAAGGTGAGGGCCGCCAGTTGTCCATGTATGCTCTGTATGAATGCAGTGTGCCGGGTGCACGGCTCACCAAGACTCACAAGAACATAACGTCCAGCCCAGGACTCCCTGGCATTTGGGCATCAAGCCTTCCTCAGTGTGTCTCATCGTGTCCTGCACGCTGACTGAGCATGGCTTGATGCTGAAACGTGTTCCGTGTCTGCTGCCCGTACCTTAATTCATTAAAAGTACCAGTAGGACTTTAGACTGGCGTGCTGGCCATACTGTTCTTGTAATCAAGTAGCCTGATTTCAGACTCGGCTGACGCTTGAGTCTGACATTGTGCCCCGTCTGAACGATTTCTGGGGGAGGGACTTTTGGTGGCCCCCCTGTAGTAACTCTGAGGACCCCCTAGGGGTCCCGGACGCCCTGTTGAAGACCCCTGGTGTACAGCACTGTTGTCTATAAATAAAGTGGATTGGATTGGATTGGATTGTAACCTTCATTATGTCGTGTCTTCCTCATCATCCAGGCTACCCCACCCAGGCCATCTCCCAGCAACCCTACAGCCCTCACCAACAACAGACCTACACCATCATACAGCCCTCCGTGGTGGTGGTGGGAGGCTGCCCCGCATGCAGGTGAGAGAAAACGCACGCACGCGCGCACGCACGCACGCACGCACACACACACACACACACACACACTCAACCCAATCACTTCCAATTTCACTTCCAGGTTTCAGCTCTCGACACGTCACATCGAGATAAGGTCACTTGATAAGCATGTGATTTGTGCGTCTCTCCCATGATCACTGTGTGACTGAACCTGTTGCTTATAGATTAGAGAGGCTCATATCTGCTATGTATAAAGTAGACACTCATACACTGTATATACGTACTGTATGTAGGCCTGTTGACAATTATTGCATGAACGCCTATTCGCCATATTATTGATAATATCGAGATAATTGTCATAATCGTTTCCATATTGGGGGGAAAAACCCCCGAACAAACACAAATTATAAACGTTACAAAAGTTGCGGAAATGGCAGATTTCCACGCTTCCATTGCAATGCCTTGTGAGCTTGTAGCGATATTATCTGGGCTAAGGTGGAGTCTGAAGAGGTGAGACTACATCGGAAGTTAGGGATTGAGTCTGCAGTTCTGAATGCAGCATGTTGCCTGGTCGTGGTGGTACACACATTGCATCAGTATTCATCCAATCTGCTGACCTCCGGTTCAGTCCATGGTTGAAGGAAGGAGGATTTTCCATGCTGTTGTTGTCCTGAGTCAACGTCCTGAGTGCCGGGGTCAGTCATGTGACCCCACTGGGGGCAGTCATGTGACCCCGCTCCCAACATGTGACTGGACTTAGAGGAGGGGGGGGGGGGGGGAGCAGAGGTCAGCCCAGGTCAAGGTTCACTAGCAGGCAAACTCTGCACGTCACAAATATTACAATGGCCTGATCAGTTATCTTTGCTCGTTTTTTTACAAAAGCAACTGGAAGACATTAAAAGAAATGTCATATTTCCATTATTATTTCCACATCGCTTTTTATTATTTCCACACACTTTTAAACCCATTACAAATATATATCTGAATAGTTTTCTAAAAAATGTTTGTTGATAACTAACATCAGTGGTTCTCAAACCCTTTTATGTTAAAATATTTAGTTCCAGGGACGCCCAGAAGCAAAGATTGAGGTTAAAATATATATTCAAAGATTTGCACACATGTTTTTGATCTACAAGCTCATAGTGCTAAACAAGCTCATAGTGTACGTAGATCTGCTATTTTTGAAGAATGGTGTTGAACCTGTTGACCCTGCTGTAAGAGTGAACTCCAATAGAACATTGTTGCGGTCGGGCAGAAACCTTGTATCTCCCATATTTCAATGTATTTGTAAATGAATGCCCTGCTTCATCATACAAGACAAGAGCGTCACACAACAGTAGTGAAAATAGCAGATCTACAAGCTTGTGTGTGTAATCGCGAGTGTGTGTGTGTGTGTGTGTGTGTGTGTGTGTGTGTGTGTGTGTGTGTGTGTACAATTGCCAGTCAGGGTAAATAAATGTGCCACTTCCCTTGTCTCTGTGCCCATGATAAGCAGTATCTGTTTAAGCAGTATATCTGCAACCACAATTAGTTAGGTAAAGTTAGCTGAAAGTTAAACCAATCTGGGAACTAACAACCATTAGTTATCAGTAAAAATGACTCCTTGGCCATAAAATAGGCCACAACAAACTACCTTTTTGTGTCCACAAGACATAATATTGTCAATAAAAAAATGGTTGGAGTAGGGTTTGAATTCATGAAAACTATTCAAGATCAGGTGGGTAAGCGCACATCATGACACACATGATAACATGATACAATCTGACAAGGAACACTCAAAAGGGTTTAAAGCATAGGGACTAACAGGACACAGGTGAACTGGAATGACATGATTGGCTAAGCCTTAGCCAATTAGGCCTATTTTATGGCCAAGGAGTCATTTAAACTGAAAACTAATGGTTGGAATGGATTCAGCAGCCCGAAAATACCCTAATTACCCACCCCATATGCTCATATTGGCATTTTTTTCATTTTATCCCCTTTAATCCCAGGCCCAGGTATCCCAATACCCCCAACTTGTATTGGTTCCCACAAAGTTACCCAAGGGAGTTGTGATTGAGAAAGTTCAGAAGGGATAGTTGACACCTTTATGAACACATTTGTGAAGAAAGATATTGATTTTGATTTAGTTCCCAGATTGGTTTAACTTTTGGCTAACTTTACCTAACTAAATGCAGACATATACTCTACTCTGTTACAAGTAGTAGTAGCCACAGATTAAAATAGGGCTCAAGTGGTTAATTTATGTTTTGTATATTAATCTAATTCTGCAAAGTAAGTGGTAACTAAAGCTGTCGAAGAAATGTAGCAGAGTGAAATGATGTGCTTCTGAGGTGTATGTACTCGAGTAAAGTAAAAAACGTATTGTACTTGAGTAGGATAAATTTACATAGTTACTTTCCAGCAGTGCAGATAAGCCTTGTGGTGCCACTTGGAAATCGTTTGTTGTAGGGCAGAAACCTCTGATCTCCATATTGTTTCTATATTTATTTTCTTTCCGTAAATGAATACCCTATTTCATCATACTATTGTGTCGTGTCACACAATAGTAGCAGAAATAGCAGATGTGTAGATCTGCGATTGTTTTAGCTATTTTTTAATGTGAATCGTGAGAAGTAACTGTTTTGGACATAAGAGTTTTTTTTTTAAATCCCTCCCACATGACAAAGTCCACACACACACACACACACACACACAACTTACCGTAGGGTACAGTTAGGACGCCGTATGGTTGAGGAACTGTTTTGTACTGTACAGAAAATCCCCAACGGTTGGTAACTGAAAGCAACTGTAGTGATCATAAGGTCTTAATGTTTAGGGGGAAAAAAACCCAGGTTTGAGTGACTGCCATGTCACAACTAATATGCTTTGATTTGTATTACTGTTATTCATAAGCACCTCCAGTCCAGACCGACTGTTTTCAACCATTTTTACTTCTCACCAAATCAAGAAATATAACTGTTATTATTTATATATAGGGGAGAGTGGGGTAAACTGAGACACCCCCTGTATCTAGGCAATGGAACACATTTTGTGGCCATGTGACCTTGATTTCTCTGGTCTGTCTCAGTTTACCTCGGTGCTGGGGTAAAGTGAGACACAACAAGACCACCTTTATTTTTTAAACAATCATATTTTCACTGCCCTTTGTCTTGAATAGATTCAGATAACTTCCATTGTTAGGAAACATCCCACATTACTGGGAAATGTGTACATTTATACTGATATATCTTTTAGTTTGCCTAGAGGGGAGCAAATATAAGAAGTGTCTCAGTTCTCCCCCTACTTTACTTTTATAGGCGATTGAAAAATAGGAGATCTACAAGGTCGCAGCTCGTCACTTCGCGCCACACTGCAAGCTTGTACATCTGCTATTTTGTGTGAGAACTACTTATTTAGAAGGCATTTGTATACTTGGCCTCGGGTGTCTATTATGAGTTAAAGGGATAGTTCACCTCCAAATGTTTTTTTCCCCCCTATTGATTACTCACCCCATGGATACTTGAATTCATGCGTATTCTTTAGTTTTTGTCGCATTCCTAAGCCAATACGTTGAGGAGACTATGTTTCTCCGTAAGGAACAAAGCAGGCTCTTTATGTCTCCATAGGGAACACAACAGGCTCTTTGTGTCTCCATAGACAACCAGTGGTTCTCTATGGCAGTGGTCTTCAACGTTTTCAGGCCAAGGACCCCTTAGTTGAGAGAGCGATGAAGCAGGGACCCCCACAACCTGTTCAGAGATTCCATATAGTTTCATTGTTTGACAGCACTATCCTCAGTATATTTTGTATTCATGTTTTTTTCAGATATTTGACCACTTGAACCGTCAATACTTAATAAACCTGACACCTTTCACTCTGTGCTTAGTCTGCTCCTTTTCCCCTCTACACCAATCCTCTTTGCCTAAAATAGTCAATCTACGAACTCACAACGCCTCGCAGCATGACAAGGTTTAAATGTTTATTTTGATCAACTGAAAATTAAATGTATAATATGAAATGATCCTGTTGTGTTTGCTACACAATTACAATTACTAAGAATTATTGTCTTAGGAATGCCACAAAAACAAAACAATATCCATGATTTCAAGTCCCCATGTGGTAAGTACAGTATGTAATCGAGAGGGGGAAAAAACTCATTTTGAGGGTGAACGACCCCTTTAAGCTGCTACAGTATGTCTCCTTATTGGTTTTATTGTTTTTGCTATATTTGATTGTACAACACTCTGGTCAGCTGCTGCTGTTTTTAAATGTGCTTCAGCAAATAGATTTGGATCAGGGTTGGTTTGTTGTTTCTGTGAGTGGTGATAATTCAGCCTTTCATGGCGGTCAGCATGTTGCAGTCATAAGACCTGGCTCACATCTTATGATGACTCTGCGTTCATGTGTGGCTGCACTCACATCAGCTCCATGGCTGTTCTTGAAGGATAATTGATGAGTCAGTGGTCTAAAGTAACTAAAGTACATTTACTCAAGTACTGTACAATTGTTAGGTATGTTTTACATTAGTGGAGTACTTTTACTTCTACTCCATTACATTACATCCAAAGCTCACAGAGCTTGTAGATCAGCTCTTTTCAAAATGTTTTTTGAATACATTTTGAATTTGGGAGATGGGACAATCTGCCCAGTGAATACTTTTACCAGGGGTCTCCATTTATGGGTATACTGGTCCGATATACATCACTGGCCAGATGGGCAAGTTGTGGCGTGACCTCGCCCTTTAGGGCAAGGTCACGTGTCGCCCTGAGGCGTCTTACTAGTACTTTTGGTACTTTAAGTATATTTTGATGCCAATACTTTTAGTCAAGTACATTTTGAAGTACATTTTGATTACCGGACTTTAACTTGTAACAGAGTGTTTCTACCTTACGGTATTGATACTTTTACTGAAGTAAAACATATGAGTGTTTTTTCCACCACTGATTCAGATCAGCTCCATGGCATTTTGAAGCATAATTGATGAGTCAGCATTCATGTGTGGCCGCATTCAGATCAGCTCCATGGAGTTTTGAAGGGTAATTGATGACTCTGCAGTATTCATGTGTGGCTGCATTCATTCATTCAGATGGGTTTCATGGCATTTTGAAGGATACTTGCTCAATTGTCTTCGTCACATGTTGTTCTTCTATTCCCTTGAAGTGTATTTTAAAGAGTTCCTTGTTGCTTTACTCACACCAGTGTTTCTCCACCTTTTCTGAATAGTGTAAGAACTACAGTGCAACAGCAACAGGCGCTTCTCGATTGCATCACACCCGATCTCGCCACCATGTGGTGGAGGCGGGTCCAAGATTTACATTTTTGTTATTATTTTAAGAAACATTTTAATTTTGTGGAAATGGCCTGAAAATACCCGCTTTAAGTAAAACATTAATTTGGAACACCACAGAATCACCCCCTGTCCTTTTCCTTCCCACTTGGAAATTTGGCTCCCTCTCTCTTCCATTAATAGGCATATCAAAAAGTAGCTTGTAGACAGATGTGTTTCTAATGCAGTCAACCTTTTCAGGCCGCAACCCCAAACTAATCATAATTTAACTGTGGAAACCCCCTACCCCACCCTGACGAGCACTAAGAGTTGAGGCATTACACTTTGTATTACACGATTCTATTGTGAAAACTATTTAAATTTTTACAATTTCTGCCTCTAATATTTGACAATTTTGCCAATGTTTGATTTGTTGTTTTAGAGGTTTTAAAACGTCCTTAAATTGTCACTTCAGATATGATCATATACCCTCTATCCACAACTTTCCAACATCCCATAATGCATTGCGCAGAAGTTGGACGGAGCTTCCGGCGCTGCAGCCGAGTGTGATCTACAAGCTCACAACGGTTGCATCTGCGACGCGACGTGAGCTTGTTTGTCTGCTGTTAACCGGAAGTGTGGTGCAAAAAATTCTCCAGTAAATTCCTGACTTTTGCTGACTGTACTTTATTTGGCGCCACCATGAGGCCGAGTCTTGCAAAACATATTTTTGGACACTGCTCCTACAATCATGCAAATCGGTACACACTTGCTCTACACTCATGTCATCAACATATGGATCTGTCCCATTTAGCGCCACCTTCAGGACGATTTTTTTAAACACATTTTTGGACACTGCTCCTACAGATTTTGCCCTAAAATCACGCTGCGACCTGACGGTCGCTTATCTCCCAATTAGGGAGTCTTACTGGTATTTGTGTCCTTGTACTGTATCTCTTATGTGGACATAAATAAATGTTTGGGTGTGTGCGTGTGTGTGTGTGTGTGTGTGTGTGTTCCAGGGTGGGTGTTCTGGAAGATGACTTCACGTGCCTGGGCATCATGTGTGCCATCTTCTTCTTCCCGCTGGGCATCCTGTTCTGCTTTGCACTGCGCCAGAGAAGGTGCCCCAACTGTGGCGCCACCTTCGGCTAGGAGGACCAAACTGCAGCCAGGGCTGGATTTACTGACTGACTCACTTCTACAAGCAGACATACTTTACACACACACACACACACACACACACACACACACACACACACACACACACACACACACAGACAAACGCTTTATTTTTCTTTTGTTATTTTTTCTTAATCATTGCACACCGATTGTTGCCATTTATATATCGTACAGCTTTGGTTCTCTACATTGGTTCTGGGGACCCCCAGGGGGTCCTTGAGGGGGTTCTAGGCAGCCTCCCCTCCCCTACAGCTAAATGACTCATAGTTAGGAGCTAAATGGACCCTTAAGGGTCTGTCTGTAGATCTGAGAGTGTACACATTTTAACCAAATGGACCAGTTCCATTTATACACTCTAAAATACAAAAAAAAAAGAAAGAAAAAAAACTTTTTCGAGGGTCCCCAGCCAAATGATTATCAATAATTAGACATTTGAGGATAACTAGGAAATTAGCAAATCTTGATTAAGTTAACATTGAGGATTTTTTTACGGTGTAGATTGGGGGTCCCACGTGGGACGAAACTCCTTTCAAATTGGGGGTCCTTGAAGAGAATGACTGTTTGTTGTACAGCAGAATTATAAGCCAATCATGAATGTTCAGTTTTTTTTATTAGTGCCGTGTAGTGGCCAAAAAGTGTACGTTTTTGTCAGTTGTCATAACTATTGCCGGGGGAAGGCTAGACGACGTCTCTTTGACTGTCCAGTAGGTTTAAATTGGGCCACATGAACATATATCGCCACCATTCACACTTTTGCCTCGATGGCGATTAAATGAACGTATGAATAGTTTAAATCGAACCATTGAAGTGGTTATGAAAGTATTCAATTTGTTTCTGTCTAAATTCATTGAAGAACAACTAATTATCCCTGGCACAAAATACTTTCAGATTTGGGGGTGGGAGGTCCTTTACAGGAGTATGTTTGGGAACCACTGAGTTAATCCACATATCGGAGCACATTCCTTTGTGTTTTGTGACATCATGGTGAACCGAGCCACAGACATTGTGCCTCGTGGATTCAATCGTTTTCTTTGTCATTTATTTCGCCATACAGTTGAGATTTTTGCTTTGACTTTTCTGTCTCATTTTATTTTGTTTATTTTCTTTGGCCGTCAGTTATGTGCGGCGTATGTCATGGGCGCCGAGCCGTTTCACGCAGATCCCTCGTGAAAACGACTTTGTTAAAGTGAAACGTTGACGTTAACAAAGCCCTCGTTTTTTTTGTTGACTTTACTTTCTGCGGCGTGGAAACGACGCAGGCTTGCCAATGGAAATGTTCTGTCCGCTGTGTGATAACGCTGCAGGCTAGCCCGTGGAAAGATTATTCCTGCGGCGTGGGGAACGGCGCAGGCTTGCCAATGGAACGATTCGTGGAAGAATCACTCGCTTTGTCCTCCCCGGACTTACAGACTGTGCCGGCTGAAACGAAAGACTTTTTGTCAGACAAATCAATTTGTCTGCTTTTTGATAAATGATGATATGATTTCAATGATTTCCTGGGGCCATATTTGCACTGACCGTTCATTATTCTCTTTTCTTTCTTTTTTCTTTTGTTGGTATGATTCTTGCAATTTTCTGCGCTTTTCCTTCCAGGGCTTACCTCAGGTATAAACGGACTGAAATGCCCTGCCCTCCACGTTCTTCAAAAGGCATGATGGATTCTCTGAAGCTGTATTTTTAGACTTCTGCTGCCCATGCGCTCACTCGTACATTTAAACGAGCAACTTATTTTTTTTTCTTCTCGACCTCATCTTCCGTATAATTGGTCCTCAACAAATCTCATTATAAGATGTACATATTATACAATACAATCACATTCTCGATGGGGATCCTAAGCTATTAATTAGCCATGTTGAGTAGCACTTGTGTTTTTACATTGCAACAAAAAACTATACAATTACTACAACTCTGAGATGAGACAGAGTGAGTGGACAGAAATGGTGCCATCTTTATAATGGGCATTAGTGAGGACCAGTTATGTGAAGGTAAGGTTGAAAATGTATGAAGTGCTCCTTTAACCATCTCAACCCTAATGGCCCTTTTCTGGAGGGGGCCAACATGCTGCGTAAATAGCCGATCTACAATCTTGTAGATTGAAAAAAGGATGGGGGCTCTAGTTGTCTAGTATATTGTCACTGTCGGGCAAAAACCTCGTATCTCCAAGTTTCAAATGTGTATGTTTTTTCGCGAAGTAAATCCCCACTTCTTCATACAAGGCTGTTGCACAGGTAGTGAAAGCAACAGATCTATAAGCACACAACGCCTCACGGTGCGAGGCGTTGTGAGTTTGTAGATCGGCTGTTTTCACTAGTTTAAATATTTTTTTAAATGATAAATGCAAAACGAAGAGTTTTGGATATACAATGTTTTCACCCGACGATGACGATATACTAGAGACCCCATCCCGTATCCACACATCCTTTCCACACATCCTTCATTGACTCCGGTCAATGAAGTATAACGTCGCTGTCGGGCAGAAAGTCCATAGTTCAACTTTTAATGTTTTTTTGTTTTCGTAAAATTACTGCACTAATTAATCGTACCAGAGCGTTGCGTAGAAGTAGCGGAAATGGCCGATCCGTGCGAGCTCGCGGTTAGCTTGTAATCTGCTATGCTTGCCATTCCGTGTCTTGTTTTTCTTTATTTTTTTCCTAAATGAATATTGAACCAATGAAAAGTATTAACAAGAAAGAGATTGTGATTAATGACTACGTTGGATCCATTGGAAGTTGAACACACTAGGGCATTCACCAAATATTCGAATATCAAAGTCACTATTCAACGTTGTTCACCGAAGTCGAATATTCGCTTATTTTTTTAATTTATTTTTTTCTCTTTAAGGAAATATATAGTTTATAAAGCTTGGCTAGATAGGAAGTCATAAGAATGAGTTGTCAATGCCCCTGTTGGATGAATTTGTTAATACTCCATACCAGGGGTTCTCAAACCTTTTTAGGCTGTGACCCCCAAAATAAACATATTTGAACTGGGGACCCCCACGCTGACAATCACTTGGAATAGGTATTACATTTAATGTGACTCGGTTCCACAGATACATATTGTGAAAATAGCCAATATACATGCCTCGCAACGCCTCTTGCTTACTTAATATTTGACTGTTTGTCCAGTC
Organism: Nannobrachium achirus; assembly: GCF_963921795.1. Taxonomy (NCBI): domain Eukaryota; kingdom Metazoa; phylum Chordata; class Actinopteri; order Myctophiformes; family Myctophidae; genus Nannobrachium; species Nannobrachium achirus. Next base: position 11,117,295 of record NC_137813.1, on the reverse strand, counting down.
CTGTCGAATATTCGACTATTCGAATACTTTGAGGTCGAATAATTCAAATACTAATAATCACTATTCGTGAATGCCCTAGAACACACAGATCCTTTTTTTTCTGTTTTCTTTTCTTCCATTTCCTGAAGAATGAACGTTTTGGAAATGCAAGGTTTCTGCCCGACCGCGACGACGATGCAGGGTTTGGTTAAACGAAGCATTTAGAAGTTAAATAAGTCATGCAAGTAACGATGTATAATCTCTGGTCAACATCTCTGGCATTCTACGCCCTATAGGACATCTCATGCTTCAATTCTGTGCAGCGACATTTAGGGCTGTCACCATTATGACTATTTATGTGACGATTAATTGTCGCTCAAATATAATTATGATTAGCGACGTAATTGCATGTCTTCTGTCATTGTACGTTATGCATAAAAAGTCAAGTTTCCATTAGGCTTTGGAAAACCAAAGGTGCGCAGGGCAGTGGAAATGGACGATCCACAAGCTCAAAATGCGACACGATGTGATGTGTTTTGTGCTTCTAGATCTGCCATTTCCAATATGTTTGAATTGAAAATATACATCTAGAAACATGGTAATGATGGTGACGACTCACAATTTAAGCGACAACATTTGGGATTATCTAGAATAATTGCGATTATGTGATAATTGTGACAGGCCTACCAACGTGGGGAAAAGGCCCATCTACAAGCTCACAACACCTTCGCTTTTAGATCGTCTAATTTTGTCGCGATTCTGTTGTACTTTGAAGTATATAAATGCATCATTTGTACTCAGCAATATGGCGTTTCGCACGCTGAAGATATTCGATCTGTGAGCTCACGACATGCCGTGTCCTCGAAGCATTGTGCAGCTTGTAGATCGGCTATTTTCGGCTGTAAATCGAGTTTTGTAATAGGGGTGGGCGATATGGAAAAATACAATATCACAATATTTTTCCAAGCGGTATCACGATACGATAAACAATTCTTTTTCATGTTGTTTTTATGGTTGTTTTTCAAGTTACGTGACAGTACAACCACCCACAAGGTAACACAAACTAAAGGAAAAAAGATCCTTGGCTTGTGGGACCCTTAAGCCTCGATCAGAGTCTACGGTGAAGAGCTATCCACCGCAAATTTGAGGTGGAAAGCTTTCCACCTCAAGTCAGAAAATAAGTGAAGGCCATCACAGTACGCCACGGTGGAGACCTATTCACCGTGACTGACTAGTCTAGATTGACCAATCAGTGAACGGGGTGAAGAGCCTGTCTGTCTGATAGTAAAAACAGAGAGATGTGTCGGGACTCGTGGTAGAAAGCTCTTCACCGCGAGGAATGACGTAACATTGTAGTTTCATGACTCAAAAAGACGCGGAGCCGACTCTGATCGAGGCTTAAGAGTTAAGGGGAGACCTTGACATTGTAAAGTTTGAGAACTACCGATTTAGACCAAAATGTATATTTAAATGAATTCTGCAATGAATCTCTGTATTAACAATTCAACAGGATTTTTTTTACAAGGCTCCCTCATTGTATCACGATATATACAATATCTCTGAAAAGGCATTATGTGAATTACATTGTCTCTCAACGATATTCATCACCATGTCGCCCACCCCCAGGTTCGTACCCCATTCCTCCTAAACCGCAGACAATCAATGGTTGAATGTCTATCTGTGTCTGTCTGTGTCTATACGTCTTCTATCACAGCAGGACGTATTGCTTCTGTAAAGATTAAAATGTTACTGGGAAACGGGAGAGGGGTTTATCTTTTTTTTTTTTTTTTTATCTGTTCTTTGCTTTGAAAACACACTACCGCACGCTGTTATGAATGAGGTTCTTACTTTTTATATGAGAGAAAATTATTGTAAATAAAAAGAAGCGCTTATTATAACCTCATCTGTGGCTCTTTGTTCATCTCTTACACGAGTACTGGCATAAACCAGTGGTTGGAAAAGGTTTGTCCTTAAGTTAAAGTATCAATACTGCAATGTAGAAACACTAGTAACAACTTGTATATGTTTGCTTAAACATGTTATTGCTTAAATGTTTAAGCAAAGCCGCTCCGGCTTGTGAGGAAACATGACACACTTTTTTTTTTTACTGCAACGATTAATTAGAAGGCTTAAAAAAGGCCAGGGTACAACACTGTGTACATATTTTTGTCAAAACTGCAGAAACTACACTCCCACAAAGCATTGCGAATTACATTTATTTCCTGAAATGTATCCCATAAACCACGCTCCATTTAGTTATCCAGGCCATGATATTGCCTGACACTTAGTGATTTTCATCTCTTATTTAACATAGTGCATCATATCTGTAAAAGAAAGACGCTCGCGCACTGTGTTCTCCTGACGTGCATTAAGCTGCCGGGCTGATGGGGGGCAGTAGCTATTTCCGAGGTAAACGCAAGCTCCACCAATCACAGATGTCGATTTCATCGGATGTACATTTTTAGCAGAAGGGTAATGTTTTAAGGGTTAATTAAAACATGTTTTACTAAAACTAGGGTGATTGCATACATACTTGGGGTTTCTACAGGAGCATATATAACCATTTTACAACCACAAGCTTAGTGGTAAGTGTTCATTGAATTGTTTAGGCTTTGTGGTTGATAATGAAATCCCCTATGGTGAAAATGAATGGACAGTTTACTTCCGGCTCCTCACTGCGAAGCCTTTGCCAGTCAAAGCGAAGACTGGCCAATCACAGCGCGTCCTTGCTGGACATACTTCCAGAGACTCTTAGGGTAATGAAGTCAAAGATGTTGGCTGCCATGTTATTTGTGTCTAAACTTTAAGTGCATGGCCATTTGATACCCCAAACTACGTAATGCTGCTTTTAAAGAGCACAAGCAATCTGTTATCTAGTTTCACTTTTCTGCACACAGAGAAATACGGATTCAGCGTCTCACTTATGAACACCTTGACAGAACTGAGACTTGAAGCAGCGACCTTTTGCTTGCCGGGCAGTGTCAGTGCCCACTTTACTACCCTTTCTCAAGGACATGATAGTTCTCAAACATCTTCATGTGAATAATGCCCTTGGTTGGATTTGAACCCTCGACTGCCAGCTCACAATGGATTTTTGATTTTCATGAGCTGTATGCCATAAAAAAGTGTTTGAACATGTCACTGCATGCAATGAACCTAAAATATGACAGTTTAAAAAATATATACATTACAGAAGAAAATGAACTTTTACACAATATTAAAATTTTATGAGACGGCCGGGTCTGTGCAATGCACATGTTTTATCTTGACGTTTGGACCCCTCTTACCGTACAAACACTTCATAGCAGAGCCACTGTATTTAAAGAGGTGGTGCCATGATCCCCCCCCCCCCCTATAAAACATGATTATCAGGTGATACTAGGAGGAAGATTTTTTCCAAAAAAGTATACAGAAAGAGTTAAAATTGGGTTTTTATGTGGCCACACCCCCAGTTCATTAAGTATGCATGGATGGCATGGTTTGTTGGTGACCCAGCTGATATAGCCACACCCCACAGTGTTGGGTGAATGGTAAATAGGGGAGGAGTTGATACTGTGACATACTTAGTATCTGTGTTTTTTAACTGACACTTTTCACCACAAGGTGGCAGCCTCCAAGAGAAAACAAACAAATACTAAGAGAATACAACATTTCTCAAAAAAAAAAAAAAAAAAAAAACCAACAACACATAAGGGGGTCTAATGAAGTACTTTCAACCTCCTAGACACATGAAAAACAGAAAAAGTACAAAACTATGGCACCACCTCTTTAACACACAAATTGTAATAATCCTCTAATAGAAAGAACACAATAAGATAAGACAACCTTAAAAAGACACTGGTATGGAACTCCTGGTTTACTGGGACGGGGTTCAATCCCCTGTGGTGTCCTTCTGTCATGTTGTCTATCAACTTGTCTAATCTATTATAGTTATTGCTAACTATCATATCATCCAGACACTTGATGTGTCAATTACCCACAAGCGCCACTAGAGGTCACTAGAGCAGCAGACTATCGCCCAATCTCCCATTATCATGATGTGCTTTGTGTTGAGTCAGGCAGAGTTAGTGAATCCTTCACTGCCAAGTGCCAACATTAACAGATACTGGTGTTTAGTGGTATTTAATGTAGATTAACAATACAACCGATAAACTGGCGTTCAAAAAGAACACAAAGGATACAAATCCTATTTATTCTAGATCACATGATTTAAAAATATAGAACCAGGAATTAACTATAGATCTAGAATTAAAGAAAAATAGTTTTAAATGGAAACGAACAAAAGATGAACACTACAGTAACCAACCCATCAAATCAATTGGAGAGTAGCTCTTTATTGAGATAGTTATTATTGCTATAGTGTTTGTTCAGTAACAGTGTTAGACAAAAAAGCTATGTATTGTGATAGTAATCATTGCTATAGAGAGTACAAACACTGTCACAATACAGAGCTATTTAACACTATCGGAAATTTAAGACGTAAAATCTATGTTTTGACGCCTTACTATAGTCTTATGTAATTTTGGGGGTTTTGAAGACAATCTGAAAAAAATAATTTATAGGGTTCCAGGGGTCGCACAGCAATGTTTCACACATCCACACGCTCGTCTCGACGACCTATACAACATAATACGTAAAATCTATGTTTTGACGCCTTACTATAGTCTTATGTACAATCTAAAAAAATGAATTAATAGGGTTCCAGGGGTCGCACAGCAATGTGTCACACATCCACCACACGCTCGTCTCGACGAGCTATACAACATACCAAAAGATAGGCACTATCGGAAATTTATGACGTAAAATCTATGTCTTATGTAATTTGGGGGGTTTTGAAGACAATCTAAAAAAAATAATAATAATAGGGTTCCAAGGGTCGCACAGCAATGTGTCACACATCCACATGCTCGTCTCGACGAGCTATACAACATACCAAAAGATAGTCACTATCGGAAATTTAAGACGTTAAATCTATGTTTTGACGCCTTACTATATAGTCTTATGTAATTTTGGGGGTTTTGAAAACAATCTAAAAAAAATGAATTAATAGGGTTCCAGGGGTTGCACAGCAATGTGTCACACATCCACACGCTCGTCTCGACGAGCTATACAACATACCAAAAGCTAAGCACTATCGGAAATTTAAGACGTAAAATCTATGTTTTGACGCCTTACTATAGTCTTATGTAATTTTGGGGGTTTTGAAGACAATCTGAAAAAAATAATTTATAGGGTTCCAGGGGTCGCACAGCAATGTTTCACACATCCACACGCTCGTCTCGACGACCTATACAACATAATACGTAAAATCTATGTTTTGACGCCTTACTATAGTCTTATGTACAATCTAAAAAAATGAATTAATAGGGTTCCAGGGGTCGCACAGCAATGTGTCACACATCCACCACACGCTCGTCTCGACGAGCTATACAACATACCAAAAGATAGGCACTATCGGAAATTTATGACGTAAAATCTATGTCTTATGTAATTTGGGGGGTTTTGAAGACAATCTAAAAAAAATAATAATAATAGGGTTCCAAGGGTCGCACAGCAATGTGTCACACATCCACATGCTCGTCTCGACGAGCTATACAACATACCAAAAGATAGTCACTATCGGAAATTTAAGACGTTAAATCTATGTTTTGACGCCTTACTATATAGTCTTATGTAATTTTGGGGGTTTTGAAAACAATCTAAAAAAAATGAATTAATAGGGTTCCAGGGGTTGCACAGCAATGTGTCACACATCCACACGCTCGTCTCGACGAGCTATACAACATACCAAAAGCTAAGCACTATCGGAAATTTAAGACGTAAAATCTATGTTTTGACGCCTTACTATTAGTCTTATGTAATTTTGGGGGTTTTGAAGACAATCTAAAAAAAAGAATTAATAGGGTTCCAGGGGTTGCACAGCAATGTGTCACACATCCACACGCTCGTCTCGACGAGCTATACAACATACCAGAAGATAAGCACTATCGGAAATTTAAGACGTAAAATCTATGTTTTGACGCCTTACTATAGTCTCATGTAATTTTGGGGGTTTTGAAGACAATCTAAAAAAAATGAATAAATAGGGTTCCAGGGGTTGCACAGCAATGTGACACACATCCACACGCTCGTCTCGACGAGCTATACAACATACCAAAAGATAAGCACTATAGGAAATTTAAGACGTAAAATCTATGTTTTGACGCCTTACTATAGTCTTATGTAATTTTGGGGGTTTTGAAAACAATCTAAAAAATGAATTAATAGGGTTCCAGGGGTCGCACAGGAATCTTTCACACATCCACACGCTCGTCTCGACGAGCTATACAACATACCAAAAGATAGGCACTATCGGAAATTTAAGACGTAAAATCTATGTTTTGACGCCTTACTATAGTCTTATGTAATTTTGGGGGTTTTGAAGACAATCTAAAAAAAACGAATTAATAGGGTTCCAGGGGTTGCACAGCAATGTGTCACACATCCACACGCTCGTCTCGACCGAGCTATACAACATACCAGAAGACAAGCACTATCAGAAATTTAAGACGTAAAATCTATGTTTTGATGCCTTACTATAGTTTTATGTAATTTTGGGGGTTTTGAAGACAATCTAAAAAAAAATAATTAATAGGGTTCCAGGGGTTGCACAGCAATGTGTCACACATCCAAACGCTCGTCTTGACGAGCTATACAACATAACAAAAGATAAGCACTATCGGAAATTTTAGACGTAAAATCTATGTTTTGACGCCTTACTATTAGCCTTATGTAATTTTGGGGGTTTTGAAGACAATCTAAAAAAAAAGAATTAATAGGGTTCCAGGGGTTGCACAGCAATGTGTCACATATCCACACGCTCGTCTCGACGAGCTATACAACATACCAAAAGAGAAGCACTATCGGAAATTTAAGACGTAAAATCTATGTTTTGACGCCTTACTATAGCCTTATGTAATTTTGGGGGTTTTGAAGACAATCTAAAAAAAATGAATTAATAGGGTTCCAGGGGTTGCACAGCAATGTGTCAAACATCCACACGCTCGTCTCGACGAGCTATACAACATACCAGAAGATAAGCACTATCGGAAATTTAAGACGTAAAATCTATGTTTTGACGCCTTACTATTAGCCTTATGTAATTTTTGGGGTTTTGAAGACAATCTAAAAAAAGAGAATTAATAGGGTTCCAGGGGTTGCACAGCAATGTGTCACATATCCACACGCTCGTCTCGACGAGCTATACAACATACCAAAAGATAAGCACTATCGGAAATTTAAGACGTAAAATCTATGTTTTGACGCCTTATGTAATTTTGGGGGTTTTGAAGACAATCTAAAAAAAATGAATAAATAGGGTTCCAGGGGTTGCACAGCAATGTGTCACACATCCACACCCTCGTCTCGACGAGCTATACAACATACCAAAAGAAAAGCACTATCGGAAATTTAAGACGTAAAATCTATGTTTTGACGCCTTACTATAGCCTTATGTAATTTTGGGGGTTTTGAAGACAATCTAAAAAAAAATGAATAAATAGGGTTCCAGGGGTCGCACAGCAATGTGTCACACATCCATACGCTCGTCTCGACGAGCTATACAACATACCAAAAGATAAGCACTATCGGAAATTTAACACATAAAATCTATGTTTTGACGCCTTAATATAGCCTTATGTAATTTTGGGGGTTTTGAAGACAATCTAAAAAAAAATGAATAAATAGGGTTCCAGGGGTCGCACAGCAATGTGTCACACATCCATACGCTCGTCTCGACGAGCTATACAACATACCAAAAGATAAGCACTATCGGAAATTTAAGACATAAAATCTATGTTTTGACGCCTTAATATAGCCTTATGTAATTTTGGGGGTTTTGAAGACAATCAAAAAAAATGAATAAATAGGGTTCCAGGGGTTGCACAGCAATGTGTCACACATCCACACGCTCGTCTCGACGAGCTATACAACATACCAGAAGATAAGCACTATCGGAAATTTAAGACGTAAAATCTATGTTTTGACGCCTTACTATAGCCTTATGTAATTTTGGGGGTTTTGAAGACAATCTAAAAAAAAAGAATGAATAGGGTTCCAGGGGTTGCACAGCAATGTGTCACACATCCACACGCTCGTCTCGACGAGCTATACAACATACCAGAAGATAAGCACTATCGGAAATTTAAGACGTAAAATCTATGTTTTGACGCCTTACTATAGTCTTATGTAATTTTGGGGGTTTTGAAGACAATCTAAAAAAAATGAATAAATAGGGTTCCAGGGGTTGCACAGCAATGTGTCACACATCCACACCCTCGTCTCGACGAGCTATACAACATACCAAAAGAAAAGCACTATCGGAAATTTAAGACGTAAAATCTATGTTTTGACGCCTTACTATATATAGCCTTATGTAATTTTGGGGGTTTTGAAGACAATCTAAAAAAAATTGAATAAATAGGGTTCCAGGGGTTGCACAGCAATGTGTCAAACATCCACACGCTCGTCTCGACGAGCTATACAACATACCAGAAGATAAGCACTATCGGAAATTTAAGACGTAAAATCTATGTTTTGACGCCTTACTATATATAGCCTTATGTAATTTTGGGGGTTTTGAAGACAATCTAAAAAAAATGAATTAATAGGGTTCCAGGGGTGACGTAAAATCTATGTTTTGATGCCTTACTATATATAGCCTTATGTAATTTTGGGGGTTTTGAAGACAATCTAAAAATAATGAATTAATAGGGTTCCAGGGGTTGCACAGCAATGTGTCAAACATCCACACGCTTGTCTCGACGAGCTATACAACATACCAGAAGATAAGCACTATCGGAAATTTAAGACGTAAAATCTATGTTTTGACGCCTTACTATAGCCTTATGTAATTTTGGGGGTTTTGAAGACAATCTAAAAAAAATTAATGAATAGGGTTCCAGGGGTTGCACAGCAATGTGTCACACATCCACACGCTCGTCTCGACGAGCTATACAACATACCAGAAGATAAGCACTATCGGAAATTTAAGACGTAAAATCTATGTTTTGACGCCTTATGTAATTTTGGGGGTTTTGAAGACAATCTAAAAAAAATGAATAAATAGGGTTCCAGGGGTTGCACAGCAATGTGTCACACATCCACACCCTCGTCTCGACGAGCTATACAACATACCAAAAGAAAAGCACTATCGGAAATTTAAGACGTAAAATCTATGTTTTGACGCCTTACTATAGCCTTCAGAGATGGGAAAAGTACTCACGTTCTGTACTTAAGTAAAAGTAAAAGTACTTGTGAAAAAAACGACTTTGGTAAAAGTAAAAGTACTCATTCCAAATAATTACTCAAGTAAAAAGTAAAAAGTACGTGCTTTGAAAAGTACTTTTAAAGTAAAAGTAAAAGTATTTTTACCGTATATTTCTAGAATTTTAAGGATATTAAAATTAAAAGATCCCCACCAAACATACGTCTTAAAACTGGCCCAGAATTGGTTTCCTACTATGATGTGAAATCTAAATGCAGCAGTGATTTTTTAGACTGAGTACCAGTTATAGATAATATTTGACTCTCCAAGAACAATCATTATTATTATAAAAAATATATGTATATCCCACGATTTTGTAACCCATTTTTTAAAGTGCCAATTGACCACCAAGTAGGCCTACACCATTATAACTGATGTTAAAATACAGATAAGGTTTCCTAATAAGAATGTCGTTTTCATTGTTCAATTATAATTATAATACATCTCACATCCACAGACAGACAGATTTCTGACTGTTATACTTTAAGATGTTTTGCATGTCTGTCAGAGGACCCCAATGTAAACAAGCCATACAGACTGTATGGATGATAATCATACAGGAGTGCGTTTGCTATGCGAACTGCTAATCAAGTATTCAATCAATCAATTCAAACAAATGCATGCATGCACGCGCATGAGGGCACGCACGCGCGCGCTCTCTCTCTCTCTCTCACACACACACACACACACACACGCTAAAGGCTTTTGCGAGGCAAAGATGACCGAAGCTACAGTTGTGCAGAGTCTGCAGAACGTTTCACTTTTTCCATACAGAACTTTATCCAGCATGAGATAAAAAGCAATTGCACTGACTCACCTAAGCTTCGGAGGTTAAAAAAGAACGCATTTCCAACGCGTGTGCATTACAGGAGCAGCATATGGCCAAAGTCTTGTGTTTATAATCCATAGTTAGTTATAATCCACGTGAATTAATTGTTGATGTTTGAAAGCTGTGACGAGATGAATGGTTTACAGCATGATGGTAGAATTAAACCACCTTTCTTCCTCTTCCTATGAAAATCGTGGATTTCAAAATAAGAGCATAGGGTATTAGGCTATTATGTTATGTAGGCTATATGATTCGTTTTATTTGGTAGTCTAGTTGCAGGAAGTAAATAGACCGGTGCTTTCCTACTTGACACAATGACTCTCACTCTGGCCAGGCAGCAGCAGAGCGTCACCGCAGCCTCTATGAATGATGATCAAGCGCTGTAATCATTTTTGTTTGATCTGCCACGCATCGGCGCAACATTAACACAAAACCAAAGTAGCGAGCCTGTTTTGAAAATGTAGCGGAGTAAAAGTACAGATACTTGTGTTAAAATGTAACGGATAAAAGTAAAAAGTACCCAGAAAAATAATTACTCAGTAAAGTACAAAGTACTGAAAAATGTACTTCGTTACAGTAACGAAGTATTTGTACTTCGTTACTTCCCATCTCTGATAGCCTTATGTAATTTTGGGGGTTTTGAAGACAATCTAAAAAAAAAAGAATAAATAGGGTTCCAGGGGTCGCACAGCAATGTGTCACACATCCATACGCTCGTCTCGACGAGCTATACAACATACCAAAAGATAAGCACTATCGGAAATTTAACACATAAAATCTATGTTTTGACGCCTTAATATAGCCTTATGTAATTTTGGGGGTTTTGAAGACAATCTAAAAAAAAATGAATAAATAGGGTTCCAGGGGTCGCACAGCAATGTGTCACACATCCATACGCTCGTCTCGACGAGCTATACAACATACCAAAAGATAAGCACTATCGGAAATTTAAGACATAAAATCGATGTTTTGACGCCTTAACTCATTGAGTGCCAATCCCGAACTAGTTCGGCTTTATTAGCGTATCGCAGAGTGCCGATCCCGAACTAGTTCGGCTTTAAAAAAAAAAAAAAAAAGAATTTGAAAAAAAGAAATTTGAATTTTTTTTTTTTTTTTTTGGACCCCATAAAAACTAGTGAACATGATTTCAATCGCGATTTTGCATGTTCCACCCCCATACAACCCCATCTAACATACAGGGCAGCCATGTTTGTTTACATAACATGTAAAACATAATGGCGATTATCTCAAGAATGCCTGAACGGATTTCCAATCGGATTTTTTTGTTTGAAAGCTGTGAACAAACTGCACAAATCCACTCCAATGCAATCCAGGATTGCATTGGATTTTTTAGAGCTCATTCTTCTCTGTTTTTTTCCCATGCATGAGGTGTGCAAGGTTTAATCATGGCTAAGTTGACGAAAATAAGGCTTCTAAAATGCTTGGTAGCCAATAGCTAACTTCAAGCTAACTTCATCCTCTTCCTGTACATGCACAAAGGAAAGTGTTCAGGCAAGTCATGGCTGCAGGGCTTCTGCATATACCAGCATATCTCTATGGGATTTTCTATGGCCACTGGGCGCCCTCTAGTGGTGACTAGGGTGGCACTCAAAGAGTTAATATAGCCTTATGTAATTTTGGGGGTTTTGAAGACAATAAAAAAAAAATGAATAAATAGGGTTCCAGGGGTTGCACAGCAATGTGTCACACATCCACACGCTCGTCTCGACGAGCTATACAACATACCAGAAGATAAGCACTATCGGAAATTTAAGACGTAAAATCTATGTTTTGACGCCTTACTATAGCCTTATGTAATTTTGGGGGTTTTGAAGACAATCTAATTTTTTTTGAATAAATAGGGTTCCAGGGGTTGCACAGCAATGTGTCAAACATCCACACGCTCGTCTCGACGAGCTATACAACATACCAGAAGATAAGCACTATCGGAAATTTAAGACGTAAAATCTATGTTTTGACGCCTTACTATAGCCTTATGTCATTTTGGGGGTTTTGAAGACAATCTAAAAAAAATGAATTAATAGGGTTCCAGGGGTGACGTAAAATCTATGTTTTGATGCCTTACTATATATAGCCTTATGTAATTTTGGGGGTTTTGAAGACAATCTAAAAAAAATGAATTAATAGGGTTCCAGGGGTTGCACAGCAATGTGTCAAACATCCACACGCTTGTCTCGACGAGCTATACAACATACCAGAAGATAAGCACTATCGGAAATTTAAGACGTAAAATCTATGTTTTGACGCCTTACTATAGCCTTATGTAATTTTGGGGGTTTTGAAGACAATCTAAAAAAAATTAATGAATAGGGTTCCAGGGGTTGCACAGCAATGTGTCACACATCCACACGCTCGTCTCGACGAGCTATACAACATACCAGAAGATAAGCACTATCGGAAATTTAAGACGTAAAATCTATGTTTTGACGCCTTATGTAATTTTGGGGGTTTTGAAGACAATCTAAAAAAAATGAATAAATAGGGTTCCAGGGGTTGCACAGCAATGTGTCACACATCCACACCCTCGTCTCGACGAGCTATACAACATACCAAAAGAAAAGCACTATCGGAAATTTAAGACGTAAAATCTATGTTTTGACGCCTTACTATAGCCTTATGTAATTTTGGGGGTTTTGAAGACAATCTAAAAAAAATGAATAAATAGGGTTCCAGGGGTCGCACAGCAATGTGTCACACATCCATACGCTCGTCTCGACGAGCTATACAACATACCAAAAGATAAGCACTATCGGAAATTTAACACATAAAATCTATGTTTTGACGCCTTAATATAGCCTTATGTAATTTTGGGGGTTTTGAAGACAATCTAAAAGAAAATGAATAAATAGAGTTCCAGGGGTCGCACAGCAATGTGTCACACATCCATACGCTCGTCTCGACGAGCTATACAACATACAAAAAGATAAGCACTATCGGAAATTTAAGACATAAAATCTATGTTTTGACGCCTTAATATAGCCTTATGTAATTTTGGGGGTTTTGAAGACAATAAAAAAAAAATGAATAAATAGGGTTCCAGGGGTTGCACAGCAATGTGTCACACATCCACACGCTCGTCTCGACGAGCTATACAACATACCAGAAGATAAGCACTATCGGAAATTTAAGACGTAAAATCTATGTTTTGACGCCTTACTATAGTCTTATGTAATTTTGGGGGTTTTGAAGACAATCTAAAAAAAATGAATTAATAGGGTTCCAGGGGTGACGTAAAATCTATGTTTTGACGCCTTACTATAGCCTTATGTAATTTTGGGGGTTTTGAAGACAATCTAAAAAAAAATGAATAAATAGGGTTCCAGGGGTCGCACAGCAATGTGTCACACATCCATACGCTCGTCTCGACGAGCTATACAACATACCAAAAGATAAGCACTATCGGAAATTTAACACATAAAATCTATGTTTTGACGCCTTACTATAGCCTTATGTAATTTTGGGGGTTTTGAAGACAATCTAAAAAAAATGAATTAATAGGGTTCCAGGGGTGACGTAAAATCTATGTTTTGACGCCTTACTATAGCCTTATGTAATTTTGGGGGTTTTGAAGACAATCTAAAAAAAAATAATAAATAAGGTTCCAGGGGTCGCACAGCAATGTGTCACACATCCATACACTCGTCTTGACGAGCTATACAACATACCAAAAGATAAGCACTATCGGAAATTTAAGACATAAAATCTATGTTTTGACGCCTTACTATATAGCCTTATGAAATTTTGGGGGTTTTGAAGACAATCTAAAAAAAAATGAATAAATAGGGTTCCAGGGGTTGCACAGCAATGTGTCACACATCCACACGCTCGTCTCGACGAGCTATACAACATACCAAAAGAAAAGCACTATCGGAAATTTAAGACGTAAAATCTATGTTTTGACGCCTTAATAGTCTTATGTAATTTTGGGGGTTTTGAAGACAATCTAAAAAAAATAATTAATAGGGTTCCAGGGGTCGCACAGCAATGTTTCACACATCCACACGCTCGTCTCGACGAGCTATACAACATACCAAAATATAGGCACTATCGGAAATTTAAGACGTAAAATCTATGTTTTTACGCCTTACTGTAGTCTTATGTAATTTTGGGGGTTTTGAAGACAATCTAAAAAAATGAATTTATAGGGTTCCAGGGGTCGGACAGCAATGTGTCACACATCCACACGTTCGTCTCGACGAGCTATACAACATAGAAAAAGATAGGCACTATCGGAAATTTAAGACGTAAAATCTATGTTTTGACGCCTTACTATAGTCTTGTGTAATTTTGGGGGTTTTGAAGACAATCTGAAAAAGAATGAATTAATTTCATATCCAGGTGGTCGTCTCGACGAGTTATACAACATACTAAAAGACGGGCGCTTAAAACCGATTGGTTTCCGAGTTATCACACTTTGAATAATCTAGGATTAGATTTAGAATTAATAGGCCTGGGGCCAATTCTGATATCTTCACAAATTGGTAGAAAACGCCCACAAAACTGATGAAACTGATGAAAAGTGATGACTCATCACTTTTCATCACTAAACCATCGTTTTCTGGGGCCATTTGTAGGCCAAGGAATGTTTTTTGTGCAAAACAAATGCTTGAAATGAATTCAGCATCTTGACAAACCCCTAATTAGACCCCTCACATGCTACTTAAATACCCAGAAAAAAACGTTTTCTGGGTATTTTCCTCCTGTATAGAAAGTCGATGGGAGACCGACTCTAGCGGCTGATAACATCAATTAAGCTGGGTCTCAGAAAGGGTTATCATACCAAAATGTAAACTAGAGACATGTAGGAAGTCAAAAATGTAAAAAATGTACGGTCACCTTGGGTGGTACCAATTTGTGAAGATATCAGAATTGGCCCCAGGCCTATAAGAAGACATTTTAAGTGTGCCTGCAACTCGCTAAGTGTGTGCAACCTTGTGTAGCGGTTGGTGTTAGCATTAGCATTTGTTAGCATTAGCATTTGTCGAAAAAAAGTAGGGTTCCAGGGGTCGCACAGCAATGGTTCACACATTCCCACGTTCGTCTCGACGAGCTATACAACATACTAAAAGATAGGCACTATCGGCAAATTGAGACTTAAAATCTATGTTTTGACGACATACAGCATACAATATAATCTTTCGTTTTTAGGGGGGTTTTGAAGACAACCGTAAAAAATGAATTTAACTCATATCCACGCATTCGTCTTGACGAGCCATACAACATACTAAAATATGGGCAATTAAAACCTATTTGTTTCAGAGTTGTCTCACTTGGGACTATCACTACTGTAGTCGTAACACTGTTACTGAACAAACTCTATAGCAATGATTATTATCACACTGGTGTTTAGTGGTATCTCTTGTATCTATCTTTTCTAGTTCTATATCAAAGACATAGACAAAGCACATGTAATTTATAGATCTAGAAGGAATATAATTATAAATTAAGATGCTTTCAATTGGAACAAATTATCAAAACATGCATTAAAACATGAATTACTACAGTTAGAGGTACAATCAACCCCTCAAATCAACATTCCTGTAAGTGCAATCAGCAGGACACCGCAGGGAATTGAACCCCATCCTAGTAAACCAGGAGTGCCAGACCAGCGTCTTTTGCTTCTCAAAATGCCTCAAATCATCAACGCAGCTTGCGATTACCATGAAATTTGCCACACATAATTATTCCCACTATGTCAAGGAACAAATGCTACCCTTTTCACATTGGCCTGTTATAGCGCCACCAGCAGGTATATCATCATCATCATCATCATCATCATCATCATCATCATCATCATCATCAACTTTATTTGTATAGACTTCAAGGTCCATTAAAAACATACAAACACATAAAAACACTAAAATACATACAAATACCAGTACATAAGACAACAGCCACAACAAGAGACACTCATACCAGTGTTTCCAGAACGGAGACTGATACCTTAGCACTAGGCAGGGGTTAGTCAGCAGTTTGATAATAGTTTTGAGACTCATGGAACACAATGCCTCAAATAATGCATGCAGATTGCCATGAAAGGTCTAGACTCTAAGGTGAAGAACATACACGGTATGCCACCCGTTTTACATTGGCCTAGTAGCAGCACCAGGACGCCTGGCCTGGTGGAGACCTGTGCTCGGAAGAGCGCTGCTTCTAGTTTGTTTTGTTTATACATTTTTAAACAAACAAACAAACAAACAAACAAACAAACAAACAAACAAACAGATGTAAGAAATGCCATGAATGAAAACATGCACTGTAAATATCTCCTATTTCTCGTCTTTTACTATTATGTATTGTTTTATTGTATTATTATTTTTTCCCCCCTTTTGTTACTGACAATTCCCCATGAAAAGCACTGTGTTGCAGTCTTCCACGGTTCATGCTGGATCTGTCTGTCTTTTAATGTTATATGAGATATTATTCCATGCTAATTTTTAACCCATAATCTTCTACATATAAGGGCTGCATCTTAACCACTAGTCTACTGAATTTAACGTGTGGTTTGTTCAATTTTTCAGTTTTTAATGAAAGATTAAGTTACTAGAGCCAGACAAAACATGGGAAATGTTCTTGCTGGTTTCAAATCAATCATCCTGATTGCAAGCCCTGTATCTTAACCACTGCATCAAAAATCCAGGTAAAAATAGGAAATAAAGAAAGTAAAATAAACAACAAATGGATTGCTTGTGGTAATGGTTCAAACTTGAAAAACCCACATAGTGGTTTTGAACCGAGAACCTTTAGATAATAAGACCTGTAGCTTGACCACTGCTCCACCCCGCAGGTGGTCCACAATGGATCATACTGGTTTCTTGTCTTGCATGTTCTTGATTAAAAGATTAGAATAGGGTAAAAGAGGCAGGTAAAACTACATTAAATATCCTTGCTGAGATTGAACCAACAACCTCCTGACAGTAAGTCCAATTTCATAACCGCTACTCCATCACCACTCTGTGGTCTCTCTTGCATTATTTTCACTAAAAGATTAGATAAATGTGCATGAGTATTGTAAAAGATGGCAGATATCTATGCTGGGTTTGAACCAAGGACTTTAAAATGTCAAACTCTATGTTTTTACCACTGCACCAACTGTAGTTTGTACTTTTATTCGTGTGTTGTTCAGTGTATTTAAGATTAAATAAAATGTAAAAGATCCAGGTAAAAGTTGGAGAATAGTCAGAACCTTCTATACTAAATGTCTGCAGCTGAACCTCTACACAATTGAAGTTAACATTTTTCTGGGTCTATATGTGCATATATTACTAAAAGAGGTTAAAGAGCCAAGTCAAATTTGGAAAAATGTTTTTGCCTGTTTCAAACCAAGAACATATTTCTTAACCAATGCTTCAGAAGAAAAGACAAGAAAAAGGAATTCACAAATAGTTCTGCTTATTTGTTTGAGCCGAATCTGGGTTGAACATGATTTGTGGAGCGGCCTCTGGTGTTGTAATTGTGGACAACGTTTTGGAAGTATTTTGCCAGCGACATGGGTATCTTATACACTCATTATACTTCTGTGAGTGAGTACACAAGACTGTACTGGTGTCTGGTGATGACATGGCATTCTTGCATGTTGTAAAACTCCCACAGTCATTTATAGCTTCTTATCACATAAAAGATTCCGCCCTCTCCTCTGGAGAAATGGTATGGTGTACTAGACTGCCGTCTGATTCACAGAGGGTTCGTTGCGAGCTTGGGAGAGGTCTGGTTTGGGGGAACTGATATCACTCTGAGTGTAGACAGCTTGTTGCCACTGACGGCCTGAAAACGTTTCAGCTTCTCAACACCGTTTGTGATCCTCCTGAACGCCAGAACTAACAAGGTAAGATATTCTGCCGTCTGGCCTGGCCTGGCGACCTCAAAAGGACGCAAGGTACAAATCGAGGGGTGTACAAAGTACTCATTGTATTTACTTATGTACAAGTATCAATACCGCAATGTAGAAATAGGTACTCTTATGAGTAAAAAGTAAAAGTTCAGAATTAAAGATTTAAGTAAGAGTAAAAGTACAAAAGTATCAAAATGTACTTAAAGCACTAGAAAGTAATCATTATGCAGAATGTCCCATTTCACAAGTTTTCAAATGTATACAATGTATACAAATATTTTGAAAATATCAGATCTACAAGCTCATGGTCATAATGCATCACATCAATTACTTTATTCCTCTGGACTTCTTTGAAGGCAGTAGTAGTCTACACTTACTTTATGGAGGTTTCAAAATTGTTGGTGTCTTAATTAATCCAAAACATCTTCACCAGGGATCCACCACATGTCCGTACATGGACATACAGTACATGTAATGATGATTACGACAAGATGGCTATTGCCACCTTGGGTTGCCACACATAATCACACACCATCAGCCTTTATTTTTGCCAAAGTCATACAACATTTTTTCATGTTCTGTTTGCATAATAAGAGTGGCAAGAGCGGCACCTTGCGTGATCTTTTATTCAAAGATCATGCCACGTTGTTAGTAGATTTATCATCATATATGTTAACACTATTAAACCCAGCCTGTTTGAGGCTGAACTCTGTAAACCAGTGTTTCTAAAACATTTCAAGGTCTCCCCTTAAGTCTGGCAGTGTACAAACCCTGACGGGTTCATTTGGTTCCATTTGTACACTGTCAGAGTTACAGACTTGTATGGGTCAATTTAGACCCACCTAAAGGAACCCAAAGAGTCCCTGGAATCCACTTTGAGAACCACTGCTGTAAACTACTTTGATGTTGACTGTAGTTGTGTTGATTGGATCCTCGCCAATAGAAGACAGCAAGGGTAAATGAGAGCATGTCAAGTGAGCTCTGTTCATCTACTGGTGTTTGTTCTGTACTCTTTTATTGTGTGTAATTACTCTTTTATTGCGACCATAGGTCACATCTACTAATATTAAAACCTTCTGCTCCTGCATGCGTGCGTGTGTGTGCGACGCCTCATGTCATGCTGAGGCGTGATCTGAATACACGTCCTTGTACCTTTTATGCCCATATATGGAGATCTCTGATGTCATTGGGATGCATATCCCTTAGTAATGGATATGCAATACCCGTTGCCAGAATGCTTTATGCGTTATTACCCTTAGTACTTGGAGGCCAGTCTATGACGTCAGTCAGTACTATGACATCATTGATTGATCTATTTGCGACCAGATCCTGTCAGTCTCAAAATCCCTCATGCATTTGTTTGTCACTCAATCAAAATTGCCACTACTTTGTCACTCTTTTGACATCATGACACCTCATCACAGGCTCAGCTATGATTTAGGGTGCGTTTGGAAATGTGCACCGGGTGTGTGATCAGTGTAGTGAGTGCAGTGGGTGGGTGGGGATGTTGTAGAGTTCATTCAGTGTGGGCTTATTTACGAACAACCAGTTAAGGGGCAGCTGTGCGCTTTTTCAGTCTGAACTCTGAAGGAAAACCTTGTGAAAAGCAGCAATCACTAACATAACTTTGCTATTGATAGGTAATTTAATTCATAACATAAATGGAGCTGTATATCGTTCTAGGTCCAAATATGGATTTTGTCCCCCCCAAGTTCAAATAAGCTTCATTGTGAATGATGCTTCACATACAGTCGCTCAACAGAGCAGATGGTAGGTACAGTACATGGCTGTGTTGGTGATGGGCTTCTTATTTCTTCTTGCCACCCTTTGGAGGTTTGTCTAGGCCCTGGATGAACTTATGAGGGATTTTGTAGTGATCTAGCAGCAGATTGCCGATTTTTTGTTGTATCTGACTGCCTTGGATCTGGACCTGCAATCTGTCCTTGGCCCCAGGGACGGGCTGCAGCACAGAGCTGGCCTGGACTCGGTGCCTCAGGGCAGAGGCCACCACCACGGGGTCCAAACCGTACAGCTCCAGGTTCTTGATGAGGGTCACCTTCTTGTTGGATCCTCTGGAAGCCACGGAGATGTCTATGGGCTCAACGTGACCCTTCTTGGTAATGGGCGCCTGTCCGGGGAACGTAAGCTGGTAGCACTGCTGCATTCTGCTCAGAGTCCTGCTGAACAGCTCGTCCCACGTGAGAGCGCTGATCTCCTGGTGTTCTGTTCTCTCCAGCAGGCAGTCGCACAGTGCAGGGTTTATGGTGACATAGTTTTTGTTGTTTTCAGCCACTAGCTGGTTGTTCTTCACATAGTCTGTAATGATGAGTCTGACCTCCGCCTCATGCAGAACGCTTCCTTTCCTCTTGCGTGCTTCCAGGAACAGAGGTTCCAGTCTGGCGGACACAGAGTAGAGGGTGGTGATCTCCGGGGGTTGGTAGGGCTTCTTCTCCCCGGCTTCTCCTCTCTCCGCTGGCTGCTCCTCCTCGGGCAGCTCTGGAGCTTGGAAGGCCAGCAGTCGAGGATTCCTCCAGTCCACCTCCACTATGCTCTCCACTCCCTTGCTGAGCTCCTCGACCTGCACCAGATGATGCTGCTGCTGCATGCTCCGCAGGAACCTGGACAGCCTTTTATAGCTGGATCTCCTGATGTCCAGTTGTTTTCCGTTTGGACAGCAGGAGAACATGTATTTGCGTAGGAAGGTGCTGGTCAGCAGCGGGAGCTCCGACTTCTTCACCTTGGTCTTCAGAGCGTGGAGGAAACACTGCAGCAGGAGGGCATCCAGCTCTTCCTGTGGTGCTTTTTGATCTTCATCGGTCGAATCGTCGTCCTCCTCGCCGTTGACTCGCTCTCCCGTGTCCCTTAGACTCAGCTCTTCCACAGCGGGACAGGGCTGGTCTGAGGTCTGTTCAGCGGGCCGCTCCTCCACCCCTCCCTGCTCACCCTCATCCTCTACGTTGCTTCCTCTTCCGTTCTCCACCAGACCCTCAATGTCTGCATCGGGAATAGATGGAGGACCGCTCTTGTCACCAAATGCCCAGAGGTTATCTGTGTAGGTGTGGAGGACGGACACGCCTTTCCCTCTCATGCCCAGGTTCAGCATCTCTGTGCTGGACATGGTGCTGGTTCCCACCGCCATGGGCGCCCTGTTGCTCACCACTTTGACCGCACAGCAGTCCCCCCGCCTCACATCTGGAAGACCGCTGGATGGTAACACCACTCCCGGAAGCATCAGATCTGCCCCGCCGATCATTTTCTGAAGCACAGCAGGCCAAGTAGTGAACGCTGGCAGGGCGTTGGGGAAGCGCCAGAGCATGTACACTGTAGGATAGAGCCGTTTGTCCAGCTCAAAGAACAGTGGGTTTTTATGGAGGACGTACAGTGTGACAGACTCTCCTTTATGTGCACAAACCTTGACTACGTTCAGCTCCTCCTTGTTGGGCACCAGCTCCGACAGCTCCTCCGCAGACAGCGAGGGAAAGGCTGCGGCGATGTCGGACTTCATCTTCCTCTTGGCCGACCCCTTGAGCACGGTGTTGGACTTGACACGAAAGGCTTTGGCAAACATCTTGTCAGCAACTCAGCATTTGTGTTATGAAGTGTGTTATTGAACAAGTTAGAGTTATATATCCGTTAGTTAAACATGTTGTCTCATCTCTCTCAGTGCCGTTAGTTAAACATTTGTCTCGTCTCTCTCAGTGCCGTTAGTTAAACATTCGTCTCGTCTCTCTCAGTGATAGTGTGCTGCTGGCCCTCCATTCTGTGGCGTTTTGGTCCGACACACTAGACTGCCCGAGGGCAAATATGGAGTTTATTAGGTGAGACCTAGATAAGTGAGCAAGATGTGTCGGGTAGCTCAATATATGGAGTAACAATCCTCAGTGGGTAACTATGGCACGACCTTGCCCTTAGGGAGTCTTACTGGTATAAATCACAAGGCGGGCTCTGCTGGCGCACAACTTGTAGCCTACGGGCCATACATAAATGAGTCAATTCCATGTATGTCTGTGTGTGTCTGTGTTTATGCCCGGCCATGGGCCCGTAGCCAGTCAGATAGGGGAAAGGGTGACGTCATAATATCGAGACATATATAAGGACCACGGGGCATAGACGGCCCCTCATTGCTAGCCCACAATAACCTACCTGACCTGGTACTGAGGAGTACTTTTTCTAGCTCTCACATTTTGTTTTTCTTTTGTCCACAGTTGATCAAATGGATTCATATGACAATGGGATGTGTGTGGATGGAAAATGCAAACAATCTGTGGAACGGTATGTGTTTCTTTTTCTCTGTTAGTGCCTAATGTTTGGTTCTCTAGGCTAGGGGACGGGTGATGTTTTCATCAAAATCAGAAGAGGAACTTATTGAAAGCTAATGAAGGTGCACATAAAAAGGACATGGAAATCCAACCAGTAGTGTAAAACAGGACAAACAGCTTGTCCATAACAGCTCTCTGTAGAACCGCACCGCTAGAGTGGAGCTAAAATGTTAAAGATGGGGTGTCATGATTCCCCCCCACCCCTCCCCCCAAAACATGATGATCAGGTATTATGATATGGTATTATATATGGTATTACTACGAGGAAGATATTTTCCAAAAAAAGAAAAGTGTACAGAAAGTGTTCAAATTTGGTTTATATGTATGTGGCCACACCCATCAGTTCATTAAGTTTGCCTGGTTGCCAGGTGGGTGGTGACACAGCTGAAGTTAGCCACAACACACAGTGTCGTGAAAAGGGGAGGGGAGGATTTTGTGATGTCATTAACTCAGTGTTTTTCCGTTGGGCCTTTTGACTCAGAGGCTAGCTTTCAGGAAGTAGCCAAAAATACACAAAGAAGGAACATTTGCACATTATAACCCCACCCGGTGGTCTATTAGTCGAATAATGTTAACTCCATAGACACAAGAGAAAAAAAGAAACTATGGCACCACCTCTTTAACTGAGAGCTTAACAAACGTATGTGCATTCTAAATTGTGTTTAGACATGGTAACAGTTTTTAAACGACATTTTCTCCTTTCAAACAATTTCATGAAGAAATGTCATTGTCATTTGACGTTTCAGAAAGAAACTGCAGGAGACTTTGTGCCAGTACACCTCCGACACTCTCTGTCACATCGCTACAGTGAGTGAATTCTGTCTCTCAAGTTCAGAATGGAAGAGTGAGATGAAAGCGAACATAACTAAGCTAAAGGACATCAAAGAAATGGCAGATAGAATTGATCTGAGCTTTGGCTCTGTCAGCTTTGGAGAATGGTTGTGGAACAAGCTAACCCCGCAGTATATACTAGATGGAAGACGTGAGGAGCTGGAGAAGGAGCTGGCTGGCGTCTATAAGGACATTAAAGGAGGCTTGAAGAAGCTGAACAAGTTTGTAGATGCAGTGGAAACGCTGGCGGTCACCTCTCTGCATGTGTTTGTGGAGAACAACCAGGTTTTGCAGCTTCCAGAGGGGACGAGCTTGAAGAGTGTTCAGGCTGTCATCACTGCTGCAATCCAGGCCTGCCCACTCCTCCTGCAAGTTAAGAGAGAAGCTCGCACCTTCTTTACTCCCAGCCTTTATAATGTTGAAGTGCATTCAGCGTATCTGGACCAATACATAAACATCACCCAGATGATCTGTGACATGATGGAGGAAAGGTAATTTAATCATGATCAAAATGCATTTGCATTTTTCTTTGTGCTCATACCAAATATTCTGTAATTGAGTAAGTTTCTCCTCATTTATACTGTAGCTCTGTCAGAGAATTTGAGAAGATGCAGAATACCAAAACTGTGGTACAGCTGCCTACAGATTTGTCTGAAGGTGACACAGAGGATATCCTGCATCGCATTGAATGTCTCACTGATATCAGGTAAGTATTGTTGTGTAGAAATATGATCAACAATCCATGAATGTTAATCTGTCATCATCAATGACACCCTAATGTATTTTATTTTATTTTTATGGTTAAGTAGGCACCTTTACAACAATAGACTGTATAACTTGTAAGGATCATTTGAAGGGACAAATGTGGTATCTTTCAATAAGGGCAGTGTTGGCTTGGAGCATTCACAAACTCAACAAAGTTGCAGCAGGACCCATGCTCAGGTGCCAGCAGGCATGAGCATATTACTGGGGGATTTTGCCATAATTCATGTTTAGCCATGTTGGAGTTGCACGATTGCACGATTCTTATAGTTATAACTCGTTGTAAAAGTGAATGATCAATGATAAAATTATATAAAATACAATACAAATTGTTGTTAATAAACAACAAAGTTAGTCTTGATATTAGAATATAGGTATTAGATATTAGCAAGTTCGGTCTAATTGATTTTTCTTTTTAATCTTTGTTTTCTGTTCTCTGTCAGGAAGGACCAGGACTTCAGAGTTGGGTTCTTGTTCCAGGATGATGCCTCCTCTGGCTTCATCGAGGAGTTCAGCGAGCGTGAAACCAGAATGCTGCAGTTTCTAACTGAACTGGAGGAAGCTGCTGTCCAGCTAGACAGGATGAAGAAGGGTGCTCAGATCTCTAGTGTAACAGGGAGCTCAGTGGGGGTGGTTTCAGGTGTGCTTGGCATTGTTGGTCTGGCCTTGATCCCTGTAACAGCTGGAGCGTCCCTGGTTATAACCTTGATTGGGGCGGGGTTAGGAGTTGCCAGTGCAGTCAACGGTTTGGTCACCACGGGCACAGAGATCGGGGTAAACACAACACAACAAAAGAAAGCCGCTGACTTATTTCACAAATTCAAGGAAGATGTAGAGGTCCTCCAGGTGTGTCTAGAAGAGGTGTCCAATAAAGCACTGGAACAGGACACAGCGACGGTGGTCCTGGGATCATCAGGGACGATTATTAATAACGTACGTGATGCTGCAACACGCATTGCATTCATTGTAATGGATAGTGTTGATCTGAACGTGCTGAAAAGCGGCACAGCGTTGCTCAACAAAGGCAAAGGAGTCAGCAGGGTGGCCTCAGAGGTCCCTGAAATAGGCCAGGCAACAGTCAAAGGGACGTTAGCCATGTCCAAAACAGCTCGGGCTGGGTTAATTGGTTTAAATGTCTTTTTCATTGTTTGGGATATCTTGACCATCATCACCGGCAGCATAAGTCTGGCTAAAGGCAGCAAGAGTGACGTCTCTGAGTTCATTCGAGCCAGAGCTTCACTGTGGCGTTCAGAGCTGGATTCATGGAAGAAGATCCATGACGCTCTGAGTGAAGGCATGGCCACATCAGAGGAAATGAAAACTAAGCTTGAGCAGCCATTTTATCCATCATAGAAATGTTTATATAACAGATTATGATCCTTTGATCTGGTGGATATACTGAACAATCCACGATTAGCTGCAACCGCTGTTTTGTCTTTGAAATCTTGAGACAGAGGCCAGACTAGACAAAGGGTTTATCTGTAGCTGAATGATCCCAGCTCGTTAGAAATCAGGTGGGGCGATTAGACTAAATTTACAATCACATGGCTACTTTTTATGATTATAAAATCATATTTAGACTCCTCATGAAGAAGGAAATAAACCAAAGACTATATCATTCTTAATATTCCACTTTAATAAAACAACACTGTAGTCAATTCTTCTGTGATCAAGCTACCATAATATCTCTTCAAGTGAATTAATTTAAACTGTGTAGTTTTGTGTATATGTATTATGTAAATGATGGTTTTGGTTTGTTGTAAAAACAGCAAATCACATTAAGACTTTTTGACT
Source organism: Nannobrachium achirus (assembly GCF_963921795.1). NCBI lineage: Eukaryota > Metazoa > Chordata > Actinopteri > Myctophiformes > Myctophidae > Nannobrachium > Nannobrachium achirus. The sequence continues at coordinate 11,091,625 of NC_137813.1, read as the reverse complement.
GTATTTCAAATATTGTTGAATGATCTGATTCTTTTTCCATGGGTTAAAAAAAAATAAAACAACAACAACAAAAACAATCCTGGATATATAAAGGGATATGCAAATGTTTCCAATAGTTTAGCCCAGCAGTTTAGCATCATCTCTATATAATTAGGACACAATGTTATTTTTGTTTAAATGTTGACATTGATGATTTATCAATTAAAAGGGGAATGGGAATGATGTCATTACCAGTGGACTAATACTGTCACATTTACAGTAATGTGTTGATTCATCTACTCTGTCCCTATAAAAATAAACTTGTAAATAAATGAATTGTTTGCCCCACACCTGCATCCTGAATTATTATTGCTCAGATTCATCTGCATACTGGTATTATAGAATTACAGTGAGTTAGTTTAACATAATTTCCTTGTGTTAATCTAAGAAAGGAGATTTGGTTGTTTGAGATTTTAAGCTAGAACCTTTGGTATACTGTAACGCCTGACCGTATTGCTTGAGCCATGCTGGCATGGAAGAGAGAACAAATACTTAACCTTGTAGTATTTGTGCATCAAATAATCTCATGATACAGCTAGGTAGATAATTAACTGGTCAGTCCCATGGCCAGTCCAAGGACAAGCAAAACGAGTACATACAATCTAACATCATTGTTCCATTGCATACTGCACCTGAAGGACGTGTTCTACGGCTTGAAGACAGCAAGAGGTACTGCAGTTTGTGTTCTTTTAAGAATAGCTTGTACTATATTTTGGATTTTGGATAGTACCAGCTATAGCATTGGCCCATCATTTGATATCATCACATTATTAATTCATACTTTGGTACGCACTCCATTGGGGGTATTTCTGTCGATGTATATCCTTACATCCTATATATATATACTGTATATATATAATTGGCTAATGGGAATCCACTCTGACTGGCCATAACCATTGAGTAGTTTGGCCATCTCTTCCAGAAGTGCCGATCCAACCAATATTCGCCCCATGAGCATTCCAATATGTGGGCATTATATTGATGACTCTAGCATTGGATTATTTTATACAAATACAACCCAACAGAATGTTGCATTGCATACTGTAGTCTACACCTGCAAGATTTAATCAGATTTTCTTCTCTCCCTCATTGTAGACCGGTCTGTGCAGCCCGGCCTACAAGTGAAGATGAGTTCTCCAGCCAGGACTCTTTCTACTGAACTGGAACCTGAAGAACCCCTTATACAAGAACCTGAAGAACCCCTTATACAAGAACCTGAAGGCCACCTTATACAAGAACCTGAAGACCACCTTATACAAGACCCTGAAGACCACCTTATACAAGAACCTGAAGGCCACCTTATACAAGAACCTGAAGACCTCTTTATACAAAGACCTTCTACAAGTTCCATATTGTTGCTGTCGGGCAGAAACCTCCTATCTCGACCTTTTGAATTAGTAAATTAATTACTTTCTTTCATCTTACCAAAAGTAGAGGAAATAGCAGATTTACAAGCTCACTGTGTCAAATGTACACTTGTATGTACACTTGTGTGTTTTTTTGAAAACTTGAAGCATTTATTTTTATCACTGTTCATCATAATCTGTAAACTGTGACAATCCTTAAAAATTAACAAATTTCCTTTCCTCCTCTGCCACTCAGGTGACACATGTCATCATTGCATGTCTGGCTTACGTCATACGTATTCCATGGATGTCTTCCCACCAACCCAAGCTGAGTCCAAGTAAGTTGACAGGATCTCACTATTTCCATCTCCAACTCTGTGGTGGCTTCTGTTCTAACTAAGAGCCTTGGTGTTGTCCTGGACGGTCAGCCCTCATTCAAGGCACACATTGCAGAGGGAACTAAATGCTTACCAATAGCTTTCTTCACAATGTGTTCATAAAGGTGTCTAGACTGTCTACTATCACCTCTGAACTTCTTCAAACCCAACTCCCTTGGGAAACTTTGTGGGAGCCAATCAAAGTTGGGGTCTCAGTGACTTTACTATACAGGAAAATAATACAAAACAATATGCTTAAAGTAGCATGTGAGGGGTCAAACTAGGCGTTTTTCATCCAATGCAAGCATTTGTTTTGCTCGAAAAACATTCCTTGGGCTAAAAACGGTCCCCATAAAACTGTGAAAAGTGATGACTCATCACTAAACCATAGTTTTGTGGGGGCGGTTTTTTGTGCAAAAGTATCCAGAATGTATAGAATTGATCTTTAAGCAGACAACATGTTCACATGTCTCCCCTGTGCTCTCCCCTCTTTTCTGCTCCCACCTTCAAGAACCTGAAGTCCAGCTCAAACAAGAACCCGAAGACCACCTTGAAGATGAACTCGAAGACTACTTTGACACCGGTAGGTTTCATGCTGGGAACAGGGGGTGGGAGATTATGTTTTCGCCCCTGTCCTGTCCATGTATAACTTGTCTATGAACAGCTCATCTCCGACCGACACTGCTGGACCGATCCTTGTAACACTTAAGTTGCAGTGATTTTTTCTCTTCAATGTCCCGCGATGCCAAGTTCTACATAGACTTCCATGTAATTTATAGTGCACGGATCGTGCACGCCCATACCTAGGTGATGCACCACGTGTGTGTGCACACTGTTCACAGCTTTCAAACAAAAAAATCTGCTTGGAAATCCGTTCAGGCATTCATGATTTATCAGCCATTATGTTTTCTTTAGATGTAAACAAACATGGCTGCCATGTTTGAAAGAATGGGTTGGTATGGGGGTTAAACATGCAATTTCGCGATCGCGATCATGCCTAATACATTTCTGGAGGTCCAAAAAACATTTTTTTTTTTTTTTTAAACAAAAAAAAAAGGCCCAAACTCGGGGTTGGCACAGGGGTGGTACCTTTTCAAACTCGGGAAACTCGGGGTTGGCACCAGATGTGTTAAACTTTGCACGCACACTCCCAGTAGGCCAAGGAAGAACTGTACACCAACATTGTCATGGTGGTGCTATAACAGGCTTAACCGCCTCATGTGTTGACCTATAGTATAACTCTTGAACCGTAGGACGCACAATACATTTTTGAGCATTGCTAGCTGCTCCAATAGGTGACTTTGTGTTTATGTCCATGTTTTTAAGTTCCCTATTCATATAGCATGAAATAAGTATTTGATCACCAACTAGCTGATTGGACAATATTATGTGACATCAACACCATCATCATCATTCTGTACCTGTGATATTTTGGATCGATTCATGACGCAACTCTCCATTTAGGCCACACTCATTGATTGATGCCTGACTCCTGAATGCCATTTTGTGTTTTCTTCAAAACGCACTTTTTACAACTACTCCTACATTTCCCCTCAACATGGCCAGTTATAGTGCCACCAGGGGGCCGATTTTTGCAAAAACTTTCTTTCTCAGTACTTCTAGAGAATTTGTCCAAATATCACACAAATCGGTACACAGTATACTGTAGAACTCTTCAAAGGGCCCCCGATTCGAAAATTACCCAAGGACTCAAGAGACCCAAGAGTGTTTTATCATAATCACTCGGGGCTTGGTCGGAATCGGTCGCATTGCCTCACTTTGCCTCGGAACTCAGCTCTGTCTATCATTATGTATAATTCCCGAGTGGTTCCCAGAAGACCCGTACTACTGTGTGACTGTGATCAAGACGGATCTGTTTGATTTGATGTATGGTTTCAACATAGCAAAGAGGTTGTTTGCTTTCTTTTAAGAATAGGTTGTACTACAGTATGCAGATCTTGTGCACACATCTTAGTTAAGACTTAGTATCAACTTACAGATCTCGTTCACACACATCATTAAGTCGTGGCCACCAAATATGACGTTACCAAAACTAAAGAATAAACAATTCAACATCATGTCCCTTTAGGGTTAGGGTTCAGCTCCAGCTCCTCATTCAGACATCTGTCATATCAAAGCTTGACTATTGTAACTCTCTCCTCACTGGTCTCCCGGCATGTGCACTTAAACCTCTCCAACTGATCCAAAATGCCGCGGCACGACTGGTCTTCAACCAGCCTAAGTTCTCACATGTCTCTCCCCTTCTCCGCAGCCTCCACTGGCTCCCGGTTGCGGCCCGCACTGAATACAAAACACTGATGCTGACCTTCAAAGCAGCCAAAGGTATGGCTCCTCCATACCTCCAGAAGCTGATCAACCCCTACACCCCCACCCGGTCACTTAGATCAGCCAACACAGGGATGCTGACAGAACCCTCGCTCAAAACTCCAGGGCAAAAATCCACTCGTCCGAGACAGTTTGCCCTCCTGGCCCCCAAGTTGTGGAATAAACTCCCTGTCGCACTTAGAACAACGGACTCACTCGCTAGCTTTCGCCGTGGACTGAAGACTCACCTTTTCAGACTCCACCTAAACCCTTAGCACTACAGAAAAAGAATCAATGAATACACGAAGCTAGTTAGCATTTGTTTTTGTTTTTTAGTTTTTTTTTTTCAGAACTTTGATTATATTGTGTTTTTTCTAGATAGATATCCATTTGCATTTGTTATATTGTTGATGATGTACTGACATATTATCTTGTTTATTATTGTGATGTTATCTGCTTATTGTAAGTCGCTTTGGATTAAAAGCGTCTGCTAAATGCCTAAACTCATATTGTTCATTTCTTTAATCCACAGCTGATCAAATAGATTCATATGACAGTGGGATACAACGCATGGATGGAAAGGGAAAACAATCTGTGGAACGGTATGTGTTTTTATTCTGTTATGTGTTAGTGTCTAATGTTTGATTCCAGGAAAGGAGATGTTTTCATCAACATCAGTAGAGGAACCTATTTAACACTAGAGGGTTAATGAAGGTGAATAGAAGGACATGGCAATCCAGTCAGTAGTGTAGAGATATGCTGTTTAGGACCAGAGTGGAGGACGGACAGACATATTGAAAATAAACTAAAAAGATCTCTGAAGTGTTTGTTTGTCAGCAAACCTACAGATCCTTCTCGAAAAATTTGAATATTGTGTGAAAAAGCATTGCAGATGCCATAGCACCCCAAATCATAACCGACTTCGGAAACTTCCCACTGGACTTCAAGCAACTATTACTTCAGAAGGTTGACATTTCTCTATTATAAATCCTTGTTTTGAGTGGTCTCGTGTAATATTGCAATATGGACTTTTGATATTCATGAGCTGTATGCCATAAAAAAACTAAATTTGAACAAAAAAAGTTTTGGAATAATTCACTGAATGTCCAATGTATCTAGAATATATGAGAGTTTCAAGAAATATATGAAGGTTTCAAGAAAATTTACTTTTACACAATATTCTAATTTTTCGAGAAGTATCTGTATGTGACATAGCATATACTGTAAGTATGTTTAGACATGGTAGTTTTTAAATTATGTTTTCCTTCTACTTTCAAATTATTTCATGAAAAACATTCACTGTCATTTGATGTTACAGAAAGAAACTGCAGGAGACTTTGTGCCAGTACACCTCCGACACCCTCGGTCACATTGCTACAGTGAGTGAATTCTGTCTCTCATGTTCAAAATGGAAGCTTATGTTTGCCGTTATGACAGCAAACATAACTAAACTGAGGGGCATCAAAGAAAGGGCAGATACAATTTATCTGGGCCTTGGCTCTGTCAAAGTGTCCACAAATAAAGTCGAGAGCTTTGGAAAATGGTTGTGGAACAAGCTAACCCCGCAGACTATACTAGGTGGAAGACGTGAGGCACTCGAGAAGGAGCTGGTTGACATCTTTGAGGACATTATAAGAGGTTTGGAGAAGCTGAACAAGTTTGTCGATGCAGTGGAAACGCTGGCGGTCACCTCTCTGCATGTATTTGTGGAGAACAACCAGGTTTTGCAGCTTCCAGAGGGGACGAGCTTGAAGAGTGTTCAGGCTGTCATCACTGCTGCAATCCAGGCCTGCCCACTCCTCCTGCAAGTTAAGAGAGAAGCTCGCACCTTCTTTTCTCCTAGCCTTCATAACGTAGAAGTGCATTCAGCGTATCTGGAACAATACATAAACATCACCCAGATGATCTGTGACATAATGGAGACAGGGTAAATGAAGCACTCATTTTGATCCAAATGCGTTTGCTGTCAATTGTTTTTTTTTTTCTTGGTTAGTTATGCATTGCAAAGAATTATTCATTGCGTCTGTACAAAATATACAGTAATTGAGTAAGGCTTCTTCTCATTTATACTGTAGCTCTGTCAGAGAATTTGAGAAGATTAAGAATACCGAAACTCTGGTCCAACTACCTGCAGATTTGTCTGAAGGTGACATAGAGGATATGCTACATCGCATTGAATGTCTCACTGATATCAGGTAAGTATTGTTGCAGAAAGATGATCAACAATCCATGACCGTTGTCTGGCGGGCGCTCTCCATTCCGACATGTCGCCACTCCGACAGTGACTTCTTATTGTCGGAGTGGTAACACTTCCATAGAGGTTAGGGTTAGGGTAAGAGATAGGGTTAGTGTCGGAATGGAGACATGAGAGAAGCACTCAGATCATCTGGTCATCATTGAAGGACATTAAACAGCAAACAATTGCTGGTAGACAGGAAGAAAAGATTAAGAAAAATTGTGTGACTGTTACTTACAGGATAGAATAGGCACATAAGTAAAATGTTCAGTCAATTGATTTTCTTTAAAAGCTTTGTCCTCCATTCTCTGTCAGGAAGGACCAGGACTTCAGAGTTGGGTTCTTGTTCCAGGGTGATTCCTCCTCTGGCTTCATCGAGGAGTTCAGCGAGCGTGAAACCAGAATGCTGCAGTTTCTAACTGAACTGGAGCAAACTGCTGTCCAGCTAGACAGGATGAAGAAGGGTGCTCAGATCTCTGCTGTAGCAGGGAGCTCAGTGGGGATGGTTTCAGGTGTTCTTGGCATTGTTGGTCTGGCCTTGATCCCAGTCACAGCTGGTGCATCCCTAATTCTAATCGCGACCGGGGCGGGGTTAGGAGTTGGCAGTGCAGTCAACGGTTTGGTCACCGCAGGAACAGCGATCGGGGTAAATACAACACAACAAAAGAAAGCTGATAACCTATTTCACAAATTCAAAGAAGATGTGGAGATCATTCAAACGTGTCTTAAAGAGGCCTCCACTGTAGCCTCCAAGGTGGCCACCAATGCCTCCACTGTGGCCACAGAGGCCTCTGCTGTCGACTCCACGGTTAAAGTTGCTGCTGGTGTGATTGGTGAGGCGTTGGCAACCAAAGGTGGCAAGGAGTTGATCGGGAGAGGTGGCAAGGAGTTGCTCGGGAGAGGTAAAGGATTCATTGCCAAGTTGGCCACCACAGACATTCCAGAATTAGACCAGGTAGCATTAGCCATTTCCAAAACAGTTCGGGTTGGTTTAATTGGTTTAAATGCCCTTTTCATTGGTTTTGATATGATGTTTATCGTCACAAGGAGCATGAGTCTGGCTAAAGGCGGCAAGAGTGAAGTCTCTAAGTTCATCCGAGCCAGAGCTTCACTGTTGCGTTTAGAGCTGGATTCATGGAAGAAGATCTATGACTCTCTGAGTGAAGGCATGGCCACATCAGAGGAGAAGAAAACTAAGCTTGAGCAGCCATTTTATTCATCATAGAAATTCTTATAGAACACATATAATCTGGTGGATATACAGAACAATCCATGATTAGCTGCAACCAGTGGTGGAAAGAGTACTCACATTTTCTAGTTAAGTAAAAGTATCAGTACTGCATTCTAGAAATACTCCGTTACAAGTAGAAGTCCAAAATTTAAAATGTACTTGAGTAAAAGTAGAAAAGTATTGGCATCAAAATGTACTCAAAGTTCCAAAAGTAAAAGTACGAAATGTTTGAAAATAGCAGATCTACAAGCTCACGACTTGTAGATCGGCTATTTTCAAATAGCCTAGCAATAAAATAGGGCTAAAGTCGATTAATGCATGTTTCATAATATAATCACTTATATCTGCAAAGTAACTAGTAACTAAAGTTTTCAAGTAAATGTAGTGGAGTAAAAGTACAATATTTGGATCCGAGATGTGGTGGAGTAGAAGTAAAAGTATTGGAAATACTCAAGTAAAGTACAAATAACTCAAAAGTGTACTTAAGTGCAGTACTTAAGTAAAAGTACTTAGTTACTTTACACCACTGGCTGCAACCAGCTATGGTTTGTCTTTGAAAGTCTTAGACGAGGCCAGACAATGAGGGCTTATCCTACTGTAGCGGCATGGTCCCAGCTCATTAGAAATCAGGTGATTAGAATAAATGTATACAGCAACAATCACATTGTGACTTTTTGTGATTCTAAAATCAAATTTAGACTCAAGAGGAATTATGTGCAGGAAATTACTATCTAATTTTCACAATTCCACTTTAATAAAACAACACTGTATTCTTCTGTGATCAAGCTACCATAATAATATCTTTTGTAAAATCATATTATCGTGTATCATGTTAAGTATGAATCAATTTAAATTGTGTTGTGTTGTGTTGTTTTGTATCTATTGTGTTCATATGGTTTTTTCCTGTATTTCAATTATTGTTTTTCTTTGCATTTCACTATGCTATTTTCTTTTTACAGGATTGCACTGATTCTTTTTCCATGGGTTAATAAAATATATACAGTATATGTATATAAAAGAGATAACAAAGAACAATCCTGGATGTTATGTATGAGCATTGGCTCCAGGGTTTTACTTCACTTGGGAGTTACGACAGTACTGTAATTGAATGCTGCCGTATTTACAGTTGCTGTGTTGGCTGCTACCGGTTTGTACTGTGCGTTGCCGGCGTACTCCTTTGCTAAAGTAAACATGACCTTGTTCAGCTCACCTAACTAGTCGTGTGTTATTGCGGAATACAACACTGGATAAGGGATACGCATATGTTTCCAATACACAGGGCCAGCAGTTCATTATCATCTCTGTGTATAATCAGGACACAATATTATTGTTTTTAAAATGTTGACATTTGATGATTTATCAAGTAATATAAAAAGGGAATGGGAATGATGGGAATATGTCATTACCAGCTGATTAATACTGGGACATTTACAGTAATGTTGATTCATCTACTAGTGTCTGTGTAAAAATAAAATAAACATATAAATAAATGAATGAATTGTTTGCCCCAAACCCATCCTGAAATGTTATTGCTCAGATTCATCTGCAGTGGATACTGGTATTAATGTTTTACGTAGAATTAGTGCAGTGAGTAATTTTTACATTATTTCCTTGCCTTCTTCATCTCAGAAGGGAGTGCATAACTAACACATACATTAAGAGAAGGCAGATGAGTATGAGTTTAACACCTGTAGTTCAGGGGTCTTCAACAGCGCGTCCGAAGACCCCTGTTCTAGTTAAAGGACGACTTCACCACTTTTCAACCTATCTTCACATAATTGATCCTCACTAATGTTCATGATAAAATAGCACTTTATTTTCTCTACTCGGTCTAGTCTGTGTCTCATGGAGGGCTGTGGGCAGTTCAGAAACCGGTCTGCCAGTGACATCATCGTTGGGGAATCCAAGCCATTAGAAACGATAGGCTTTCTATTCCTGAAACGTTACAATGATGATAATTATAATGAAAAGCAATTCTTCTTGTGATAATAAAAATCTAAATATACAGTAAAAATCACACCTGTGTGAACTGAGCGGTGGTTTTACCCCCCCCCCCCCCCCCCCCCCCCCGCTCCCCCCCCCTTCCCCCCTGTGTGTGTGTGTGTGTGTGTGTGTGCGTGTGTGTGTGTGCCTGGCCTGAAAACAGCGCCCCTCCCTTAACATGTGTGGTCAGAAAAGGTACTACACCAGGCTTTAGGCTACATACAGACAGACAGACCCACCCACAGATATAAAAAGCTAGATACCTCCTCCGCCGCTGCAGTTCATTAGCGCGACTGGTCAAACACCTCTGGCGGAAGTGCACAACTGTGGAACTGCGGAAGGCACTCTGCCCCCTCCAATGAGAAAGAGGGAGTCCTGCCAGTCCTGCATCTGATTGGACTACCGAGCTTCCCATTCTGTGACGCACAAGGAAGCGTCCTTCAGAATTCCCAAGAGCCCCGCCTCAGAATTCTGGAGGCTTGCGTAGAGTTATTGGGAGACTTGCCAGCGGTCTTGGACCAGCACCCCCCAGCCGGAAGAGGCGTCTACCTTTCTATGTCTGTGGACCCACCCACCCACAAACAAACATACCTACACACACGGCCACGCTATGGAGACGGTGTGACCACCGCTCAAAAAAGTCAGGATTTCACTGGCAGATGGGTTTTTGAACAGTCCACAGCTATCCTAAGAGACACAAACTGAGTAGACTTATTTATTTTTTGCTATTTTATCATGAAGATAGGTTGAAAAGTGATGAAGTCGTCCTTTCAATTTAAGCTGCTAACAGAGGTTTACGGTATACAGTGTATAAAGTATATCCTGTGTTCATGGTTTATTGACATTTCTTGTGTTCATTATACTTCTGTGAGTGCCAGTGAGAACACAAGACTGCGCATGGCATGCCTTGTCATGTTGTAAACCCCTACAGTCATTTATCAGCTTGCATTTTACACTTGGTTCTTATAGTTCACACAAAGATCCCGTCCTCGCCTCTGGAGAAATGGTGTGGTTTAGAAAGTGAAGTTCAAAAAGCAGTCTGATTCACAGAGGGAAAGTGAAAAAAGAAAGTAGTCATTATGCAAAATGTCCCATTTTAGCCTCTCAAATAGGCTACACTTTATGGAGGTTTCATTTGTGGGGGACCCCAGCTTAGCATGTCCACCACTGATGACAGTGTTGTCATCAGCCTAACTAAGTACATTTACTAGCGTAGTACATCTACATCCATGTACATTTTCACAGTCACTTAAACCTTCAAAAATTGGAAAACTTGTTCTTGGTCTGCTCTTTTTTTCCTCCTACACCATACCTCTTTGGGGGGGGGGGGGGGGTTGCTTAACCCTGGTTTTTGACATTATCGAAACGAAGCGGATAAAAGCGCCAAACTTTTTTTGAGGTTTCTTTAGGACCTAACGATGGATTTTAGCCTTGGGTACCAAACTTTATTTTGAAGTTTACCCATAGAATTATCCATATCAAGTTGGGCTCCCATCGACTATACAGGTGGAAAATACCCAGAAAAAATTCTGCTTTAAGTAGGATGTGAGGGGTTTAATTAGGGGTTTTTCATGATTCTGAATCCATTGCAAGCATTTGTTTTGCACAAAAAACTTTCCTTGGGCTAGAAATGGCCCCCCAAAACACTGAAAAATATGACTCATCACTAAACCATCGTTTATAAATATATAAATAAAATTTGGTACCCAAGGCTAAAATCCATCGTTAAGTCCTAAAGAAGCCTCTTTTATCCGCTTCGTTTCGATACTTTTGTTAAGCCAACCCACTATTAGGAATGAAGCCAAAGTTAAAGTGAAAGTCAAAGCAGCTGTCTGATGAGGAGTGAGTGTTCGTGGGAGAGTGGGGCGCTTGAGACAGACAGCGTAAGAAGACACAAGTTGCCACTGTTGGCTTATAAACATATCAGTTAGATCAGCACATTAGTTGGAGTCATAGGTTGTAGTCTGTAGTTTAGATTAAGAAAACACATTTGTGATCCTCCTGAAAGCCAGAACTACCAAGGTAAGACATTCTGTCGTCTGGTCTTCATCAAGGATGCAAGGTATCAATCGAGTGCTGTATAAAGTACTCCATTTATTTACTTATGTACGAGTATCAATACCGCAATGTAGAAATACCCTCTTACAAGTTAAATTCCGGAATTAAAGATTTAAGTAGTAAAAGTAAAAGTAAAAGTACAAAAAGTATTGGTATCAAAAAGTACTTAAAGTACCAAAAGTACTCATTATGCAGAATATCCGATTTCACAAGTGTTCAAACGCATAATATGTACTGTATAAAAATATTTTGAAAATAGCCGATCTACAAGCTCACAATGCAACACAAGTAGCCTATTGAAAATTGTAAATACTCCATTAAAGTAAAAGTACCTCAGAATTGTACCCACAGTAAGTACAGTAAATAGTACTGAGTAAATGTACTGTTATCGACATTGTGCATGTATGTGGCAGTTGTGGTTAGAATGTTTCCGGAGTAGGCTGAGCACACGAAAACAGCACCTGTGCATCAGGGTGATGCATCCTGTTGAAGGCAGAGGATTTGCAAGAATCACCTTCTTGTACCAAAGAGCACCTCTCTTTTTTCTACCTTATTCCTATACTTGGTGGATTTCTTTAAAGATGCAGTCCCCCCCCCCCCCCCCACACACACACACACACAAAAACATGATTATCAGGTGTTATGATTATACTATGAGGAAGATTTTTTTTCCAAAAAAGTGTAGAAAGCGTTAAAATTAGGTTTTTATGTGGCCACACCCACAGTTCATTGTGTATGCCTGGTTGTCAGTTGGGTGGTGACCCAGCTGAAGTTGCAACTGCATGTAAAATGTGCTGTTTTCAGTTTCCAAAATGTTACAACATGAAATATTTGATAAATGGTCTGAAGTAGGCCTAATGTAAAGTAAGCCTGTGGGGGGGGGGGCTAGTTTTCAGTCCCAAATATACTGTAGGCCTAATGCTTTAACTGTTATTGGCTACGTTTGTATTGCATTGAAAAGGATATATCCAATAGGCTATGTTTCTTTTATGTCCGCTCCAGTTTTATCATTGTCAGTTTTGACTTAAGTACTTTTATTTTAGCCTAATAGTTAAGGTAACGTGCTCGCATACTAAACCTGCTGTTGTGAAAATAGGCCGACTTGTGCGTGTGCGTTTTGCATTGTATACGGGGAGCGCTGTGCGTCGGAGTTGTTAACTCCCAGCTGGTAGATCCAACGAAGAGTTATTTTTTGCTATTTTATCATGAAGATAGGTTGAAAAGTGGGCGGATGGATCAATCAATCATTTTTGGATAACTGCGGATGAAATAATGCAGGAAATAAATTATGACACAATCTATCAGCAAAAACCTAAATCTCTGAATGCTTGTGTCTGTGTGAGTGTGTAGTTTACAGTTTACAGTTTAGGCATTTAGCAGACGCTTTTAATCCAAAGCGACTTACAATAAGCAGATAAAACATCACAATAATAAACAAGGTTAAATGTCAGTACATCAACAACAATATAACAAATGCAAATGAATATCTGTATAGAAAAAAACAATATAATCCGTAAAGAAAAAAAAAAGGTTTCTAAAAAAAAAAACTAAAAACAACAATGTATGGTCATTGATTTTTCCAGTAGTGCTAAGGGTTTAGGTGGAGTCTGAAAAGGTGAGTCTTCAGTCCACGGCGAAAGCTAGCGAGTGAGTCCGTTGTTCTACAGTAAGTGCGACAGGGAGTTTATTCCACAGCTTGGGGGCCAGGAGGGCAAACTGTCTCGGACGAGTGGATTTTTGCCCTAGGGTTTTTAGCGAGGGTTCCGTCAGCATCCCTGTGTTGGTTGATCTAAGTGCACGGGTGGGGGTGTAGGGGTTGATCAGGTTTTGGAGGTATGGAGGAGCCATACCTTTGGCTGCTTTGAAGGTCAGCATCAGTGTTTTGTATTCCGTGCGGGCCGCAACCGGGAGCCAGTGGAGGCTGCAGAGAAGGGGAGAGACATGTGAGAACTTAAGCTGGTTGAAGACCAGTCGTGCCGCGGCATTTTGGATCAGTTGGAGAGGTTTAAGTGCACATGCCGGGAGACCAGTGAGGAGAGAGTTACAATAGTCAAGTTTTGATATGACAGATGTCTGGATGAAGAGCTGGGCTGCCTCCTGGGTGAGGAAAGGTCTGATTTTACGGATGTTATAGAGTGTGAACCTACAGGACCGGGTGACTGATGCAATGTGTGCCTTGAATGATAGCTGTGTTAGGCAGCCTAACACACACTCAAAACACATGATACAAAATAGCCTAACTTAGGCTGTTTTTGTATAATTTTTGTATCATTCACACTAGTCCACAATAAAACGAAACAGCTGTGAACACTGACCACCACTTGACTCGGATCAGCATCACGGCATGCCTGGTCGCACTGACCCACCTTACCTCTATGGTAGGCTGGTAGCGCTGCGCAAGTTGGATCTCTTTCATAGATCCTTCGCGCATAGGCCTATTGCAAAGTAGCAAGTAGCAAGACTAACAAGCTGTGTGTGTGTGTGTGTGTGTGTGTGTGTGTGTGTGTGTGTGTGTGTGTGTGTGTGTGTGTGTGTGTGTGTGTGTGTGTTTGAAGACTTTATTAGGAGTTTGCATAGGAAAGGTACAGTTTCAAGACGGTACAGTTCACTGGTACAAGGTCTACTAAAAGGAGATCCTAGAAAAGACTAAGCTTTCTTTCTGTGTGTGTGTGTGTGTGTGTGTGTGTGTGTGTGTGTGTGTGTGTGTGTGTGTGTGTGTGTGTGTGTGTGTGTGTGTGTGTGTGTGTGTTTCTCTCTCTCTCTCTCTCTCTCTCTCGCTCTCTGTGCCAAATGGAGAGCTTTATGCGCTGAGCGCAGAGAGAAGGAGCCAGGGAGGGCAAGATGAGAGAGAGAGAGAGAGAGAGAGAGAGAGAGAGAGAGACAGACAGACACGTTGTCCTCTTCATAGATATTAATATCTTGCTAAAGTATTTGCTGTCTGGTTTATTGCAAGATTTTGAGAGTCCCGCTGGCTGCCTGGTTTTATTTTTTGATCGCCCGTTTCCTACCGCAGTAATCGTCTACCGCCTGGTTACACTAACCTTGGGTTGAACTTGAAGAATTAATAAACACAGGGAGATGAGGAGGCATTATTATTATTATTCTCTCTCTCTCTCTGGGCAAACCAGCCTTTTTTTAGGAAACCTGCATTTGCCCCGACATAAAAAGTTGTCCACCAGAAATATTATCTATGACCCAGTAGGATCACAACCTATATGGACAACCCGGTCAATTTGTACAACAATGTCCAATATGGCCGCCTCAATATTAGCCCCTATTAGTTTTAATGGGGGGTGAATAGGGCAAAATTTTAAACTGAGGGATATTTCCACGAAACTTCACAGGTTGATCAATGGTATACATATGAACATTTTTTGTATTGCAAGTTTCCATGAAATCCAATATGGCCGCCACAATATGGCCGCCATAATGTAAGGACCCAGAAAATAGGTTTTGCCTCTAACTTCTGAACCAGATGAGCTAGAAACGCAAACTTGGTGTCTATTTCATGGTGTCTGACCATGGGAGACTCAATGGAATAGCTCATTTTATTATTGGGTGTGTCTGGACCTTTATTGTGCATATTTGCAAGATGGTGGATTCCCAAAATAGAGCTTTAACATAATTTCTACCATGATTGTTGACTGCTTTTGCAAATACAAGCAATATGAATCCATTTGCTAAGATTTATGGCACAGAAGGGACTATTCTTGAGTTTGCATGTTGTCAAAATGGCTGTAAACGAGATATTATATTTCCTGTCCGATTCTACTGTATGTAGTTGTAGCAATGACTTCAGATAAAATCAGAGACCAAAACAATGTATCTTAGAAATTATTTTTTTATTAAAAAAAAAGAGAGTGATTATCTCAATGAAATGAATGCAACTGCCTTTTTGGGTCTTTCACACATAGACATGCACATGCTTTCCAACAACTTCAGCTTCAGGGAAATTATAATGAACACATGATTAAAACAGGCTGCATTATAATGCAAATAATTGCTAGTCACTATCACTGTCATGTAGGGGTGTCTTCTAAAAATCGACGAATCGACGCGTCGTTTTAAGCCCCGGGAATCGACGCCAATTGTTTGAGTCGAAGCGAAAATATATATTTTTTTATATCACCAGTTATAGCCTACTACTGACAGTACTGCGGTGCACTGCTGGACTGGTGTGGTGTCATGTACTTCCAATGAGAAGTAGCAATTGGCGAACAGTTATTTATTGTCTCGCACCAGCGTCGGGTTGAAAGTGAGACGGAACGGCCAGAACGGTTCAGAACCGCCGCTTCGTTAAAACATTCAGAGCCGGGACAGTGTTCCGTTAAGAGGAGGAAGCACGCTGTCAAAATCCCATATTAAATAACCTGCCACAGCACAAACGCGCGTCCACGAAGTAGTAAACAATCTTCTGAAGTCAAATTAACATACACAAGTGTAGGCTACAAGTTACATTTTCTAATTAAAGTGCTTCTGAATTGTTCCAGTGTTGTAATCCATGATGAATGATTGTGTTTCGCTGTGTTTGCGTCCATGACATGTCCACACTCCTGGCTCAAGCGGGAGCTGTGCCTCCACCTTTTTATGATCAGTTTCTGAAATGAATCCGTTCTCGACACTGACTCATTACTCTGTCAGTGCTCTGTGTCCCGCGACTGCGGACTGGATCCCATCGTTCATTTAAAAGAGCCGTTCAAGAGAGCGGAATCGTTCGCGAATGTCTCATCTCTACTGCACGCTGCAGACAGTGCAGAGAGACGGGGCAGAGTTGAAACAGCGGAGATGTTTTATTTGTTTTAACGGTGTGTTATAACTCTATGGTTGTACACTGCTATGCAGATAACATTTGTGCTCGCGCACCGATATCACCGAAAACACTGTGTATTCAATTCATCTCTTAATGTATTATTCTATTATGTTGACGTGGTTTAAAGCAACACTTTTTTTTCTTTTTTTTTACACAAAGTAGACTATAAAACGATTCGTCGACGCGTCGGATTAACCCCCGCGACTCGAATCGACTTCATAAATCCTGTGTCGAAGACAGCCCTACTGTCATGTGTACCTATCCTGCTGCATCTTGTCTCCAGTCCTTGGCAACGACACCCCAAGTAGCATGCAATTCCCTTCTTCGCACATGAACAGTTTTTCTGGCAGCCTTTGATACAGCTACATGATATTGCCTTGTCCATTGATATAGGCCAGGCTGGCTCTGTAGATGGACAGGGGACTGCCTTCCCATGGCGGCAGCATGATATAGGCATCTATATCATGCTGCCACCCACCTCCTAGACCTTCCAGAGCTGTGGGTGAGAACAGAGCAGGATGCATATCTTCCTATCCATCACATGGTCTCAGCCCTTGGACTCGCACAGTGTCGTGCCCTGCCCTTTATTCACAGCCTGAGTGGCAGAGATACCACCAGCTATCCCTTTTTCACTGGAAAGAAGGCATGGTTCAAGACCAGCATGGGTCTAGATCTCCCTGCACTTCAGGAGTTTGGTGAAAATTCCTCTTATTCCCTCTCAGAGGATGTCAAGAATCAGGCTAGAGACCTCACAATAGCTGTATATGCATCAAAAGCTGACCATTCGGAGGACTTTGACCTGGCAAAGCTGAGAGTGTACAAGTTCCTAAATAACCGATCAACCCTGTTGAAGCTGCTGCCACCTACAGAAAATGCCTTTGGCCTGCACCTGAAAAGAGCTGCTCTTGCAGCCATAATAGATAAAACTGCACACATCGCGAAGCCAGACATCCCTTGCTTCACTGAATATGGATGGTCTCTCAGTGATGGGAAGGCAGTCCCCTGTACATCTACAGCGCCAGCCTGGCCTATATCAATGGACAAGGCAATATCATGTAGCTGTATCAAAGGCTGCCAGAAAAACTGTTCATGTGCCATCCATCCATCTTCAACCGCTTATCAGGAATCGGGTCGCGGGGGTAACAGTTCCAACTGAGACTTCCAGATTTCCTTATCCTGCGCAACTTCCTCCACTCCCTCTGGGAGTATACCGAGGCGTTCCCAGGCCAGTCTGGAGATAGAATCCTTCCATCTGGTCTTAGGTCTGCCACGGGGTCTCCTCCCAGTGGGACGTGCATCGAGGACCTTCCTAGGAAGGCGCTCGGGGGCATCCGTACTAGATGCCCGAACCACCTAAGCTGACTCCTTTCCAAGTGAAGGAGCAGCGGTTCTACTCCAAGTCTCTCTCGGGTGATTGAACTTCATGTGCGAAGAAGGGAATTGCATGCTACCTGGGGTGTCGTTGCCAAGGACTGGAGACAAGATGCAGCAGGATAGGTACACATGACAGTGATAGTGACTAGCAATTATTTGCATTATAATGCAGCCTGTTTTAATCATGTGTTCATTATAATTTCCCTGAAGCTGAAGTTGTTGGAAAGCATGTGCATGTCTATGTGTGAAAGACCCAAAAAGGTAGTTGCATTCATTTCATTGAGATAATCTCTCTCTTTTTTTCTTTTTTTTTTTTAAATAAAAAAATTATTTCTAAGATACATTGTTTTGGTCTCTGATTTTATCTGAAGTCATTGCTACAACTACATACAGTAGAATCGGACAGGAAATATAATATCTCGTTTACAGCCATTTTGACAACATGCAAAATCAAGAATAATACAGGTATAAGTCCCTTCTGTGCCATAAATCTTAGCAAATGGATTCATATTGCTTGTATTTGCAAAAGCAGTCAACAATCATGGTAGAAATTATGTTAAAGCTCTATTTTGGGAGTCCACCATCTTGCAAATATGCACAATAAAGGTCCAGACACACCCAATAATAAAATTAGCTATTCCATTGAGTCTCCCATGGTCAGACACCATGAAATAGACATCAAGTTTGCGTTTCTGGCTCATCTGGTTCAGAAGTTAGAGGCAAAACCTATTTTCTGGGTCCTTACATTATGGCGGCCATATTGTGGTGGCCATATTGGATTTCATGGAAACTTGCAATACAAAAAATGTTCATATGTATACCATTGATCAACCTGTGAAGTTTCGTGGAAATATCCCTCAGTTTAAAATTTTGCCCTATTCACCCCCCATTAAAACTAATAGGGGCTAATATTGAGGCGGCCATATTGGACTTTGTTGTACAAATTGACCGGGTTGTCCATATAGGTTGTGATCCTACTGGGTCATAGATAATATTTCTGGTGGACAACTTTTTATGTCGGGGCAAATGCAGCACACCTTCCTTTGCCCCCTGGGTACTCTCTGTCTCTCTCTCTCGTGTCTATCCATCTGTCTCTGTCTGAATAAGCGCGCCAGCAGCAGAAAAAAGACGAACATAGCAGTAGGCTAAATCAATGCATTTCTGTGAAAACAAGAAAATATTAAAGAAAATAATAATAATTTGACATATGGAAGATGTGATGGTGCGGATGTATACATTGGATTAATATAATTAGTGCGGTTGGATAATGGATAATTAATTTGCGCAGATGGATTCGGATGACCTCAAAAAGCCTATCTGTGCAGCACCTAACAACTTCAAAGGTGAAGTCAATATTGTCGAAAAGCCAACATGTCGGAGTGCCGACGTGTCACCAATTCGGAGTGGCAGTTTCTATAGAAAAGTGGAGGCACACCCCCATTCCGACCCATTGAAGTCAATTGTCAGAAAGCCGACATGTCGGAGTGCCAACGTGTAACCGCCTATAGCTTAATGGCATGCCATACTTGCACAAATCATGACGAGAAAAAATAAATAAAGACGCATTGTTTTGGTGGCATTATATATAGGCTCTCATAAGTTGTTACACAATCGGGCAGTAGGTAGCCTTCATAATAAATAAATACCAAGTTGTGTATTGTGGCTGATATGCCTATAAGAGTAAATAAATTATAGGCGTATTAACAAAAACAATGTTTTAACATTTATATAATTATAGAGAATATATGTGTTTATTTATGTCCTCACTCATTTTATTTAGTGTATGGGAGGGGCTTACAGTATGTACAGTACAGTATGTATCAACATATTTGTTTTTGTAGGCTAATTTCTGACGTTATCATCAATTTTAACATGGGACCGTATTTTAACAAAACGCATATCATGGTGATTGAAAGGCAATTTTTAACTAGTAACTCGCGGCCAATCATAGGAAGTTTTAGTTCCGCATTGGAGTCATTTTAAATCGGCGGAACTATGCCCCTGGTTGTCATCAGCCTAACTAAGTACATTAACATCCATGTACATTTTCAGACAGTCACTTAAACCCTCAATACTTGGAAAACTTGTACTTGGTCTGCTCTTTTTTTCCTCCTAAACCAAACTTCTTTGCCGAAAATAGTTGACCTTCAAGCTCATTGTGGTGTTGTGAGCTTGTAGATCTGCTATTTCTCACAAAATAATGGTGTGGTTTATAGTGTGGTTGCTTAACCCTGTTTTTCTATCGAAACGAAGCGGATAAAAGCACCAAACTTTTTTTGAGGCTTCTTTAGGACCTAACAATGGATTTTAACCATGGGTACCAAATGTAATTTTGAAGTTTACCCATAGAATTATCCATATCAAGTTGGGCTCCCATCAACAGGAGCCCTTTCTATACAGGAGGAAAATACCCAGAAATAAATCTGCTTTAAGTTGGATGTGAGGGGTCTAACTAGGGGTTTGTCATGATTCTGAATCCATTGCAAGCATTTGTTTTGAACAAAAAAGTTTCCTTGGGCTAGTAATGGCCCCCCAAAACACCCAAAACACTGTGAAAAATGATGACTCATCACTAAACCATCGTTTATAAATATATAAATTAACACAATCAATGCCAGCCCATTTCAGTGTTTATTTACGACCACAAGAAAACGCTGTTTACACATCTATCCGTTCTGTCCATTCTTTTCAGTACCCTGGGTGACGCTAAATTCCACCATAGTTACACTCATACAACCATGCTAACAAAATGAGCTAATACCTACTTTTGCGTCGGGTGCTCCACGCACGCGCCCCGTGTATGTGCTGGTAACGATCGGAACTGGGTTGTCACCAGCTGCTCAGATCTTTTTTCGGAATGAAAATCCGACTTAAGGGTGAGGAGCAACGTGTGTTTTTATGTATAATGCATTCTAACCTAGAATAACAACAAGGCAGACACAGAATGGACGTCCTCGTTTTCATCTCATGGTCTCATGATCTGCCACTGGAGGGAGGCAGAGTGTTTCGTATGAAACCCTTGTTTGTTAAATTGGCAAAAAGAATGTATTTTGAGTTTTTTTTATTTTATAACAAAAATAGCCTATTCTCGTCAACCTTCGTCTGTGGCTTGGTTGCCTAATTAATAATTCTCGTCAATCTACCTCTGTGGCTTTGAAAGAGTTAAGTTTGGTACCCAAGGCTAAAATCCATCGTTAGGTCCTAAAGAAGCCTCAAAAAAAGTTTCAAAAGCTTTGTTTCGATAATTTTGTTAAGCCAACCCACTATTAGGAATGAAGCCAAGTTAAAGTAAAAGTCAAATCGGCTGTCTGATGATGAGTGAGTGTTCGTGGGAGAGTGGGGCGCTTGAGACAGACAGCTTAAGAAGACTAGCCTGATTTCAGACTCTACGCTGGGGCTTGAGTCTGAACTTGTGGCCATTCTATTTGATTGAAAAGGGGAGGGATTTAAAATTTGAAATTCCCAATCACAAGAGATCTGGTGGGAGGGGTTGTGTTTGACTTTTGCACACAAAACATTCCCTCCTCCCCCTCCCCTCAATGACATGCACCAAACAGGTCATTGTCTTTGATGTTTCATTGATTAGAGAGAATCACTAACGAGCTATTCGACACTTGTATGGCTCAATCAATGACTGCAGTTCGGAGCCCTTTTGAAGTTCAAAGGGAGCAATTAAGAACTCTGGTGAGCCACGCAGCCACCCCTCCCTCCACTGTTTCTGTTGATTTTCAAAAGTTAGACGCGCCCCTCCTCCGCATTGCATTGATTTCATTGGTCGGTTTCGGTCAGTTTGAGAAGCTTTCGGTAGCAAGAGACACGTCATATGACACATCCAGACCAAGAGATGCAGTTCACTCAGAGAGTGGGCGGGTCTATTGGCTGGAGCCAGGCTATAAGAAGACTGCTTGTTGCCACTGTCGGCTTGAAAACATCAGTTAGTTCAGCACATTAGTTGTAGTAATAGGTTGTAGTCTGTAGTTTAGATTAAGAAAACACGTTTGTGATCTTCCTGAAAGCCAGAACTACCAAGGTAAGACATTCTGCCGTCTGGTCTTCATCAAGGATGCAAGGTATCAATCGAGTGCTGTATAAAGTACTCCATTTATTTACTTATGTACAAGTATCAATACCGCAATGTAGAAATACCCTCTTACAAGTTAAATTCCGGAATTAAAGATTTAAGTAGTAAAAGTAAAATTACAAAAAGTATTGGTATCAAAAAGTACTTATGCAGAATATCCGATTTCACAAGTGTTCAAACCTATACAATGTACTGTATAAAAATATTTTGAAAATAGCCGATCTACAAGCAACACAAGTAGCCTATTGACAAGTGTAAATACTCCATTAAAGTAAAAGTACCTCAGAATTGTACCCACAATAAGTACAGTAAATAGTACTGAATAAATGTACTTTAGTTACTTTCCACCACTGTTATCGACATTGTGCATGTACCTGTATGTGGCATATATATGACCAGACGTCTGGGGTTGGGGAAGCAGTGTCGCCCGATGCAGCCGAGACGGTGCTCGGGCGGCGTACATCGGCGGCGTCCTACGTGGCAGCCTGGGAGGAAGGCGTTGCTTCCTACGAGTCCAGGGTGTCATCAATGGGTTGGGGAGTCTGGGCCCCCGACCCTCCGCGGTCCACAGACTGAGCGGGGGAATGGGCTCAGGAAGCAGACCCTCCTGCTACCGAGCCACGGGGGGCTCGGTAGCAGGGCTCGCACCCTGCTCGGGGTGTTGAACTCGAAGCCCATCGCTGTGGCGAGCGTCGCTGCCCGGAGGTCTCTTAAGTCCGGTTCCATCAAAGCACACTCGGGGCAGGGTGGATCGGGACGGGTGGCCCTCTCCAGATGAGGCCAGCCGAGACAATGCATGCACGTCACGTGCGGATCGTCTGTTGCTATGAAGAAGTCGCAGTCTTCTTTCTCACACTGCTGGAGGACGGCACCGTCCATGTGTTTCTTGCTAGTGGACATGACCGTGGTTACCGTTAGCACGTTGGCCTGGTAAAGCAGATAACGTCTGTGAAAAGTATCCTAGGCTCGGTGGCCTTGAGGAAAAACAAACCGAGCGTGGTGGCTAGGTGTAGGGGCTACCGTTAGCACGATGGCTGTGGAAGCATTTCACACACATTCACACTTTGTGTGAATGTGTGAATGGGTGACATTGCTATATGGGTACACTCACTAGAATACCTCACTCACTCACTCACTCACTCACTCCCTTCCTTTGTTCTATTTTGGGCATCTGTGACCACAAGGCATGCCGTTTGTATATGATTTATAAATATAGGCGAGTATTCCAAACACATCGACGAGACTGTCGGCGACATGTAAAAGCTGTTGGCGAAAATACCAAGTCTGGCAGGCGAGAATTCCACCGAAATTGGTGAGCTTTCCCAGGCGACTCTTCCGCGTTTCCCGGCGACCTTCATTCCGGCGACTTTACCGGTTACCTCACATTGTCATGAATGGTCAATGTGCACTGTGCAGTCCGCGTTTGAGAGTGGTTACACAAAAATAAAACAATCATGTATTCCCCATGTGCCACGGGCTGCTGTGCATGCCATGTTACTGACAGATATCCTGGCAAGGAGGCAGTCATAATCTGAAGGTTTGGCGCGTCGGGTGTTATCCTTAACACATAACTCCTCCATATAGGACACACTTCACTGTAGACCTCACGGATACCTCACAGTCCACGAAAATATTACAGTGGTGCCGTGCCAACGAATATGCTCTCGCATAAGCACTTGTGTATCCTTGTTCTGAGCCAGATCGGCAATCTTATCTGAATGACTGTTAAAGCACTTAGTAGTTAATGTTCTGTACAGTAACACAAAAGCAGCAAGCTTATACAACACAATGTATCACAATGCACTGTGAGCTATTTTCAATATTCATCAAATCGTGAACGTAGCGTCTTCTAAAATGAATGAATTAAGAACATTGCCGGCCCAGTAAACCTACT